>NC_133422.1:17500-317500 GCF_049350105.2 Macaca mulatta
TTTGATGCGGTTCCATCCGGTTTGATCCGGTCTGAGCTGGTTTCATCCGGTTTGAACCCGTTTGAGCCGGTTTGATCCGGTTCCATCTGGTTTGATCCGGTCTGAACCGGTTTCATCCGGTCTGATCCGGTTTGAACCGGTTTGAGCCGGTTTGAACCGGTTTCAGCTGTTTTGATCCGGTTCCACCCGGTTTCATCTGGTCTGAACAGGTTTCATCCGGTCTGAACCTGTTGGATCCGGTATGAACCAGTTTGAGACGGTTTGATCCGGTACCATCCGTTTTGATCCGGCCTGAACCGGTTGGATCCGGTTTGAACCAGTTAGAGCCGGTTTGATCTGGTTTGATCCGGTTTGAACCGGTTTCAGCTGGTTTGATCCGGTTCCATCCGGTTTGCTCCGGTCTGAGCTGGTTTGATCCGGTTTGAATCCGTTTGAGGCGGTATGATCCGGTTCCATCCGGTTTGATCCGGTCTGAACCGGTTTCATCCGGTCTGAACCGGGTTGATCCGGTTCGAACCAGTTTGAGCTGGTTTGAACCGGTTCCATCCGGTTTGATCTGGTCTGAACCGGTTTCATGCGGTCCGATCCGGTTTGATCCGGTTTGAGCCGGTTCGAACCGGTTTCAGCTGGTTTGATACCGTTCCATCCGGTTTCATCTGGTCTGAACCGGATTTATCTGGTTTGAACCAGTTGGAGCCAGTTTGATCCGGATCCATCCGATTTAATCTGGTCTGAACCGTTTTCATCCAGTCTGATACGGTTTGAACCGGTTTGAGCCGGTTTGAGCCGGTTTCAGCTGGTTTGATCCGGTTCCATCCGGTTTGATCCGGTCTGAACCGGTTTGATCCGGTTTCAACCAGTTAGATCCAGTTTGAACCGGTTTGATACGGTTTGAATCGGTTTCAGCCGGTTTGATCCGGTTCCATCCGGTTTGATCCGGTCTGAACCCGTTTGAGCCGGTTTGATCCGGTTCCATCCGATTTGATCCGGTCTGAAGCGGTTTCATCCGGTCTGAACTGGTTTGATCTGATATGAACCAGTTTGAGCCGGTTTGATCCGGTTCCATCCGGTTTGATCCGGTCTGAGCTGGTTTGAGCCGGTTTGAACCGTTTTGAGCCGGTTTGATCCGGACTGAACCGGTTTGAGGCGGTTTGAACCGGTTCCATCCGGTTTGATCCGGTCTGAACCGGCTTCATCAGGTCTGAACTGGTTTGATACGGTTTGAACCAGTTTGAGCCGGTTTCAACCGGTTCCATCCGGTTTGATCCGGTCTGAACCGTTTTCATCCGGTCTGAACCGGTTTGAGCCGGTTTGAACCGGTTTCAGCTGGTTTGATCCTGTTCCATCCGGTATGATCCGGTTTGAACCGGTTTGATCCGGTTTGAACCAGTTAGAGCCGGTTTCATCCGGTTTGAACCGGTTTGATCCGGTTCGAACCGGTTTCAGCTGGTTTGATCCGGTTCCATCCGGTTTGATCCGGTCTGAGCCGGTTTGATACGGTTTGAACCGGTTTCATCCGATTTGAACCGGTTTCAGCTAGTTTGATACAGTTCCATCCGGTTTCATCCGGTCTGAGCCGGTTTGAACCGGCTTGAACCCGTTTGAGCCGCTGTAAACCGGTTCCATCCGGTTTGATCCGGTCTGAACCGGTTTCATCCGGTATGATCCGGTTTGAACCGGTTTGAGCCGGTTTGAACCGGTTTCAGCTGGTTTGATCCGGTTCCATCCGGTTTGATCCGGTCTGAACAGGTGTGATCCGGTATGAACCAGTTAGAGCCGGTTTGAACCGGTTTCAGCTGGCTTGATCCAGTTCCATCCGGTTTGATCCGGTCTGAGCCGGTTTGAACCAGTTTGAGCCGGTTTCATCCGGTTCCATCCGGTTTGATCCGGTCTGAACCGGTTTCATCCGGTCTGAACCGGTTTGATCCGGTATGATCCAGTTTGAGCCGGTTTCATCCGGTTCCATTCGGATTGATCCGGTCTGAACCGGTTTGATCCGGTTTGAACCAGTTAGAGCCGGTTTGATCCGGTCTGAGCCGGTTTGATCCGGTTTGGACCCGTTTGAGCCGGTTTGATCCGGTTCCATCCGGTTTGATCTGGTCTGAACCGGTTTCATCCGGTTTGAACCAGTTAGAGCCGGTTTGATCCAGTTTTAACCGGTTTCAACTGGCTTGATCCGGTTTCATCCGGTTTGATCCGGTCTGAGCCGGTTTGATCCGGTTTGAACCCGTTTGAGCCGGTTTGAACTCGTTTGAGCCGGTTTCATCCGGTTCCATCCGGTATGATCCGGTCTGAACCGGTTTCAGCCGGTCTGATCCGGTTTGAACCGGTTTGAACCGGTTTCAGCTGGTTTGATCCGGTTCCATCCGGTTTGATCCGGTCTGAACTGGTTTGATGCGGTTTGAACCAGTTAGAGCCGGTTTGATCCGGTTTGAACTGGTTTGATCCGGCTTGAACCCGTTTTAGCCGGTTTGATCCGGTACCATCCGGTTTGATCCGGTACCATCCGGTTTGATCCGGTCTGAACCTGTTTAATCCGGTTTGAACCAGTTAGAGCCGGTTTGATCTTGTTTGAACCGGTTTGAATCGGTTTGAACCAGTTTGAGCCGGTTTGAACCGGTTCCATCCGGTTTGATCCGGTCTGAACCGCTTTCATCCGGTCTGATCTTGTTTGAACCGGTTTGAGCCGCCCGGTTTCAGCTGGTTTGAACCGGTTCCATCCGGTTTCATCTGGTCTGAACCGGATTTATCCGGTTTGAACCAGTTTGAGCCGGTTTGATACGGTTCCATCCGGTTCAATCCGGTCTGAACCGTTTTCATCCAGTCTGATACGGTTTGAGCCGGTTTGAGCCGGTTTGAGCCGGTTTCAGCTGGTTTGATCCGGTTCCATCCGGTTTGATCCGGTCTGAACCGGTTTGATCCGGTTTCAACCAGTTAGATCCGGTTTGAACCGGTTTGATACGGTTTGAACCGCTTTCAGCCGGTTTGATCCGGTTCCATCCGGTTTGATCCGGTCTGAGCCGGTTTGATCCGGTTTGAACCCGTTTGAGCCGGTTTGATCCGGTTCCATCTGGTTTGATCTGGTCTGAACCGGTTTCATCCGGTCTGATCCTGTTTGAACTCGTTTGAGCCGGTTTGATCCGGACTGGACCGGTTTGAACCGGTTTCAGCTGGTTTGATCCGGTTCCATCCGGTTTCAACCGGTTAGAACCGGTTTGAACCAGTTTGAGCCGGTTTGAACCGGTTCCATCCGGTTCGAACCGGTCTGAACCGGTTTCATCCGGTATGATCCGGTTTGAACCGGTTTGAGCCAGTTTGAACCGGTTTCAGCTGGTTTGATCCGGTTCCATCCGGTTTGATCCGGTCTGAACCGGTTTCATCCGGTCTGAACCGGTTTGATCCGGTTTGAACCCGTTTGAGCCGGTTTGATCCGGTACCATCCGGTTTGATCCGGTGTGAACCTGTTTGATCCGGTTTGAACCAGTTAGAGCCGGTTTGATCTTGTTTGAACCGGTTTGATCCGGTTTGAACCGGTTTCAGCTGGTTTGATCCGGTTCCATCCGGTTTGCTCCGGTCTGAGCCGGTTTGATCCGGTTTGAACCCGTTTGAGCCGGTATGATCCGGTTCCATCCGGTTTGATCCGGTCTGAACCGGTTTCATCCGGTCTGATCCGGTTTGGAACGGTTTGAGCCGGTTTCAACTGGTTTGAACCGGTTCCTTCCAGTTTCATCTGGTCTGAACCGGATTTATCCAGCTTGAACCAGTTTGAGCCGGTTTGAACCGGTTCCATCCGGTTTGATCCGGTCTGAACCTGTTTCATCCGGTCTGATCCGGTTTGAGCCGGTTTCAGCTGGTTTGAACCGGTTCCATCCGGTTTGATCCGGTCTGAACCAGTTTCATTCGGTCTGATCTGGTTTGAACCGGTTTGGGCCGGCTTCAGCCGGTTTCAGGTGGTTTGAGCCGGTTCCATCCGGTTTCATCTGGTCTGAACCGGATTTATCCGGTTTGAACCAGTTTGAGCCGGTTTGATCCGGTTCCATCCGGTTCAATCCGGTCTGAACCGTTTTCATCCAGTCTGATACGGTTTGAACCGGTTTGAGCCGGTTTGAGCCGGTTTCAGCTGGTTTGATGCGGTTCCATCTGGTTTGATCCGGTCTGAACCGGTTTGATCCGGTTTGAACCAGTTAGATCCGGTTTGAACCAGTTAGATCCGGTTTGAACCGGTTTGATCCGGTTTGAAACGCTTTCAGCCGGTTTGATCCGGTTCCATCCGGTTTGATCCGGTCTGAGCCGGTTTGATCCGGTTTGAACCCGTTTGAGCCGGTTTGATCCGGTTCCATCCGGTTTGATCCGGTCTGAACCGGTTTCATCCAGTCTGATCCTGTTTGAACTGGTTTGAGCCGGTTTGATCTGCACTGCACCGGTTTGAGCCGGTTTGAACCGGTTTCAGCTGGTTTGATCCGGTTCCATCCGGTTTGATCCGGTCTGAACCGGTTTCATCCGATCTGAACCGGTTTGATCCGGTATGAAGCAGTTTGAGCCGGTTTGATCCGGTTCCATCCGGTTTGATCCAGCCTGAACCGGTTTCATCCGGTTTGAACCCGTTAGAGCCGGTTTGATCTGGTTTGAACCGGTTTGATCCAGTTTGAACCGGTTCCAGCTGGTTTGATCCTCTTTCATCCGGTTTGATCCGGTCTGAGCCGGTTTGATCCGGGTTGAACCCGTTTGAGCCGGTTTGAACCCGTTTGAGCCGGTTTGATCCGGTTCCATCCGGTATGATACGGTCTGAACCGGTTTCAGCCGGTGTGAACCGGTTTGAACCGGTTTCAACCGGTTTCAGCTGGTTTGATCCGGTTCCATCCGGTTTGATCCGGTCTGAACCGGTTTGATCCGGTTTGAACCCGTTTGAGTCGGTTTGATCCGGTACCATCCGGTTTGATCCGGTCTGAACCTGTTTGATCCGGTTTGAACCAGTTAGAGCCGGTTTGATTTTGTTTGAACCGGTTTGATCCGGTTTGAACCGGTTTCAGCTGGTTTGATCCGGTTCCATCCGGTTTGCTCCGGTCTGAGCCGGTTTGATCCGCTTTGAACCCGTTTGAGCCGGTATGATCCGGTTCCATCCGGTTTGATCCGGTCTGAACCGGTTTCATCCGGTCTGATCCGGTTTGAACTGGTTTGAGCCGGTTTGATCCGGACTGGACCGGTTTGAGCCGGTTCGAACCGGTTTCAGCTGGTTTGATCCGGTTCCATCCGGTTTCAACCGGTCTGAACCGGTTAGATACGGTTTGAACCAGTTTGAGCCGGTTTGAACCGGTTCCATCCGGTTCGAACCGGTCTGAACCGGTTTCATCCGGTATGATCCGGTTTGAACCGATTTGAGCCGGTTTGAGCCGGTTTCAGCTGGTTTGATCCGGTTCCATCCGGTTTGATCCGGTCTGAACCGGTTTCATCCGGTCTGAACCGGTTTGATGCGGTATGAACCAGTTTGAGCCGGTTTCATCCGGTTTGATCCGGTCTGAACTGGTTTGATCCGGTTTGAACCAGTTAGAGCCGGTTTGATCCGGTTTGAACCGGTTTGATCCGGTTTGAACCCGTTTGAGCCGGTTTGAACCGGTACCATCCGGTTTGAACCGGTACCATCCGGTTTGATCCGGTCTGAACTGGTTTGATCCGGTTTGAACCAGTTAGAGCCGGTTTGATCTTGTTTGAACCGGTTTGATCCGGTTTGAACCCGTTTGAGCCGGTATGATCCGGTTCCATCCGGTTTGATCCGGTCTGAACCGGTTTCACCCGGTCTGAAACGGTTTGAACCGGTTTCAGCTGGTTTGAATCGGTTCCATCCGGTTTCATCTGGTCTGAACCGGATTTATCCAGTTTGAAACAGTTTGAGCCTGTTTGATCCGGTTCCATCCGGTTCAATCCGGTCTGAACCGTTTTCATCCAGTCTGATACGGTTTGAACCGGTTTGAGCCGGTTTGAGCCGGTTTCAGCTGGTTTGATCCGGTTCCATCCGGTTTGATCCGGTCTGAACCGGTTTGATCCGGTTTGAACCAGTTAGATCCGGTTTGAACCGGTTTGATCCGGTTTGGACCGCTTTCAGCCGGTTTGATCCGGTACCATCCGGTTTGATCCGGTACCATCCGGTTTGATCCGGTCTGAACCTGTTTGATCCGGTTTGAACCAGTTAGAGCCGGTTTGATCTTGTTTGAACCGGTTTGATCCGGTTTGAGCCGGTTTCAGCTGGTTTGATCCGGTTCCATCCGGTTTGCTCCGGTCTGAGCCGGTTTGAACCCGTTTGAACCGGTTTGATCCGGTTTCATCCAGTTTGATCCGGTCTGAACCGGTTTCATCCGGTCTGAACCGGTTTGATGCGGAATGAACCAGTTTGAGCCGGTTTCATCCGGTTTGATCCGGTCTGAACCGGTTTGATCCGGTTTGAACCAGTTAGAGCCGGTTTGATCTTTTTTGAACCGGTTTGATCCGGTTTGAACCGGTTTCAGCTGGTTTGATCCGGTTCCATCTGGTTTGCTCCGGTCTGAACCGGTTTGAGCCGGTTTGAACCGGTTCCATCCGGTTTAATCCGGTCTGAACCGGTTTCATCCGGTCTGATCCGGTTTGAGCCGGTATGATCGGGTACCATCCGGTTTGATCCGGTCTGAACCTGTTTGATCCGGTTTGAACCAGTTAGAGCCGTTTTGATCTTGTTTGAACCGGTTTGATCCGGTTTGAACCGGTTTCAGCTGGTTTGATCCGGTTCCATCTGGTTTGCTCCGGTCTGAACCGGTTTGAGCCGGTTTGAACCGGTTCCATCCGGTTTAATCCGGTCTGAACCGGTTTCATCCGGTCTGATCCGGTTTGAGCCGGTATGATCGGGTACCATCCGGTTTGATCCGGTCTGAACCTGTTTGATCCGGTTTGAACCAGTTAGAGCCGTTTTGATCTTGTTTGAACCGGTTTGATCCGGTTTGAACCGGTTTCAGCTGGTTTGATCCGGGTCCATCCGGTTTGCTCCGGTCTGAGCCGGTTTGATCCGGTTTGAACCCGTTTGAGCCGGTACGATCCGGTTATATCCGGTTTGATCCGGTCTGAACCGGTTTCACCCGGTCTGAACCGGCTTGATCCGGTTTGAACCAGTTTGAGCCGGTTTGAACCGTTTCCGTCCGGTTTGATCCGGTCTGAACCGGTTTCATCCGGTCTGATATGGTTTGAACCGGTTTGAGCCGGTTTGAGCCGGTTTCAGCTGGTTTGAACCGGTTCCATCCGGTTTCATCTGGTCTGAACCGGATTTATCCGGTTTGAACCAGTTTGAGCCGGTTTGATCCGGTTCCATCCGGTTCAATCTGCTCTGAACCGTTTTCATCCAGTCTGATACGGTTTGAACCGGTTTGAGCCGGTTTCAGCTGGTTTGATCCGGTTCCATCCGGTTTGATGCGGTCTGAACCGGTTTGATCCCGTTTGAACCAGTTAGATCCGGTTTGAACCGGTTTGATCCGGTTTGAACCCGTTTGAGCCGGTTTGATCCGGTTCCATCCAGTTTGATCCGGTCTGAACCGGTTTCATCCGGTCTGATCCAGTTTGAACTGGATTGAGCCGGTTTGATCCAGACTGGACCGGTTTGAGCCGGTTTGAACCGGTTTCAGCTGGTTTGATCCGGTTCCATCCGGTTTGATCCGGTCTGAACCGGTTTGATCCGGTTTCAACCAGTTAGATCCAGTTTGAACCGGTTTGATACGGTTTGAATCGGTTTCAGCCGGTTTGATCCGGTTCCATCCGGTTTGATCCGGTCTGAACCCGTTTGAGCCGGTTTCATCCGGTTCCATCCGATTTGATCCGGTCTGAAGCGGTTTCATCCGGTCTGAACTGGTTTGATCTGATATGAACCAGTTTGAGCCGGTTTGATCCGGTTCCATCCGGTTTGATCCGGTCTGAACTGGTTTGAGCCGGTTTGAACCGTTTTGAGCCGGTTTGATCCGGACTGAACCGGTTTGAGGCGGTTTGAACTGGTTCCATCCGGTTTGATCCGGTCTGAACCGGCTTCATCAGGTCTGAACTGGTTTGATCCGGTTTGAACCAGTTAGAGCCGGTTTGATCCGGTTTGAACCGGTTTGAGCCGGTTTGGACCGGTTTCAGCTGGTTTGATCCTGTTCCATCCGGTTTGATCCGGTCTGAACCGGTTTCATCCGATCTGAACCGGTTTGATCTGGTATGAACCAGTTTGAGCCGGTTTGATCCGGTTCCATCCAGTTTGATCCGGCCTGAACCGGTTTCATCCGGTTTGAACCAGTTAGAGCCGGTTTGATCCGGTTTGATCCAGTTTTAACCGGTTTCAACTGGCTTGATCCGGTTTCATCCGGTTTGATCCGGTCTGAGCCGGTTTGATCCGGTTTGAACCCGTTTGAGCCGGTTTGAACCCGTTTGAGCCGGTTTCATCCGGTTCCATCCGGTATGATCCGGTCTGAACCGGTTTCAGCCGGTCTGATCCGGTTTGAACCGGTTTGAACCGGTTTGAACCGGTTTCAGCTGGTTTGATCCGGTTCCATCCGGTTTGATCCGATCTGAACTGGTTTGATGCGGTTTGAACCAGTTAGAGCAGGTTTGATCCGGTTTGAACCGGTTTGATCCGGCTTGAACCCGTTTGAGCCGGTTTGATCCGGTACCATCCGGTTTGATCCGGTACCATCCGGTTTGATCCGGTCTGAACCTGTTTGATCCGGTTTGAACCAGTTAGAGCCGGTTTGATCTTGTTTGAACTCGTTTGATCCGGTTTGAACCAGTTTGAGCCGGTTTGAACCGGTTCCATCCGGTTTGATCCGGTCTGAACCGCTTTCATCCGGTCTGATCTTGTTTGAACCGGTTTGAGCCGCCCGGTTTCAGCTGGTTTGAACCGGTTCCATCCGGTTTCATCTGGTCTGAACCGGATTTATCCGGTTTGAACCAGTTTGAGCCGGTTTGATCCGGTTCCATCCGGTTCAATCCGGTCTGAACCGTTCTCATCCAGTCTGATACGGTTTGAGCCGGTTTGAGCCGGTTTCAGCTGGTTTGATACAGTTCCATCCGGTTTCATCCGGTCTGAGCCGGTTTGAACCGGTTTGAACCCGTTTGAGCCGCTGTAAACCGGTTCCATCCGGTTTGATCCGGTCTGAACCGGTTTCATCCGGTATGATCCGGTTTGAACCGGTTTGAGCCGGTTTGAACCGGTTTCAGCTGGTTTGATCCGGTTCCATCCGGTTTGATCCGGTCTGAACAGGTTTGATCCGGTATGAACCAGTTAGAGCCGGTTTGATCCGCTTTGAGCCGGTTTGATCCGGTTTGAACCGGCATCAGCCGGTTTGAACCGGTTTCAGCTGGTTTGATCCAGTTCCATCCGGTTTGATCCGGTCTGAGCCGGTTTGAACCAGTTTGAGCCGGTTTCATCCGGTTCCATCCGGTTTGATCCGGTCTGAACCGGTTTCATCCGGTCTGAACCGGTTTGACCCGGTATGATCCAGTTTGAGCCGGTTTCATCCGGTTCCATCCGGATTGATCCGGTCTGAACCGGTTTGATCCGGTTTGAACCAGTTAGAGCCGGTTTGATCCGGTTTGAACCGGTTTGAGCCGGTTTGGACCGGTTTCAGCTGGTTTGATCCGGTTCCATCCGGTTTGATCCGGTCTGAACCGGTTTCATCCGATCTGAACCGGTTTGATCTGGTATGAACCAGTTTGAGCCGGTTTGATCCGGTTCCATCCAGTTTGATCCGGCCTGAACCGGTTTCATCCGGTTTGAACCAGTTAGAGCCGGTTTGATCCGGTTTGATCCAGTTTTAACCGGTTTCAACTGGCTTGATCCGGTTTCATCCGGTTTGATCCGGTCTGAGCCGGTTTGATCCGGTTTGAACCCGTTTGAGCCGGTTTCATCCGATTCCATCCGGTATGATCCGGTCTGATCCGGTTTGAACCGGTTTGAACCGGTTTGAACCGGTTTCAGCTGGTTTGATCCGGTTCCATCCGGTTTGATCCGATCTGAACTGGTTTGATGCGGTTTGAACCAGTTAGAGCCGGTTTGATCCGGTTTGAACAGGTTTGTTCCGGCTTGTACCCGTTTGAGCCGGTTTGATCCGGTACCATCCGGTTTGATCCGGTACCATCCGGTTTGATCCGGTCTGAACCTGTTTGATCCGGTTTGAACCAGTTAGAGCCGGTTTGATCTTGTTTGAACTCGTTTGATCCGGTTTGAACCAGTTTGAGCCGGTTTGAACCGGTTCCATCCGGTTTGATCCGGTCTGAACCGCTTTCATCCGGTCTGATCTTGTTTGAACCGGTTTGAGCCGCCCGGTTTCAGCTGGTTTGAACCGGTTCCACCCGGTTTCATCTGGTCTGAACCGGATTTATCCGGTTTGAACCAGTTTGAGCCGGTTTGATCCGGTTCCATCCGGTTCAATCCGGTCTGAACCGTTCTCATCCAGTCTGATATGGTTTGAGCCGGTTTCAGCTGGTTTGATCCAGTTGCATCCGGTTTGATCCGGTCTGAACCGGTTTGATCCGGTTTCAACCAGTTAGATCCGGTTTGAACCGGTTTGATCCGGTTTGAACCGCTTTCAGCCGGTTTGATCCGGTTCCATCCGGTTTGATCCGGTCTGAGCCGGTTTGATCCGGTTTGAACCCGTTTGAGCCGGTTTGATCCGGTTCCATCCGGTTTGATCTGGTCTGAACCGGTTTCATCCGGTCTGATCCTGTTTGAACACGTTTGAGCCGGTTTGATCCGGACTGGACCGGTTTGAGCCGGTTTGAACCGGTTTCAGCTGGTTTGATCCGGTTCCATCCGGTTTGATCCGGTCTGAGCCGGTTTCATCCGGTCTGAACCGGTTTGATCCGGTTTGAACCAGTTTGAGCCGGTTTCATCCGGTTTGATCCGGTCTGAACTGGTTTGAGCCGGTTTGAACCAGTTTGAGCCGGTTTCATCCGGTTTGAACAGGTTTGAGCCGGTTTGAACCGGTTTCAGCTGGTTTGATCCGGTTCCATCCGGTTTGCTCCGGTCTGAGCCGGTTTGATCCGGTTTGAACCCGTTTGAGCCGGTATGATCCGGTTCCATCCGGTTTGATCCGGTCTGAACCGGTTTCATCCGGTCTGATCCGGTTTGGACCGGTTTGAGCCGGTTTCAACTCGTTTGAACCGGTTCCATCCAGTTTCATCTGGTCTGAACCGGATTTATCCAGCTTGAACCAGTTTGAGCCGGTTTGAACCGGTTCCATCCGGTTTGATCCGGTCTGAACCTGTTTCATCCGGTCTGATCCGGTTTGAGCCGGTTTCAGCTGGTTTGAACCGGTTCCATCCGGTTTGATCCGGTCTGAACCAGTTTCATTCGGTCCGATCTGGTTTGAACCGGTTTGGGCCGGTTTCAGCCGGTTTCAGGTGGTTTGAATCGGTTCCATCCGGTTCAATCCGGTCTGAACCGTTTTCATCCAGTCTGATACGGTTTGAACCGGTTTGAGCCGGTTTGAGACGGTTTCAGCTGGTTTGATGCGGTTCCATCTGGTTTGATCCGGTCTGAACCGGTTTCATCCGGTTTGAAACAGTTAGATCCGGTTTGAACCAGTTAGATCCGGTTTGAACCGGTTTGATCCGGTTTGAACCGCTTTCAGCCGGTTTGATCCGGTTCCATCCGGTTTGATCCGGTCTGAGCCGGTTTGATACGGTTTGAACCCGTTTGAGCCGGTTTGATCCGGTTCCATCCAGTTTGATCCGGTCTGAACCGGTTTCATCCGGTCTGATCCGGTTTGAGCCGCCCGGTTTCAGCTGGTTTGAACCGGTTCCATCCGGTTTCATCTGGTCTGAAGCGGATTTATCCGGTTTGAACCAGTTTGAGCCGGTTTGATCCGGTTCCATCCGGTTCAATCCGGTCTGAACCGTTTTCATCCAGTCTGATGCTGTTTGAACCGGTTTGTGCCGGTTGGATCCGGTTTCAGCTTGTTTGATCCAGTTGCATCCGCTTTGATCCGGTCTGAACCGGTTTGATCCGGTTTCAACCAGTTAGATCCGGTTTGAACCGGTTTGATCCGGTTTGAACCGCTTTCAGCCGGTTTGATCCGGTTCCATCCGGTTTGATCCGGTCTGAGCCGGTTTGATCCGGTTTGAACCCGTTTGAGCCGGTTTGATCCGGTTCCATCCGGTTTGATCTGGTCTGAACCGGTTTCATCCGGTCTGATCCTGTTTGAACTCGTTTGAGCCGGTTTGAACTCGTTTGAGCCGGTTTGATCCGGACTGGACCGGTTTGAGCCGGTTTGAACCGGTTTCAGCTGGTTTGATCCGGTTCCATCCGGTTTGATCCGGTCTGAGCCGGTTTCATCCGGTCTGAACCGGTTTGATCCGGTTTGAACCAGTTTGAGCCGGTTTCATCCGGTTTGATCCGGTCTGAACTGGTTTGATCCGGTTTGAACCAGTTTGAGCCGGTTTCATCCGGTTTGAACAGGTTTGAGCCGGTTTGAACCGGTTTCAGCTGGTTTGATCCGGTTCCATCCGGTTTGATCCGGTCTGAACCGGTTTCATCCGGTCTGAACCGGTTTGATCCGGTTTGAACCCGTTTGAGCCGGTTTGATCCGGTACCATCCGGTTTGATCCGGTCTGAACCGGTTTCATCCGGTCTGAACTGGTTTGAGCCGGTTTGAACCAGTTTGAGCCGGTTTGATCTTGTTTGAACCGGTTTGATCCGGTTTGAACCGGTTTCAGCTGGTTTGATCCGGTTCCATCCGGTTTGCTCCGGTCTGAGCCGGTTTGATCCGGTTTGAACCCGTTTGAGCCGGTATGATCCGGTTCCATCCGGTTTGATCCGGTCTGAACCGGTTTCATCCGGTCTGATCCGGTTTGGACCGGTTTGAGCCGGTTTCAACTCGTTTGAACCGGTTCCATCCAGTTTCATCTGGTCTGAACCGGATTTATCCAGCTTGAACCAGTTTGAGCCGGTTTGAACCGGTTCCATCCGGTTTGATCCGGTCTGAACCTGTTTCATCCGGTCTGATCCGGTTTGAGCCGGTTTCAGCTGGTTTGAACCGGTTCCATCCGGTTTGATCCGGTCTGAACCAGTTTCATTCGGTCCGATCTGGTTTGAACCGGTTTGGGCCGGTTTCAGCCGGTTTCAGGTGGTTTGAATCGGTTCCATCCGGTTCAATCCGGTCTGAACCGTTTTCATCCAGTCTGATACGGTTTGAACCGGTTTGAGCCGGTTTGAGACGGTTTCAGCTGGTTTGATGCGGTTCCATCTGGTTTGATCCGGTCTGAACCGGTTTCATCCGGTTTGAACCAGTTAGATCCGGTTTGAACCAGTTAGATCCGGTTTGAACCGGTTTGATCCGGTTTGAACCGCTTTCAGCCGGTTTGATCCGGTTCCATCCGGTTTGATCCGGTCTGAGCCGGTTTGATACGGTTTGAACCCGTTTGAGCCGGTTTGATCCGGTTCCATCCAGTTTGATCCGGTCTGAACCGGTTTCATCCGGTCTGATCCGGTTTGAGCCGCCCGGTTTCAGCTGGTTTGAACCGGTTCCATCCGGTTTCATCTGGTCTGAACCGGATTTATCCGGTTTGAACCAGTTTGAGCCGGTTTGATCCGGTTCCATCCGGTTCAATCCGGTCTGAACCGTTTTCATCCAGTCTGATGCTGTTTGAACCGGTTTGTGCCGGTTGGATCCGGTTTCAGCTTGTTTGATCCAGTTGCATCCGCTTTGATCCGGTCTGAACCGGTTTGATCCGGTTTCAACCAGTTAGATCCGGTTTGAGCCACTTTGATCCGGTTTGAACCGGTTTCAGACGGTTTGATCCGGTTCCATCCGGTTTGATCCGGTCTGAAACGGTTTCATCCGCTCTGATCCAGTTTGAACCGGTTTGAGCCGGTTTCAGCCGGTTTCAGCTGGTTTGATCGGGTTCCATCCGGTTTGATCCAGTCTGAACTGGTTTGATGCGGCTTCAACCTGTTAGAGCCGGTTTGATCCGGTTTGAACCAGTTTGAGCCGGTTTGATCCGGTTCCATCCGGTTTAATCCGGTCTGAAACGGTTTCCTCGGGTCTGAACCGGTTTGAACTGGTCTGATCCGGTTTGATCCGGTCTGATCCGGTCTGAGCCGGTCAAAACCGGTTTGAACTGGTCTGATCCGATTTGATCCGGTCTGATCCGGTTCGATCCGGTCTGAACCGGTCTGATCCGGTTCAATCCGATTTGATCCAGTTGGATCCGGTTTGAACTGGTCTGATCCGGTTTGATCCGGTCTGAGCCGGTCAAAACCCGTTTGAGCTGGTCTGATCCGGTTTGATCCGGTCTGATCCGGTTCGATTCGGTTTGACCCGGTCTGATCCGGTTTGATCCGGTCTGAGCAGGTCAAAACCGGTTTGAACTGGTCTGATCCGGTCTGATCCGGCTCCATCCGGTTTAAACCGGTCTGATACAGTTTGATCCGGTCTGATCCGGATTGAACCAATCTGATCCGGTTTGATCCGGTCTGAACCGGTCAAAACCGGTTTGAACTGCTCTGATCCGGTCTGATCCTGTTCGATCCGGATTGAACCGGTCTGATTCTCTTTGATCCGGTCTGAGCCCGTCAAAACCGGCTTGACACAGTCTGATGCAGTTTGATCCGGTCTGATCTGGTTCGATACAGTTTGAAACGGTCTGATCCGGTTTGATGCGGTCTGAGGCGGTCACAACCGGTTTGAACCGGTCTGATGCGGTTTGATCCGGTCTGATCCGGTCTGAGCCAGTGAAAACCGGTTTGATGCGGTTTGATCCGGTCTGATCCGGTCTGAGCCGGTCAAAACCGGTTTTAACTGGTCTGATGCAGTTTGATCCGGTCTGATCCGGTTCACTCCGGCTTGAACCGGTCTGATCTGTTTTGATCTGGTCAAAACCGGTTTGAACTGGTCTGATCCGGTTTGATCCGGTCTGATCCGGTTTGTACCGGTCTGATCCTGTTTGATCCGTTTCGAACCGGTCTCGCCCGGTCTGATCCATTCTGATCCGGTCTGAACCGGTTTGATCCGCTTTTATCCGGTGTGATCCGGTCTGATCCGCTCAAAACCTGTTTCATCCGGTCAGATCAGGTTTGATCTGGTCTGAACCGGTTCGATCCGGTTTGATTTGGTCCGATCCGGTCTGAGCCGGTCAAAACCGGTTTGAACCCGTGTGATTCGGTCTGATGCGGTTTGATCCGGTCTGATCCAGTTTGATCCATTCTGATCCTGTCTGGCCCAGTCTGATCCAGTCTGATCCGGTCTGACCCGGTCTGATGCAGTCTGATCCGGTCTGAACTGGTCTGATCCGGTTTGATCCGCTTTTATCCGGTATGATCCGATTTGATCCTGTCTGATCCGGTCAAAAGCGGTTCCATCCGGTCTGATCCGGTTTGATCCGGTCTCATCCGGTTTGATCCGGTTTGAACCGGTGTTATCTGGTTTGATACGGTCTGATCTGGTCACAACCGGCTTGAACCGGTCTGATCCGGTTCGATCCGGTTTGATCCAGTCTGATAAGGTCAAAATCGGTTTGATCCGGTCAAAATCGGTTCCATCAGGTCTAATCTGGTTTGATCTGGTCAAAACTGGTTCGATCCAGCTGCCACCACCTGCCCGCCCCCCTGGCTTCTGGGAGCCCCATCGCCGGGGGGATCAGGCACCCCCCAAGATCGGGCTCCCAGCCACCAACCCCGGCCCGCTCCCTAGCTTCTGGGAGCCCCATCGCCGAGGGTGCAGGCACCCCCCGCGATTGGGCTCCCAGCTGCCACCACCGGCCAGCCCCCCTGGCTTCTGGGAGCCCCATCCTCGGGGGTGCAGGCATCCCCCCACGATCGGGCTCCCAGCCGCCACCCCCGGCCCGCCCCCCTGGCTTCTGGGAGCCCCGTCGCCGGGGGTGCAGGCACCCCCCGCGATCGGGCTCCCAGCCGCCACCACCGGCCAGCCCCCCTGGCTTCTGGGAGCCCCATCCTCGGGGGTGCAGGCATCCCCCCACGATCGGGCTCCCAGCTGCCACCCCCGGCCCGCCCCCCTGGCTTCTGGGAGCCTTGTGGACTCACAGCCTCTTTCTGATATTGTGAGTAATATCATCTCCCCATCTGAAAATTTTCATCTCCTTCTCAGACGATTGTACACCCCCAGTATGCACATCCTCAGAGGGAGTAACCCCCTCTGTATTAGGAGTCATATCAGCCTCTTCCTCCCTGAATATTCAGAACAGTATCCCAGGGTTGTTTCTACTTCCAGTGGTACTGATTGTCATATCCTCCTCTCCCAAGCAGAAGTTCGAAACACTATTATGGGGGGTGTACACCGTCTGTGATATAGAAATTAACATCGTCCTCTCCCCGGTGGATATCAGGAACAAGTCTATTAATCATTAATATTAGTAATTATATTAATATTAATAATAATTATTGATATTAATGATCACAATAAAGAGAGTAAAAATTAATACTGGTTTAAAATGTTAATGATTTGTAACAATAATTATTAGTAATATCACTATTAATAAGAATATTATATTAGCAATTAATGTGACTTAAATCAATACCCAGTGATGCTGGGAATCAAATAATAATTAGTATTAGGAACTAATATTATTTGATGACATTAATATTAATAATTGAAAGCATGCATAATCATGTATTTAAAATCATTATCCGTAATTAATAATGGTATCCTATAAATTTTTAGTATCATTCATAATTATTAAACTCGATCATTGATGATTAATAATCATATTATTGTTCCTAATTCCACAGGAAGTGTAAACCTACTTGTGATGCTGTTCTTAATATCCAGGGACGGAAAGCAGGATTTTAGTTTTTGTTTTTTGTTTTTTTTTTTTTTGAGATGGAGTTTCGCTCTGTCGGCCAGGCTGGAGTGCAGTGGCCGGATCTCAGCTCACTGCAAGCTCCACCTCCCGGGTTCACGCCATTCTCCTGCCTCAGCAGCCTCCCGAGTAGCTGGGACTACAGGCGCCCGCCACCTCGCCTGGCTAGTTTTTTGTATTTTTTAGTAGAGACGGGGTTTCCCCATATTAGCCAGGATGGTCTCGATCTTCTGACCTCGTGATCCGCCCGTCTCAGCCTCCCAAAGTGCTGGGATTACAGGCTTGAGCCACCGTGCCCGGCCGGATTTTAGTTTTAATATCACAGTAGGTGTACGCTCACAACGTGATGCTGATCCTAATATAAAGCGGGGTAGAGTATCACATGACTCCAAACATAGCAATGAATGGATAGCTACCCGGTAATATTGCTCCTAATATTCCCGGAAGAAGCCTATGCTATTAGTCCGAATATGGCACTGAGGGTACAGCTCTTCTGAGATACTGTTCCTAGTATGCGGAGGGGGAGAGGATGATAATAATTCGCAGGCTGTGTGCTCCCGCCCAGTGATATTGTAATTGCTATCCTGGGAGGGAGAGGATGATATTGCACTCTGTACAGCAGGAGGCGTTCACCCAGTCTGGGATATTGTTCCTAATATCCATGGAGGGGACAAGCTGATATTACTCGCAATGTGGCACAGGGTGGACATTCACCCTGTTTCATCCTTCTCAATATTCCAAGGCCGAGAGACTGATATTAATCTCAGTATCACAGACACTGTACAACCCCTTGTGATACTCTTCCAAATATCCAGATCAGGTTCCCAGCAGCCACCCCCAGCCGGCCCCCCTGGCTTCTGGGAGCCCCGTCGCCGGGGGTGCAGGCATGACCCCCTATCGGGCTCCCAGCTGCCACCCTCAGCCCGCCCCCCCGGCTTCTGGGAGCCCCGTCGCCGGGGGTGCAGGCACACCCCCCGATCGGGCTCCCAGCCGCCACCCCCGGCCCACCCCCCGGCTTCTGGGAGCCCCATTGCTGGGGGTGCAGGCACCCCCCGCGATCGGGCTCCCAGCCGCCACCCCCGGCCCGCACCTCTGGCTTCTGGGAGCCCCATCGCTGGGGGTGAATGTCCCCTTTGTCCTTATCAGCATGTAGCCAGCAATATTGTGACATTTTTACTGCAGAGTGAATGATGACTGGGGCATCTTAAGAGGAGTTGTAGGGTGTTTCTTTCTGCATAGGTACCTCTTCTCCCTCCTACCCGCAATTGACAAGTGCCCATCCACTCCAGCATTAGAGATGCTACTAATATGTGAATTTTTGGTGGTCCCTCCAGGTGAGCCTTCCCAGACTTTCCCTTTTCCAGGAGCTCAACCTCCTGTTCATGTCTAGCTGTCTATCTACTCTAACAGAGCCCACTATCCTGTGTCTTTCCCAAAAATAGTGAAGGAACAATGAATTGGAAACCATAGCAAATGATATACATGTAGATGAAAACTTTACAACTTACACAAATAATCACTCAAAATCATCCTTACACTAAAAATGCAAGACTATACAATTTCTAGAAGAAACTATAGAAGAAAAGCTATGTGCCTTTGGGTTTGGTAATGAATTTTAACAAATGGCAAAAAAGGTTGATATACCCAGAAGAAATGACAATGTGAATTTCTTAATATTTATAAATATTTAAAGTTTATACTCTGGAAAATACCTTGTGAAGGGAACAAAAAGACATGTCACATATTGAAAGAAAATATTTGCAAAATACAGATCTGAGAAAGACTTTGTATTCAAAATACATACAAAATTCTTAAAACTGAACAATAAGTTAAACAGCCCAATTAAAAATGCACACAGATCTGAACGAACACCTCACCAAAGATGATCTACAGAAGGCAAGTAAACATACCAAAAGATGCTCAACATAGTACATAACTGAAAACCACAATGAGATAGCACAGCTGGTCTATACCTCTTACAACTGCTAAACTCTTTAAAAAATGACAAATTGCTGGAGGAAAAACAAGAACTCTTTTCATTGCTGGTGGGACACTGTGTATAAGACCAAAATATGCCACCCTAAAATATAATGGCAGGAAACCAGAATATGCCACCCAAAAATATGTCCCTTTGGCTTAAGAATTATTCCAAGCTGATTATTTTGGGAAAAAAAAAAAGCCAACAAAGGAAGCTCTGAAAACAGAGTAGAAGTTACCCTTGTGTAAGGAAAATTTACATCTATAAAGCAAATCCCCATTTAAAAGCTACCTCTCTCTCTCAGCACCAAGAAGAGAAGGGTAACTAAATCACTAAAGAGTCTTATCAATAAGGTATACATGTTTTTAAAACTTTTCTGTTTTTCTCATTTTAATCTGTTGTTTGTTACAGAGGGTCCTATCTAAGAATTCCAAAAACACAGAAAATTGTTTGTCCTCCCCTATTACAAGTTGGGCAGTTTTTTCCAAAGCTAAACAACTCTCACCTTACAATCCAAAAATCACATTCCTAAGTATTTTGACAACTACTTTGATGTTATTTCTAAATAAAAGCTACCATGCAGTTATTTACAGAAGCTCTATTCATAATGACCAAAGGAAAAAAAGAATCAGAAAGTCTTATAGTAGATGACTGTGTGGGAATCCACTCAGACATCAAGAGTTCTTATAAAGATTATTTAAACGAAAACATTTGAGATACTGAAGATAAAGGAAGAAATCTTACCAGAACTTACTTTATCCAATTAAAGCAGAGCTCCCAGAAAAATACAGCTGCCATTAACTCCATCCAAGGAGTTTCTTGCAAATTCAGCTGCCATGAAGACAGTGTACTCTTTCCCATTAGCATTGATAAATGAAAATGAAATCCTAAGCTCCCAACTGACTGAACAGACCAACTCTTGGCTGAGGGAACCCCAGAGTAACTTTCAAAACTGAGTTCTCAGCTTGGCCAGGATGGGATGATGGGGGTCAGATACACCGCGTTATTCCCCCTCGTTTGCTAACCATGATGAGGCTTTCTTCCCTAAGGATTAAACAGAAACCAGCCCTTTCAAAGGTGCCACCACTGATATCAACCTCTCCTTTCTTGCCTAATAAGAGACCACCCATGATGGAGAGGTTCTGGCCTGTGTACAGAGGATGCACAGAGCGAGTTTTCATGTCCTCTGCTTCACCTTTTAATGTCAGAGGGCTGAAAACTCAACCCTGGGATCGTGCTAACACTGCCATCTTTTGTACATGGGACCCATGAAGAAGCAAGAAACTCAATTGCACAAGCAAGCATGCATTTCTCCTTTCATAAATATTCATGACTCCTCCTAGAGTTTATTAAATATATGTTTTTGCCAATTCCACTCAGCATAAATTACTATTTCCTTTACATCTCCCTTGAAGCATCTGTTTCTGGCTTCTGGCTGGAGGCTATGCTTCCCAGTCTGTGAGAAGGACAATCCTGCAGGCTGCAACTCTTTATAGGAAATAAATCTCTCATTGGGTGTGGTGGCTCATGCCTGTGATCCCAGCACTTTGGGAGGCCAAGGCAGGTGGATCACCTGAGGTCAGGTGTTTGAGACCAGCCTGGCCAACATGATGAAACCCTGTCTCTACTAAAAATACAAAAAATTAGTCAGGCTTGGTGGTGGGCATCTGTAATCCCAGCTAATTGGGAGGCTGAGGCAGGAGAATCGCTTGAACCCAGAAGGTGGAGGTTGCAGTGAGCCGAGATCGCACCATTGCACTCCAGCCTCGGTAACAAGAGTGAAACTCTAAAAAAAAAAAAAAAAAAAAAAAAACCATAAAAATAAAGAAATGTCTCCTTTCCAAATTTATGAAATTGTCATTTTATTAATCATTTTGGATGCTGAAGAACTTGTAATCCAATGAGTAGAAATGTTGGTAGCCCATTTATGGCTGTCAACCTGCCAATTCTCAGGAGTTTGTATGATCCTAAATCTGAAAGAATCTCATCCCATTAGGATTCTTGTCTCCTTTTCTGTTGCCTTTGCCCACTGGCTCTGCCAACAGGGGTCTTTCTTTCTCCTTGGCTATCTTTGGATGGGGGGGCTCCATCTTCTGTACCACCTTAAGGAATGCCTTTTGCATGCATGGCTAAGTCATTGAAAAGCCTACAGTTTCAGTAACATTTTGAGTGAGTACTCTGTGAAGCTGGGTTGGAATCTCAGGCTTCTTTGTCTGGAAGGTAACTCTTGGGATACAAGTTTCTTATCCTAGCTTTGGTTTTGAGGCCTCTGTGTTCTCCTCTTGGGTTGGAAGTTATTCCTGGCTTTTTGTTTCATGGTGTCTCTGTGATCTTGATCTTGCTCTTTTCATGGGAACTTCTCAGTTGACTAAATTCTCCCTTCTCAAACCTCTGCTGCCTATGTGTTCCACCAATATGGAGCTAATTCTGTCTACTTCCTTTCCTGTTTGCATGACTTTACTAAGAATAAGAATTATTTAGAACTTAAATGGCTCCTTTGAGAAAATTTTTATCTTCCAAACTGCCTCCTTTTAGATCTTTCCCTTCCCATTTGAGTCTCTCAACTCCCTACAATCACTGAAACTTTAGGCACCCTGCTCCATGCCTTGGAGGCTCTCAACATGCTCAAGAATCTGCAAAAGCAAACACCTGGGGCTGAAAAATAAAACAGAAAAAAAAATTATTTCTCAGCCTCTGTAAGATTGTAGGTCAAAACAAAAGAAAATCTTACAAATCTCCAAAATTATTGGCGAGAAAAAAGCTTTAGCCCTCATATGAAGAAGGTAAAAACTTGTTCCGTTTTCCAGAAACACAGTTATAATACAAATAAAAAATGGGGCAAAGACAAAAACCAAGTCTTCTGTATAAACTAGTTAATTTTGTATTATTGTAATCACATTAGTCAGGGTTCTCCAGAAAGACAGAATCAATGTGATATATGTAGATAGATAGATGAGAGAAGACTCATTAGGGGAATTGGTTCACATAATTATGGAGGCTGAGAAGTTCCACGATAGCCTATCACCAAGTTGGAGAACTAGGAAAGCGTAGCATGGCTCAGTCCAGGTCAAAAGGACTCAGAATGAGGGAAGCCAATGGTGTAACTCTCATTCTGAGGCCAAAGGCCTGAGACCCTAAAGTTCTGATGTCAAGGGCAGGAGAAGAAGGATGTTTCCATTTCAGAAGGAGATAATTCCCCTTTCCTCTTCCTTTTTGTTCTATCTGGGTTCTCAACCAATTGGATGGTGCCTGTATTCATCCATTTATACACTGCTATGAAGAAATACCCGAGTCTGAGCAATTTATAAAGAACAAAGAGGTTTAATGCGCTGACAGTTCCACATGGCTGGAGGGGCCTCACAACCATGGTGGAAGGGGAAGAAAAGACGTCCTTCTTCACATGGCAGCAACAAGGAGAAGTGCTGAGCCAAATGGGAAAAGCTCCTTATAAAAACATCAGATCATGAGAACTCACTCACTATCATGAGAACAGCATGGCAGTAACCACCACCATGATTCAATCACCTCCAACTGGGTCCCTCCCACGACATGTAGGAATTATAAGAACTACAATTCAAGATGAGATCTGAGTGGGGACACAGCAAAACCATATCTGTGCCCATCTACATTGGGTCAGGGTTATCTCAGTGTCTTCCAGAAATACCCTCACACATATGCCCAGAAATTGTGTTTTACCAGCTGTGTGTCTCTTAATCCAATCAAGTAGATGTCTAAAATTAACCATCAGAATATTTATGCCTGATTCATGCCTGAAATTTCAGGATGAAAGCTATGAAATCTCTATTTGTGTTTGTATGTCTATTAATGTGTGTTATGTATATGTGATATTTTCTTAACTCAGGTTAGCGTTGCAAAATTCATTTATAAAATTCTTTAAAAGTGTTCTATTCTAACTTGGCTTGCAAAAACATAAGCATTTATAAATAAATATTCACCAAACTCCTAGAAATATAGGAACTGGTCAAATGTTTTTTAAGTTAACACGATTTGGATAAAACTTAGTTAAATAAGGTTAATATAATATTTTTGGTGTAATAAAACAACTATGTCTTCAAAGTTACCACTATCGAATATAAAACAAACATAAATTCCTATTCTGCTTGAGTTCTACTCAAATAAGCTAATATTATACTTACTAGAAACGTAAAATCTTAAAGCTTTTAAATTTGATTCTAATTAAGTTGTCATTCTTATGAAAAACATTATTTCTTTTTTATGGTGAAAAGATATACATATATTTAGAGTTAGTCAGTTGGACTCGGTTTAGATGATCCCAATTTTGTTGCAACATCCAAAGCATCATAATCAGGAGCGAGTCGAACATATGCTTTCTTCTCTTTATCAGGTCGAATCAGGATGTTGACTGTGGCCACATCCATGTCCCAGAGCTTCTTCACAGCCTGTTTAATCTGGTGCTTGTTGGCTTTAACATCCACAATGAACACAAGTATGTTGTTTTCTTCTATCTTCTTCATGGCTGACTCAGTGGTCAGCGGAAACTTGATGATAGCATAGTGGTCAAGCTTGTTTCTCCTGGGGGTGATCTTCCGAGGATATGTGGGCTGCCTCCGGAGTCGCAGTGTCTTGGGCCACCTCAAGGTGAATGACATGCGGATCTTCTTTTCTGTATGTTGCTGTGGACACCTTTCAACACTGCCTTCTTGGCCTTTAAAGCTTTGGCTTTGGCTTTGGCTTTAGGAGGGGCAGGAACTTCCTTCTTCACTTTCGGTGACACCTTGTGAAAGGCGAAAAACATTATTTCAAAAATAATTTGTTTACTGTAAATCTGCTTAATAGTAGTTTCCAAAATACTTTTGGTAATTTTTAACCTTAAAGTTAAGCTAAGTAAAAGATTTGCATTAAATATCTAGACCATTTATAAATAAGATACAATACTAAAACATTAATTACTGAACATAAATAATTCAAGTTTATATAATTTTCGCTTATTTTTACAGAAAGACTAAAGATATTTTGGACCATTAATAAACATGTTTTTGTCTACCACAATGAGAAATTGTACGATGAGGAAACACATCCATGTAGATGTTGGGAGATGGTATACTCATACATTTTCTAACCTACTATGGAATGCTAATATATGACAGTTTATAACTGTTTACTTGTTAGTTTTCTCTGGAAAATAAAAGATTACTAAGTATTAAAATTATAATCAATATGTGTAAATAAAACT
This sequence comes from Macaca mulatta, assembly GCF_049350105.2. Lineage (NCBI taxonomy): Eukaryota > Metazoa > Chordata > Mammalia > Primates > Cercopithecidae > Macaca > Macaca mulatta. The sequence goes on from NC_133422.1 coordinate 41,497, forward strand.
ACTAGAAGCAATAGAATAACTAGAAACAACTCTATGCAAAGCATGCAAGAAAAGTAGGGCATGATTCACAAGTAAAGTAGGATGTATTTTTTATAAGGAATACCTTACAAAAAATACAAATAAAAAGAGATATCTAACCTTCCCTGTGTTATATTTGTATCAGTAAAATGTTGTTTTCAGAAATTATATAAAATTCCTGGAAATTTGTCAATGTCCTCCTTATCCATGCTATGTGCCAGTATAGAGTTATGAGTCATAATTCCAATTATTATTTTAAATGTTGTGCCGGGTGCAGTGGCTTATGCCTGTAATCCCAGCACTTTGGGAGGCCGAGGTGGGTGGATCACAAGGTCAGGAGATCAAGACCATCCTGGCTAACACGGTGAAACCCCATCTCTACTAAAAATACAAAAAATTAGCTGGGCGTGGTGGCGGACACCTGTAGTCACAGCTACTCGGGAGGCTGAGGGAGGAGCACGGCGTGAACCTGGGAGGCGGAGCTTGCAGTGTGCTGAGATCACGCCATTGTACTCAAGCCTGGGTGACAGAGTGAGACTCTGTTTCTAAATAAATAAATAAATAAATAAATAAATGTTGTATGCCACAGAAAAAATCAAATATCCTTGTCAACTGTGGTATAATCACAGCCATTTCATACTCTTTGTCATTTAGATATTATTTCCCCCTGATGCTTTCCTGAAAGCTCCTGCGATCAGCTACAGGTCAGAATGTTCATCTCCGATACAGGACTCCCTCTGAGACTCATGGAAAAGAGTATGACAGGTACTCTGGTTAAAGACTTCTGATGATATTGCTTAAATAACTTTAAGACCATACACTTGACTCAGTGAAGATCTCCAGAAGCCTGGTGGAGAAATTGATGGGGTCATGAGACTGCTAACCCAAGATCCAGCAAGACTGGAATTGATTACGTGGCACTGAATGAACTGATGGAAATTGATTATAATTTTATAGCTTTTTAGAGCATTGCTGGTTCTTTAATGTTCTAGTTCTGAATTTAAGAAATCTCTTTCTCTTAATTTAACTGTAACTTACAACAATTTGGTAGATTATACTTTTGTAAACAGAAATGAAGCGTTTACATTTTTTTCCCTGCCTAATCTCTCCAGAATTTTGAAATTCTTACTGAATACTCTTTTTTTCATGATGATATAGTTATTAGCAAAAGTCCAGTGAGAATCTGTTCACCTTATAACAGGACATAATTGGAAAATTTGGTTATATTATCAAGATTTTTACTGGAACATCATATTTTAGAAGTGTACCTAAGATCAGTTATGACCAGCAATTTTAAGGAAGTAAGGTTGACTATTATGGAGACAATGCTTACAAAGCACTGTGAGAAATGGGAAAGTTCTTCTTCAAAGATTGTAAAAAGTCACAATTTCTTACTATAAGATTGCTATCCACTATTTTTGTGTGTGTGTGTGTGTGTGTGTGTTCCAAATCAGTTGTCCTAGCTTGCTCCGGCATGCCTGGACAGAACTAGACAAGCCCCAGCCCATAGTGTATGCCATTCCTTATTTGGAGATGCTTCCTTAACTATCCCTGGCAACTTCCTTTTCTTTCTTTGTTCTATTCCCCTTACCTAATTAAGAAAGTTTTAAACTAATAGCCAATTGGGTAAAGTGTAAAATGTGAGGTCCTATTCCAGCCAATGGTAACTGGACACAGCAGTAGGGTAGACACATCAGGTTATAAGTAACTCTGTCTCCTTTGTTCGGTGTGCTCTTGTGGCTGGACAGCTATTGAGTAGCACCCTTTCTGCAGAAAGTAAAGCTCGCCTTGCTAAGAGATTATTTGTTCCCATGTTAATTCTTTTTTTTTTTTTTTTTTTTTAGAACACCAAAAACTTCGTTCCCAACAGCACTCTGAGAAAAGTCAGCCTGATACTTACATTACAGGGTTCACAGCCTTACAGGTTAGTAAAGAAGGTCATTTCCTGGTAGGCCCAGGAATTTAGGGATATTTGGGGGGACTCAAGAAAAGAGGAATTCACACAAAGCTATAAGGACTGCAACTGAAATTTGATAGTATGTTCTTAGCTTGGTTTTTAGCCTGAATGAGGCCTTTAAAAGTCAAATCTGAGATTCTGTATGAAAACTTCCAGCAAAGAAACTTGAAAGCACCTATGTGGTCGTCTCCTGTTCTTGCTGCCCTTACGTAAATAATCAAGCAAAATCTAACAAAACTATACTTAAATTTAAAACAAGAATAGTCTTACTTTGATTATGGTCAAAAATGATGATTACTACAGAGAATAACTTTGTTTCAATGGAAAACTATAACTTGGCCGGGCATGGTGGCACATGCCTATAATTCCAGCACTTTGGGAGGCCAGGAGTTCTAGATCAGCCTAGGCAACATGTTGGAAACCCCGTCTCTACCAAAAATATAAAAATTAGATGGGCACGATGATATGTGCCTGTAGTCCCAGCTAATCAGGAGGCTGAGGAGGGAGGATCACTTGCACCAAGGAGGTAGAGGTTACAGTGAGCCGAGATTGTTGCACCTTTGCACTCCAGCCTGGGTGACAGAGCCAGACCCCGTCTTGAAAAAAAATTTTTTTTTAAGGAAAGCTATAGTTATTGTGGGTTATCAGATTCTAGTCTTGTTTCTTGTTTTTGGGCTATTTTTACCTCTTTGTAAACTGGATCCTGCCATCTGATGAATTTTGTCCCACAATAATACTTGTGGAATAAGAAGCCAAGTATTGTCTCTCCTACTAATGTATCTATTGTCAGTTAATTTGAAGGTCTCCAACCCTGGAACAAAGTTAGAAGAGGTAGGTTTTGCTCCCCAAAATGCATAACCAAACTGTGGTACATTCATGCAATGGAATACTATTTAGCCATAGAAAGGAACAAGCTATCAACTCACACAAAGACATGAGTGAATCTTGTATGCACATTGCTAAGTGGAAGAAGACAGTCTGAGGAGAATACACACAGTGTGACCTCATTTAATGAGACACTGCAGAAAGCAAACTACACAGATGGGAAACCATTGGGTCCATGGGGTGGGGGTTTCAAGCATTTCATATGATACTTTAATAGTGGGATACCTACCACAATGCACTGGTCAAAATACGCAGAATTTTACAACCAAATGGGTAAATCAAACTCTATTCAAATTAAATAAAATTACTCAGGATGTGGAGTATCCCAGGACAGAATACATCATGTGAAAAATAATTTAACTATGCTACAAATTACTGTGGTTTGGATGTGGTTTGTCCCTGCAAAAACTCGTGTTGAAATTTGACCCCCAATGTGGCAGTGTGGGGCGGTGGGGCCTAGTGGAAGGTGTTTGGGTCATGGGGACGGATCCCTCATGAATAGATTAATGTTCTCCATGGGGATGAGTGAGTTCTGCTCTCACAGGAATGGATTAATTCCTGCAGGAGTAGGTAGTTAACAAGAGTCTGGGTTCCTTGGCTTCCCTCTTGCTTTCGTTCTTGCTATGTGATCTCTGGTGCACCCCTTGCTCCCCTTCCACTTTCCACCATGAGGTGAAAAAGAGTGAGACTCCACCAGATGCAACTGCCCAATCTCAGACATTCCAGCCACCAGTATTGTGAGCCAAAAGGACCTTTTTTATTTATAAATTACCCAGCCTCAGGTATTCTGTTACAGAAGCACAAAACAGACTAAGACACAAATGTAGGAAAAAACTCACTGAAGGTGTAGGGAAAATGGTGTTGACCTAAGTCACTTTGAAAATTAATAGAATCCGTATGCTGAAGGCAAACAAACTATACTTCATCACTGGATTCTATTTTATAAAATTCTTTCCAACAGAAGCAATTGTGAACAATTGTAAAACCACAGTATCTGTATCTGGAATAAAACAATGACTTACATAAGTCGCAGATGGTAGTAACCAGGTTTCTCACTGTTGAAGTGGGAGGTTACAAATTAGCACGGGGAGAAGGCTAGAATGATTCATGTGCTATTAGATCAGAGGTGGAGATATGAACGTAAACTTATGTTTAGTTTAATATAGATACACACAGTTCTACATAGAAAACTTTATAATTAGGTGTGTATAGGTAGGTTACACACACACATATACTTCCTAGCATTGCTAACGAGGAACAAGTGCTCATTCAACAATGTGCTCATTCGGCAGCCAGATGTAAGTTTTCCTACCATTCTGAAAGGAATGAGGCTCTTTGAAGAAATGTCTGATACTAGAACTGGGACAGTAAATATAGGAGTCGGGATAATCTTGAAGTATCAGAAAGTAAGTACTAAAAAAAATTAAAATATATCAAAGAAAAATAATAGCCAATAAAAACAGCTACTGATGGCCAACACAGGAATGAATTGTAGTGTTGAATAATAATTAAAGCTGAAAGTAATTATCTAGGTATCTGTATTTGTATACACAGGTGAATAAGAAAACAGAGTTGCATAGAAATCTCCTTTGCAAAAGAATTCCAAGTAATTGATGTAGACACTCAGCCATCAATAATGTGGAGCCAACTCCTCACTCCGTAAGTGTGGGCTCTGCACAGTGACTTGCTCCAAAAGAACACATGCAGTATGGGCAAGGAGGAAAAATAACTTCACAGTGGAGAAACCTGACAAACAGTAGCTCTTCCAAATGATTCAAGTGAACATAAAAGGTGACAGTTCACCTTGAGAACATGCAGTGACAATGGGGGACATTCTACAAAATTCCTGACCAATCCTCCTCAGTACTATCAAGGTCATCACGACATGGAAAGCCTGACACACTGTCACAGCCAGGAAGAGCCCACAGGGACGTGATGACCACATGTCATGCGTGATCCTGGATGGGATCCTGGGTCAGAGTAAGACAGAACCAAGGGCATCCAAATGAAATATAAACTTTAGTTAATAATAGTCTATCAGTATTGGTTTATTAACTATGACAAATTATGTAAGATATTAATAAGCCATGTGAGACACACTGATAGAAGATGTTAATAAGAGATGAAACTAGGTTGCAGCTACATGGGAAATCTCTGCATTTTTTGGGGGGCAATTTCTGAGTAAGTAAAAAAAAATGATGTAAAATAAAACTTTATTGAAAACAGTTATAATTTTTGAATACTTCTTTGTTTAATTATTTATACCACGAATTACTAGTAATTGACACTGTTAACTAGTCCTGTTTTTTTAAATAAGAGCATTTATGACACAAAAAATTAAACAGTACAGATTGATATATAAATCAAAACAAATGCTCTTTACATGTTTTCTGTTAGAGTAGTCACACATATGTGTAAACTTAATTATCATACTTTTTTCTTGTGCTGTAGTTGTGTCCTGGTTCATTCTTTAAAATGCTGTTCGCCTTAGACCGGGAAAAAAAACCTTACAGACTCTGTTTCAATTCATGGCTAAATATTTTCAAAACAGTGACTTCGTAAAAATATGTTCCAATGGAAAATTGATTCATTGTGATGGGATCACTTATTCCAAAGACTTCTTGTCTTCATTTCGTGTCCATGGCTACCTTTTAGCCATAATACAACAGAATTGTCCATGTGTTTCTTGTTGTTCTGAAGGGTTATAGATATACAGGGGTTGGTTATATTCATGTTTATTTACATATATGTTTAAAATTGTCCATATAAGGGTTTTAAAGATTACATTGGAAGCCTTATGTTTTAAAATGTACTCAGAATTTGTTTTAACCAGGGATGTTAAGACCTGGAGACATGGAAGTGACTGTCCCATTCAAACTCATAGATCCCTAGAAATAGGAGGCACAGGGACGCCCCAGGCAGAGGCAGGAGAGGGGAAGGCACGGGCAGGATCCTCTGCTGTAGTCTCTGTGGGACAGCAAGGGCAGGCAGGGCAGGCAGGCTTAGGCTGCCCAGCGTTAATAGCTTCAGCAGGCTCTGGGGCATAGGGGCCATTTCTAGTTGTCTAGTACCTCACCCTGTGGTGATTAAGGAAGGGCGGTATTGTCTCCTACAGTATCAGAGCTAGATAAAGTAGGTGGTTAGGAGTATGGGTTCTGAATTGGTAGTTTAATTGGCTGGTCCTGGGAAAGACAATCTTTTCCCAGTATAGACTAGATGCTAGAGCGTCAAGAAAACAGAAAATAAGAAAATATAATTAATGCATTCTGTGTGTACAGATGGAGTCTTCTTTTGCTTCCCCAAAGGAAGAGTCCACAGGAGCCTGGCACTCCTGGACCTGAGGAAACCCTGAAAATGTTGGTATCTGCAGATCCTCTCCAAAAAGAGGTCGCCAATCTCCTAAGACTACAAGCTGATCCCAGCATTCTGGGAGCCAAGAGGGAGAAAGAATCCGCTGATCTCCCTGCTCAGTAAATTGGCTTTCACTAAATACTGTCTTTGCATAAGCAGCATTATCCAGTGTCCTGGAGCTTAGAAAAGTTCTGTTTCAGTATCTGAAGAAAATAAATTGTTTCTTTTTCTGATGTCAGGGAGGAGCATTTGACTGCCAGTGTGGACTGAGGGGTCTTGGGATCAGTCTTCCCAATGTGCTTTGAACCGACCCTCTGTGTCTGCCTCACCATCTCCTCAGCTTACCTAGACACTTGGGAACCCTAACACAAGCCCTTCTAGGAGTCTGTGGTGTGGCTTAGCTGCCTCTGTAGGAATCTCTTGGGGTTAAACATTTTCCACTCTGCTAAGTCAGTGCCATCTGTTCTTTGGCTTCATCTTCAGAAGACCCTGAGCCCTTCCCCACCCTCCTTGCCCCACCCTCCACACCAACTGCGTGGCGCCCTTGAGGCCATAGGGTTGCTACCATAGGATTTTTGTATTGAGTGCTCTCATTCCAAGCAACTGTGAGAGATTTCTATGGCAGGGCCTCCGGGTTCCTGTCAAATTAAATTGTAGTTGACTGGTGGGTGCTATTTAAGAAGCATCCCCCTTTCTCCTTCCTAACAGAGCCCTGAATTATTCAGTCACGTGGTTTGAAACATGGGGTGGGTCCCGGTTGACTTAACCAGCACTGTCTCACCCTGTGTCACAGTTACTGGTTCCAAAGTGAGTGCATAACTGAGGCTCATGCCGGGTGCCACACAGCACTCCCTTGGTCCCCCTAATGGACTTTGGGATGGGCGGGGTCTGAGTTGTTCCAATTAGAGTCAAATACAAGTTGCGCTAGGTTGTTAGGAACAAGGGTGTGCTTGTTCATGCTCCCTCTTTGGTGAAGAATGCAACCTCAGAAATTGTTCCTGGAGATTTTGCCACATGCAGAATTATTCTGACTTCACTGAAGGCAGAGCAGAAAATTGGGAAGAGACTGAGTCCTGGTAGCATCCATGAGCTTCTGTGCTCAGATTCACACTGAAGCCTGGCCTCCTTCTGAACTACCCACCTGAGTCAATAAATTCCCTTGTATTTAAAGTAAAATTGAGCTGGATTTTTAGTTACTTGCACCTGCAGGTGTTCTGTGAAGCTGGTACTGTGAGTTTGCATCTGAGAATATTTACAGTGTTTCTCTCATGGTTGAGTCAATCATTTCAAGGAGGCTCTGAGGGTAAAAAGAACGATGAATTGTGAAGCAGTGAATTGTGCTGCCAGGCACAATTCATTGGACAATAGAAAGCCTCATCTCCTGGGCAGTAGAAAGTTTCATTGTACATAAATTACATATCTTGTTTCTGTCTCAACCTCTTATTTTTTCATATGCAAAGGAGGTAAGGAAATCCAAATAAGTCCAGCAGCTAATATGCCTCTCAGACATGATCCAAAACAGAATTGAATTATGTAAGCCTTGTTAAAATTCATCATCATCATTCATATTTCTGAATATTTAAATTAGAAATTCTGAAAAAGTAGTTTGTTTCAGAGGTAGTTTGTATGTAGGTAGGTATTTTTTCAGGATCAAAAGTTTATTTTTTATTATCTAATTGAGTTTAATTTACATATAACAAAATTTAGTAATTTTAAGTGTACAAATCAATGCATTTTGACAAATATACATATAGTCATGTACACAACAGTACCATTAAAATACATTTCATTACCCCCAAAATTCTCTTGCATGCTGCTGTAGTCAGTGACCCCTGCCCCACACCACAGCTTCCGGCAGTTGCTTTCTTTCACTCTAGTTTTGTTTGTCTTAGAATATGATACAGGCCACATGCAATGACTCAGGTCTGTAATCCTAGCACTAGATTGAGAAGCGGGGATCACTTGAGCCCAGGAACTTGAGACCAGCCTGGGCAACATGGCAAAACCCCATCTCTTAAAACACACACACACACACACACACACACACACACACACACACACACACACACAAATTAGCCAGGTGTGGTGGCACACCCCTTTGGTCCCAACCCCTTTGGTCCCAGATACTCAGGAGGCTGAAGAATCACCTGAGCCTGGGAGGTCAAGGCTGCGGTGATCTGTGATCACATCACTGCACTCCAGCCTTGGTGACAGAGTGAGATGTTATCTCAAAAAAGAAGTATTTGATATAAATGGAATCATATAGAATATTCTCTTATACCTAGTTTCTTTCATGTATTCTAATGCTTTTGAGATACGTCCATGTGATTTCCAGTGTATATGTCATTCTTATGTTGGGCAGTAACCGTTGTAGGAATATATTACAGCTTATCTACTCTTCAGTGATAGACTATTTTAAAAATATTTGGCTATTAAGAAGAAAGTTGTTATGAATACTTATATTCAGACCTTTGTGTCAACAGATTTTCACTTCTCTTGGTTGAAAACTTAGGAGGAATTATTATTTTTTTAGGTTACGGATTTTTATATGATTGTCAGTTGCCAGTTACTTTAAAAAAAATGTAAGTTCTTAAATTTTAAAGTTTAGGATGCCTGACTACCCTGACAAAAACAAGCAATGGGGAAAGGATTTCCTATTTAATAAATGGTGTTGGGAAAACTGGCTAGCCATATGCAGAAAACTGAAACTAGACCCCTTCCTTACACCTTATACAAAAATTAACTCAAGATGGATTAAAGACTTAAACATAAGACCTAAAACCATAAAAACCCTAGAAGAAAACCTAGGCAATATCATTCAGGACATAGGCATGGCCAAAGACTTCATGACTAAAACGCCAAAAGCAACGACAACAAAAGCCAAAATTTACAAATGGGATCTAATTAAACGAAAGAGCTTGTGCACAGCAAAAGAAACTCTCATCAGAGTGAACAGGCAACCTACAGAATGGGAGAAAATGTTTGCAATCTATCCATCGGACAAAGGGCTAATATCCACAATCTACAAGGAACTTAAACAAATTTACAAGGAGAAAAAAAACCCATCAAGAAGTGGGTGAAGGATATGAACAGACACTTCTCAAAAGAAGACATTTATGTGGCCAAGAAACATATGAACAAAGGCTCATCATTACTGGTCATTAGAGAAATGCAAATCAAAACCACCATGAGATACCAACTCATGTTAGTTAGAATGGCGATCGTTAAAAAGTCAGGAAACAACAGATGCTGGAGAGGATGTGGAGAAATAGGAACACTTTTACACTGTTGGTGAGACTGTAAATTAGTTCAACCATTGTGGAAGACAGTGTGGCAATTCCTCAAGGATCTAGAACCAGAAATACCATTTGCTCCAGCAATCCCATTACTGGGTATATACCCAAAGGGTTATAAATCATTCTACTATAAAGACACATGCACACGTATGTTTACTGCAGCACTATTCACAATAGCAAAGACTGGGAACCAACCCAAATGCCCATCAATGATAGACTGAATAAAGAAAATGTGGCACATATACATCATGGAATACTATGCAGTCATAAAAAAGGATGAGTTCATGTCCTTTGCAGGGACATGATGAAGCTGGAAACCATCATTCTTGGCAAACTAACACAGGAACAGAAAAGCAAACACCGCATGTTCTCACTCATAAGTGGGAGGTGAACAATGAGAACACATGGACACAGGGAGGGGAACATCACACACGGGGGCCTGTTGCAGGGTCGGGGCCTAGGGGAAGGATGGCATTAGGAGAAATACCTAACATAGATGACAGGTTGACAGGTGTAGCAAACCACCATGGCACGTGTATACCTGTGTAACAAACCTGCACGTTCTGCTCATGTATCCCAGAACTTAAAGTATATAAAAAAAAATAAAAGTCACAGGATGTTTGTGATAGTATCTATTACACTGATGTTGACATCACACATGGCTGACTATTTGGAGACTCCAAGTGAAATTTCTTGCAGTTCTCAGTGCCAGGAAAATATGTATTTCTGGATAAAAACTCAAAAATTTTAGAAAAACTTCCAAGTTTCATAGTCTAGAGCTCTAACACTGGAATCTTCCAAATTTAAGGATTAATGATTTACCTAAATCTAAAAATAGTAGGTTGCAGATGTATTTAAACAGTGTGCCTAGGTAGTATGCTTATATATTAAGATTAAAATGGTCTTCTAAAGTTTATTAATTCTAATATACCCTTTATTGTTTCATGTAGACATATCTTTCTGGTTCCCAGGATAATTTAAACAATTAATTCTAAGCAACTATTAACTTAGTTCTAGATTGGGATATCTATTTATGCATTTGAAGCTTTAGATAATGTATTTCAAATCAGAAATGTGTGCTGGTCATGGAAAGTTGTGACTTAGAGCCTAAGGTAAGTTTTTTTTCATGTGAACATACTGCTTCCAATTGTTGTTATGCCCAGAGCAGACAATTAATAAATACCCTTGGAACTGAATGAGTGATTAACTGCAAATATCACAATACATCTTCTTAGCGGGAATGATAATTAGACATATTTAGTCCTTGCTGTAACCTAAGAAAGGAATTCTTTTCATTAAATGTTTAATGTCTCACCCTGTTCATACAGCCGGAGTTACTGATTCAGTTTGATGTGAATTCAGTCTTATAAAAGACCCATCATTAAAACCTGCACTTATGCTTCCTATAGTATTGGAACTTCCAACTTGTATACAAAATAGATATCCTTCATATTCTTAAAAACCACAAGAAATCTCCCTTTATTCATAATAAACACAGAATTAGGTATTCTATTAAACTGAACAATAGAACTCACTGGGAGTGACCGCATAAACTATATCACGAATTGTCAAAGTGTCTGGAAAAGTCAGTGGGCCATTTCGCTCCATGCTGTGCCATGAGCCAACCAAGAGGGTTGTCAGTGACTCTGCGTGGGTCACCCAGGGCACGTGGTGCTGAGGCTGTCAAAGAGCAAGACGGGGCTGCATCTAAACTCAGGCCTCTGCTAAGTGTCCGAACTCGGGCAAGATGCTAAAGACTTTAGAGACGTTTCCTTTTCTATGATTGGGGTTATAACACTCACCCTGTCAGGTTCTCCTGTGCGTTGACAAGGCTGGCACGTGACACACCAGGGGCAGAGCTGGATGGGAACCTTCTTCCTCAGACATCAGGGTCCTCATGAGCATCAACAAAATAAAGAGAGCAGGAGAGCAGGAGAGCGGGGGAGCGGGGGAGCGGGGGAGCGGGGGAGCGGGGGAGCAGGGGAGCAGGGGAGCAGGGCATCTCCAGCTGTGTCGGGACTGCAGCAGGGACTCAGCAACAATCAGTCTCTTTCTCTTGTTTCATCCAAATCATATATTTAAAAAATAGGTGGGGTTATCATGGATGTTTATATTGATTCCTGGGATCAGACAAATATACCTTTCCTTGTCATGCTGTTTTCTCTTCCCAGATGGTTTGAAGAGCTTCATTTTGGACTTGATATTCCTGGAGTGCATTTCTTTTTCTAATTAGTTCAGTCTTGACCCTGAGCCATCACCCTTCCAGAGTAGCAGGATATTCCACTCCACCATTGTTGGGGTGCCACAATTTCACTACTAATCAAAGGCTCCTTGGTTACTGAAAAATGAGAGACGTACCTCTAATAATCAGTCTAGATTGTCACTGCTCACTTCCTCATTTTCCAATTCCACAGGGGCCCCCCAAAGCCCGGAAGGTCTCATTTCAGACGTCTTATAGACCATGGGAACCAGGAAACACTGGGAACCCTAGGGCCAGCACCCACCTCATTTGCACCCTGTCTCTGTTTCCATCACCCTCTAGATATTGCCACAGAGCAGTGTTGGGACCCACTGGAGATCTGACTGCTCCCAGTCTGGGAAACTGCCTTCTCTCCCTCCACTGATATCGTATTTCTACTTTCCACCCCACAGAAATCCTTGAACTAATCACAAAAGGGATTGGTAGTTACCTGGTGTGAAGCAGAGCTGAGCCAAAGGATGAAGCAATATTGCAATGGACTCTGTCATTGATATCACTAGTTCGCAAATCTGTTACCACTATGGTCAAATTTTTATATTCACTTTAAAATTATAACTCATTCTGCTCATTGTATTCAAGGCAACATCTACCCTAAAATATACTCAGGCATTAATTTACGCTCTTCTGTTTACAAATGAGAATTCATAAGCAAATTGAGGTAGCAATTACATTTTTTTAAACTGAAGACAAAACAGAAGACATATACACATACGTCAGAGAAACAAAACAGAGAGCCCAGAAACAGACTGAAATACAGCCAGCTGATCTCTGACAAAGGAGCAAAGGCAATTCAATGGAGAGAGGAGAGTCTTTTTAACAAATGATGCTGGAACAAATGGACATCCATGTGCAAAAAAAAAAAAAAAAAAAAAAAAAGAATCTATAAACAGACGTTACACCTTTTACAAAAGTTAATGCAAAGTAGATATTAGATCAATATATGAAATGCAAAATTTTCAAACTCCTAGAAGATAACATAAGGAAAAACTCTAGATAACCTCGGATTTGGTAATTCTTTTAAATACAACACCAAAAGCATTATTCACGAAGAAAAATATTGGGAACATGAACTTTAACATAAAAAAACTTTAGTTTTGTGAAAGATACTGTTAAGAGAATGAAAAGACAAACCAGAGACTGTGAGAAAATATTTGCAAACTATATCTAAGGATTCATATCTGAAATATGCAAAGAACTCTTAAAACTCAATAAGAAAACAAACAACCCAATTAAAAATGGGTAAAAGCTGAACATTTATGCAGATGGAAATTAAGTATATGAAAAGATGCTCTGTATAATGTCTTATTAGGAATTGCCAATTAAGACAACAGTAAGATACCACTACATACCTATTAGAATGGCCAAAATCCACAAGACCAAAAACAGCAAATGCTGGTGAGGATGTGGAGCAAAAGAAACTCGCATTCATTGCTGTGGGCATTATGTGACATTTTGGAAAAGGGAAAATTACATAGATAGCAAAATAATCAGTGGTTGACAGGGGTTGGGGAGAGGAAAGGATGGATGGGCAGAGAGCCTTGGCTGTTTAGGGCAGTGAGACCACTGTGTGCGATTTCACAATAGTGGACCCACGACAGTGTGCAGATGCCCACACCCATTGAATTCAGACCACAAAAAGGTATTAATTACATAAACCATAAACTTTCATAATGAAATAAATGTTTTTTAAAAGAAGATAGTGTTGTTCAGTTACTGTCTACTTTCTGAAATGGAGATGGTGGAGCGCTTCCATGGTTGTGAGGATAAAAATAGATTAGAGAATGTAATAACTAAAATAGGTGTATAAACATTGTTAAACTATTTTATTCTCATTTTAAAAACATGCCTTAAATATATTTGTTATGCTTTACAATTGAGCAAGTAGTACAAACACATTAATATAATTCTCCTCTAGCTCCACTGAGAAGTCAGGACTGCAGGGCTTCAGTGCAGGACTGCACAGCTCCACCTGCACCTGCCAAATGCAACAACCTCTTTCAGTGTCATTAAAATATTTCAATAGGAGGATTGAGTTTAGATCCAACCTGTGTTTTCTCCCCTGGAAAAAAAGGTTTTTTTGAAACAAAGAAGGTCTTTACCGTCTTCATCCGAAATGCTGAGGCATCTGCAATGTCTGCTGTAAGTGACACCAGGCTCTCCTCTGAAATCTAGCAATGGGAAAATAGACTGTAGATTCTGCTTTCAGAAAGGGGGGAATCAGAACTAAGTCAAAATGCCATGTCCTCATTCATAAACATCTTATTTTACAAATTCCACAGGTTTAGTTATTTTGGGATTAATAGGGGCCTATATTACAGTGCATTTATTAATTTAGCATGAATTGTTCAAATGCATTCTGGATCCTGAGCTGACATCCAGCAATGCTGAGTGTGTGCCTGTGTGAGTCATCAGCAATGAAGAGCCTCAGGTTATTGTATTTATAAAATGAAGGGGTTTAGGCTTGCTCTGATTTTTTAAAAACCATTTTTAAAAGTAAAAACTGTTTTTCTTGCTATATAAAAATGTACAAGAAAAACTCAAACATTACAAATGATAAATTATAATTTTATTAATATAAATATTTTTGTGAGCTCAATTTATATGACTTAGTTATTATAAAAGAAATAAGCAAGGCCAGGCGCGGTGGCTCAAGCCTGTAATCCTAGCACTTTGGAAGGCCAAGACGGGCAGATCATGAGGTCAGGAGATCGAGACCATCCTGGCTAACACGGTGAAACCCCGTCTCTACTAAAAAAATACAAAAAAAACCAGCCGGACGAGGTGGCGGGCGCCTGTAGTCCCAGCTAATCGGGAGGCTGAGGTAGGGGAATAGCGTGAACCCGGGAGGTCCAGAAACACCGTTTTTACATTGCCATAGCTAATGTTAACACCTCCTAGAATAAAGGGGGAATCACCACCAAGGGTCAGTTCTGGTTCAGACTCTGGAGTGAGGGCATTATTCTTTTTGCATATAATGCAGTGACTCCACATTGCACCAGTGGCTTGGTCAAAAAAGACAAAATTTCTGGGGAATTAGTGTTGATTATTTTTAGATATCATAATCTTGGCTTTATGGACACCTTATATTAAACAGATCTCACTTGCCAAATGCCACAGGATGCAGGCCAACAGACAGGCTCCGAGGGCTCTTGTGAGCTGGAACTGCCATATAAGCAGAACCACAAGAGAGAGAGAACACTGCCCATATCCAACACAGCATAGCCACCCTGAAAGCCTCACCCTTTCTTTTAGAAATGTGTTTAGATTTTATACACTTTTGCTAGATTTTGTTATGTAAGATTTATGTATTGAAAGGTCTTAAAGATTTTTAAATGTTGAGTAAAATGTTCACGAGTATAGTTTATATATATAGATGTATATGAAACAAACCTGTCATATAATTTATTTTCTTTAAAAACAAGGCACTGGCTGGGTGCAGTGGCTCACGCCTGTAATCCCAGCACTTTGGGAGGCTGGGACGGGCAAATCACGAGGTCAGCAGTTTGAGACCAACCTGGCCAACATGGTGAAACCCCGTCTCTACTAAAAATACAAAAAATTAGCTGGGCATAGTGGCAGGCACCTATAATTTCAGTTACTTTGGAGGCTAAGGCAGGAGAATCACTTGAACTCGGGAGGTGGAGGTTGCAGTGAGCCAAGGTCATGCCACAGCACTTCAGCCTGGGTGACAGAGTGAGACTCCATCTCAAAACAAAAAACTAAAAACAAGACCCTTATACAAATCACCCTTGGAACCTTTATTTAGAATTTAAGGTTATTTGGGGTTTAGTGTCATGTAAACAAAATTCTCCAAATTGCTAGGGTCCTCTTGGGGTGCTGCATCCTGTAAGATATGATCATGCCAGAAAAACAGACCCTTCTCCATCTAGGAACTCAAATGCCAAGGGTGATGCCAGATCAACTTTCATTACTGAGTCATATATTCCTAAATTCAGTGTATCATAGAAAAACAGACATACCCTTAACAGTTTAACCTGACAAAATTCTGAAATACTTCCGTTGCAATAAAAGTTGTGAAAAGGCTATCTTGCTAGAGATCTCTGACTCAGAGAAGAAAGTGAAGGCTGGGCACAGTGGCTCATGCCTGTAATCCTAGCACTTTGGGAGGCGGAGGCAGGTGGATTACTTGATGTCAGGAGTTCGAGAGAAGCCTGGGAAACATGGTGAAACCCTGTCGCTACCAAAAATAAAAAAATTAGCTGGGCAAGGTGGTGGGTGCCTATAACCCCAGCTACTCGGGAGGCTGAGGCAAGAGAACGGCTTGAACCCTAACCCGAACACGAACCCTAACCCTAAACCTAACCCAAAACAGAACCCGAACCCTAACTCGAATCTTAATCCTAACATGGAACCAAACCCTAACCCTAACCCCTAACCCGACCCCGACTCCGAAACTGACCCTGACCCTAACCCCTAACCCCTAACCTCTAACCCTCTAACCCTCACCCTCGCCCTCGCCATAGCCCTAAAACCCTAACCCTAAAATCCTAACCCTAACCCTTGGGTGGAGAGAACCTCTGTGCGCAGGATTCAGAGGGGATTTCGGTTTCCCGTTTTCCACACTGAACCATTCTAAGTAGTCTCTGACCTTCGTTATTCAGGGCTAGAAACAGGAAGCATTTTATTCACTGTGGATGCGGCCCCGAGTTGTCCCAAAGCGAGGCGGTGCCGCCAACGTCTGTGCTGAGCACAACGCAGCTCCGCCCTCGCGGTGCCCCCCACGCCAGGGTCTGGGCAGGGTAGAACGCTGCTCTGTCTTCACGGTACCCCCGAGGTCTGTGCAGAGGAGAACACAGCTCCACCCTCGCGATGCTCTCAGTGTCTGGGCTGAGGAGAATTCAGCTCCGCCCTCACAAACGTACAGCACTGGCGCTGGCGCAGAGTCGCACGCCAGGCGCGGGCGCAGGCCGACGCAGGCGCAGAGTCAGAGGCCGGCGAGGCGCAGACACAGAGTCGCACGCCAGGCGCGGCGCAGGCCGGCGCAGGCGCAGAGTCGCAGGCTGGCGCAGCGCAGGCCCAGAGTCGCGCGCCAGGCGCGGCGCAGGCCGGCGCAGAGTCGCAGGCCAGCGCGGCGCAAGCGCAGAGTCGCACGCCTGCGCGGTGGAGGGGAGGGGGGGGGTGGGTCGCGGCGCAGGCGCAGAGACGCATGCTTAGAGGGGAGCGGCGGAGACGGGCGAAACATCAGTAATCTGAAAAGCCGGGCTCCGGTGACCTCTGCTTGCAGCTGCGCACTACAGGGCCCTCTTGCTCACAGTGCTGTGCCAGTGCGCCCCTTGCTGGCGACTACAGCAACTGCAGGGCCCTCTTTCTTGCAGTGGTGGCCAGCGCCCCCTGCTGGCGCCAGGGCACTGCAGGGCCCTCTTGCTCGCAGTATAGTGATGGCACGCCACCTGCTGGCAGTTGGGGACGTTGCAGGGCTCTCTTGCTCACAGTGTAGTGGCAGCACTTCCGATGCTGGCAGCTGGGGACACTGCCCGGCCCTCTTGCTCCAAGTGAAGTGGCGGCTGGCTCCGCAGCTGGCAGCTGGGGACACTGCCGGGCCCTCTTGCTTGCCTTGTAGTGGGGGAACGCCCCCTTCTGGCCGCTGGGGGTACTACAGGATCCTCTTGCTCACAGTGTGGTGGCAGCACGCCCCCTGCTGCCAACCAGGACGCTGCAGGGTCCTCTTGCTCATGGTGTGGTGCCCGTGCGCCACCTGCTGGCAGCTAAGCACACTGCAGGATCCACTTGCTCACAATGTAGTCGTCGTATGCCCCCTGCTGGTAGCTGTGGACACTGCCGGGCCCTCTTGCTGGCAGTGTCGTCGCAGCACAACACCTGCAGGCAGATGGGGACTATGCAGGGCCCTCTTGCTCCAGGTGTGATGGCTGGCGCCCCCTACTGGCCACCTTCTGCACCACTTAACGTTGGAGCGCCAGTTATTAAGCGCCATCAGTTCTGGAAATTCAAACTGAAACGGAGCTATTACTGGGGAGAGCTGATGTCCCAGTTCTTGTCTAACTTGGAAGAAGTATTTTCACCAAGAGGCAATACAAAGATGGCAGATAACTTCATTGAAAAAAATACAGTGTGAAGAGCTTATTGTAGAAAAATAGGAAGGAGTAGGCTGATCGTGCAGGAAAGAAGCCTAAGAGTCCTGTGCAGGGAATTTTATTTTGGACTTCTTCACATTCCTGCCTCTGTCTCAAGTCTCCACCTGTTTTCTTTGTCTGGTTTTCCTGCTACTGCCTTAGGTCCCCAACTTGCCCCACTTAGGCTTGTGGGACCTCCTCACTGTTGGTTGAGGCACATGTGTGGTGATCAATCCGAACTCACTCTGGCACCAGGCTCCTTCCCGCCATCCCAGGCAGGCTGACAGCAGTCACATTTGTATCTACTGTGCCTATCTCTTTTGAATGTCCTTCTCTGCCCTAATCTGTACTTATGGTGCCAGGTTTCTTTTAAGAATGTCCCCTTTGTCCTTATCAGCATGTAGCCAGCAGTATTGTGACATTATTACTGCAGAGTGAATGATGACTGGGGCATCTTAAGAGGAGTTGTAGGGTGTTTCTTTATGCATAGGTACCTCTTCTCCCTCCAACCCACAATTGACAAGTGCCCATCCACTCCAGCATTAGAGATGCCACTAATATGTGAATTTTTGGTGGTCCCTCTAGGTGAGCCTTCCCAGACTTTCCCTTTTCCAGGAGCTCCCCCTCCTGTTCATGTCTAGCTATCTATGTGCTCTAACAGAGCCCACTATCCTGTGTCTTTCCCAAAAATAGTGAGGGAAAGATTAATGGGAAACCATAGGAAATGATATGCACGTAGATGAAAACTTTACAACTTACACAAATAATCACTCAAAATCATCCTTATACTAAAAATGCAAAACTATACAATTTCTAGAAGAAACTATGGAAGAAAAGCTATGTGCCTTTGGATTTGGTAATGAATTTTAACAAATGACACAAAAGGTTTATATACACAGAAGAAATGACAATGTGGATTTATTAATATTTAAAGTTTATACTCTGGGAAAGACCTTGTTAAGGGAACAAAAAGACAAGCCACATATTGAAAAAAAATTTGCAAAATACAGATCTGAGAAAGAATTTGTATTCAAAATACATACAAAATTCTTAAAACTAAACAGTAAGTTAAACAGCCCAATTAAAAATGCACACAGATCTGGACACCTCACCAAAGACAATCTACAGATGGTAAGTAAACATACAAAAAGATGCTCAACATAGTAGATAACTGAAAACCACAATGAGATAGCACAGTTGGTCTGTATCTGTTAGAACTGCTAAACTCTAAAAAAATGACAAATTGCTGGAGGAAAAACAAGAACTCTTTTCATTGCTGGTAGAAGACAGTGTGTAAGACCAGAATATGCCACCCCAAAATATGTCCCTTTTGGCATAAGAATTATTCTGAGCTGATTACTTTGAAAAAATGCTAAAAAAGGAAGTTCTGAAAACAGAGAAGTTACCCTTGTGTAAGGAAAATTTACATCTATAAAGGAAATCCCCGTTTAAAAGATCTCTCTCTCTCTCTCTCTCTCTCTCAGCACTAACCAAGAAGAGGATAACTAAATCATTAAAAGAGTCTTATCAACAGAGAACGCATGGAGTTAAGTCTGTATAAGAAAACTTACCCTTGTCTACTGTGCTTTTGCTTGCTATGTCCCCACTACTGAGCCTCAAATCTTCTTTCTTTAAGTTGAAGATAGCATTTACACTTGAATTGAAAGCCACCTACTGGGGATTTACTCATTTTTCCCTGAGTATCTCCCATGTATCCATAAGGTATACATGTTTTTAAACTCGTCTACTTTTTTCTCATTTTAATCTGTAATTTGTTACAGAGGGTCCCATCTAAGAATTCCGTAAAGGTAGAGAGAAAATTATTTTTCCTCCCCTATTAGTAGTTGGGCAGTTTTCCCCAAAGCTAAACAAGTCTCACCTTACAATCCAAAAATCATATTCGTAAAGTATTTTGACCGCTACTTTGATATTATTTCCAAACAAAAGCTACCATGCAATTATGTACAGAAGCCCTATTCATAATGACCAAAGGAAAAAAAGGAATCAGAAAGTCTTACAACAGATGACTGTGTGGGAACCCACTCAGACATCAAGAGTTGTTATAGGGGCCAGGCACGGTGGCTCGCTCTTGTAATCCCAGCACTTTGGGAGGCTGAGGCAGGTGGATCACAAGGTCAGGAGATCAAGACCATACTGGCTAACACTGTGGAACCCTGTCTCTACTAAAAAAAATACAAAAAAAATTAGCTGGATGTAGTGGTGAGCACCTGTAGCCCCAGTTACTCGGGAGGCTGAGGCAGGAGAATGGCATAAATCTGGGAGGCGGAGCTTGCAGTGAGCCAAGATCGCACCACTGCACTCCAGCCTGGGTGACAGAGAGAGACTACATCTCAAGGAAAAAAAAAAACTTGTTTGTTTTATATTTAATAGTGATAACTCTGAAGACATAGTTGTTTTATTACACAAAAAATATTAAATTTATTTTATTTAAGTTTTATCCAAATCACATTACCCTGAAAAACATTTGGATCGGTTCCTATATTTCTAGGAGTTTGGGAATATTTATTTATAAATGATTTTTTTCCAAGCCAAGTTAGAATAGAGCACTTTTAGAGGATTTTATAAATGAAATTTGCAATGCTATCCAGAGTTAAGAAAAATCAAATATACAAAACATACATTAATAGACATACAAACACAAATAGAGATCTCATAGCTTTCATCCTGAAATTTTAGCCACGAATCAGGCATAAATATTCTGATGGTTAATTTTAGATGTCTGCTTCATTGGATTAAGAGATACTAACATAGCTGGTAAAGCACAGTTTCTGGGCATAAGTGTGAGGGTGTTTCTGGAAGACACTGAGATAAGGAAGATCCACTCTGACCCAATGTGGATGGGCACTGATATGGTTTGACTGTGTCCCCACCCAGATCTCCTCTTGAATTGTAGCTCCTATAATCCTTACATGTTGTGGGAGGGACCCGCTGGGGGACGATTGAATCATGGTGGTGGTTACTGCCATGCTGTTCTCATGATCTGATGGTTTTATAAGGGGCTTTTCCCCTTTGACTTAGCACTTCTTGCTGTTGCCATGTGAAGAAAGACATCTTTGCTTCCCCTTCCGTCATGATTGTGAGGCCCATCCAGCCATGTGGAACTGTCAGCCCATTAAACCTCTTTGTTCTTTATAAATTGCTCAGCCTCAGGTACTTCTTCATAGCAATACAAAAATGGACTAATAAAGGCACCATCCAATTACTTGAGAGCCCAGATAGAACAAAAAGGAAGAGGAAAGGTGAATTATCTCCTTCTGAAGCTGAAACATCCTTCTCTTATCTTTGACATCAGAACTTCAGGGTCTCAGGCCTTTGGCCTCAGAATGAGAGTTACACCATTGGCTGAACTGATTCTGAGCCCTTTGGACATGGACTGAGCAATGCTACCAGCTTTCCTAGTTCCCCAACTTGGAGACAGCCTATTGTGGACTTTCTCAGCCTCAATAATTATGTGAACCAGTTTCCCTAATGAATCTTCTCTCATCTGTCTATCTACATAAATCCGACGGATTGTGCCTTTCTGGGGAACCCTGACTAATGTGATAATAATAATACAAAATTCACCAGCTTATATAGAGGACTTGGGTTTTGTCTTTACCCCATTTTATATTTGTATTATAACTGTGTTTCTGGAAAAAATGGAACAAGTTTTTATCTTCTTCATATGAGGGCTAAAACTTTTTTCTCACCAACATTTTTGGAGATTTTTACGATTTTCAAGATTTTTCTTTTGACCCTAACCCCTGAACCAAACCCTCACCCCTACTGCTAAACCCTAACCCTAACCCCTACCACTAAACCCTAACCCTAACCCTAAACCTAAACCCTAACCCTAAACCCTAACCCTAACTCTAGCCCTAAACTTAACAGAACCCCAACCCAAACCCTAAATCCAACCCCAAACCCAACCACAACCCTAATACTAACACTAACCAAACCCCATCTCTAAAACCATGACCCTAAAATCCTAACAACCCTAAATCTAACAACCCTAACCCTAACAACACTAACAAACCTAATGTTAGCAACCCTACACCTAACAACTGTAACCCTGACCCCTGACCGTAACCCTTTGTATAAATATCAAGTGATCTTGAATAGACAAAACACTCCTGAAAACGAAAAGACCACTTAGTGGCTCACATTTCTCATTGTCAAATATTACTGCAAAGGAATAGTAATCAAGACAACATAATACTGGCATAAGGAGACAAATATAAATCAATGGAACTGAATGTCCAGTCCAGAAATAAAACTATACCTCTACGGCCAACTGAGTTTTGACACGAGCCAAGACCACTAAATTCAACAAACGCTGCTAGCATCTGACTACCTAGAGTCAGAGGTAACAAACTGTACACTTACCTCACAACACAGAAAAAGTAACTAAAAATGGTTCAAAGCCCTACATATAAGAGTTACAAATAGAAACTCTAGAAGAAAACAGGGATATATCTTCATGACCTTGGATTTGGCAAAGGTGTTACAGATCTGAAACCAAAAGCACTAGCCACAAAAGAAATAATTTCCTCAAAATTAACAACTATGCATCAGAAGACATTATCAAGTAAGTTGGCTGTGCACTGTGGTTCACGCCTGCAATCCGAGCACTTTGGGAGGCAGAGGCAGGAGGATCACTTGAGTCCAGGACTTCAAGACCAGCCAGGATGACAGAGCAAAACCCCATCTCTACTAATAGTACAAAAATTAGCCAGGAATGGTTGCACACAGCTGCAGTCCCAGCTACTAGGGAGACTGAGGCGGAAGGACTGCTTGACTCCAGAACGTAGAGGTTGTAGTAAGCTGAGATCACACCACTACACTTCAATCTGGGCAACAGTGCAAGACCCTATCTTAAAAAAATAAAGAATGGGTATGATGGCTCACGCCTATAATCCCAGCAATTTGGGAGACTGAGGCAGATGGAACACTTGAGGTCAGGAGTTGGAGACCAGCCTGGCCAACATGTCGAAACCTTGTCTCTACTAAAAATACAAAAATTAGGGCCGGGAGCGGTGGCTCACGCCTGTAATTCCAGCTCTTCTGGAGGCTGAGGCAGAAGGATTAACTGAGGACGGGAGTTCAAGACCAGCCTGACCAAGAAAAGCAAACCCCATCTCGACTAAAAATACAAAATTAGCTGGGCTTAGTGGCACATGCCTGTAATCCCAGCTACTCGGGAGGCTGAGGCAGAAGAATCATTTGAACCCAGGAGGCGGAGGTTGTGGTGAGCCAAGAGTGCACCACTGCACTCCAGCCTGGGGAACAAAGCAAGATTCGGTCTCCAAAAAAAAAAAAAAAAAAAGAAAGTGAAAAGACAACCCACAGAAAACAAGAAAATATCTGCGCATTATATATCCAACAACGGTCTGTTGACTACAGTATATAAAAAATTTGTATAACTCAACCACAAGGACAACCAAATTACAAATGGAGACAGAGTTGAACACACACTTTGCCAAAAAGACATGCAAATGAAAAACAAGCACATGAAAAGATGATCAATATCATTATCATTATGGCCATCCAAACTGAAACCACAACCAAATACTCTTTCACACACACTAGAAAGGTTACAATCCAACAAATGTAAAGTAACAAGTGTTGGCAAGGTTGGAGAGAAATCAAAACCATTAAATACTATATGTAGAATATAAAATGGTGCAGCCTATTTGTAACATAGTTTGTTATGTCCTCACAAAGTTAAAAACACAATGGGCATGGTGGCTCATGCCTGTAATCTCAGCACTTTGGGAGGCTGAAACAGGCAGATCACTTGAGTGCAGGAGTTCAAGACCAGCAGAAGGACATAACAAAACCCCGTCTCTACTAAAAATACAAAAATTAGCCAGGCATGGTGCCACACACCTGTAGTCCCAGCTACTAGGGAGGCTGAGGCGGGAGGACCACTTGAGCCCAGAATGTGGAGGTTGCAGTAAGCCGAGGCAACACCACTACTCCAGCCTGGGCAACAGCGCAAGACCCTGTCTCAAAAATAAAATAAATAAATAAATAAATAAACAAACAAATAAATAAAGGCCGGGCATGGTGTCTCAATCCTGTAATCCCAGCACTTTGGGAGGCAGAGGCAGGCGGATCATCTGAGATCATGAGTTTGAGAACAGTATGACCAACATGGAGAAACCCCACCTCCACCAAAAACACAAAAATTAGCCAGGCATGGTGTCCCATGCCTGTAATCGCAGCTACTCGCATGAACCCAGGAGGCAGAGGTTATGATGAGCCAAGAGTGCACTACTGCACTCCAGCCTGGGAAACAGAGCAAGACTTGGTCTCCTAAAAAAAAAAAAAAAAAAAGAGGAAGAGAAAAGACAACCCACAGAAAAGAAGAAAATATTTGCCCATTATATGTCCAACAACGGTCTGTTAACTACAATATATATAAAATTTATATAACTCAGCAACAAGAACAACCAAATTACAAATGGAGAAAGAGTTGAACACACACTTTGCCAAAAAGACATGCAAATGACAAAGAAGCACATGAAAAGATGATCAATATCATTATCATTATGGCCATCCAAACTTGAAACCACAACCAGATATTCCTTCACTCACACTAGAAAGGCTATAATCCGATAAATGTAAAATAACAAGGGTTGGCAAAGTCGGAGAAAAATCACAACCATTAAATACGGTATGCGGAATATAAAATGGTGCAGCCTATTTGTAACAGAGTTTGGTATTTCATCAAAAAGTTAAAAATAGGCCGGGCAAGGTGGCTCATGCCTGTAATCCCAGCACTTTGGGAGGCTGAAGCGGGTGGATCACTTGAGTCCAGGAGTTCAAGACCAGTCAGGATGACATGGCAAAACCCCGTCTCTACTAATACAAAAATTAGCTGGACATGGTGGCACACAGCTGCAGTCCCAGGTACTAGGGAGGCTGAGGTGGGAGGACTGCTTGAGCCCAGAATGTGGAGGTTGCAGTAAGCTGAGATCGCACCACTACACTCCAGCCTGGGCAACAGTGCAAGACCCTGTCTCAAAAAAAAAAAAAAAAAAAAAAAAGAAAGGGCCAGGTATGATGGCTCACACCTGTAATCCCAGCACTTTGGGTGGCTAAGGCAGATGGATTACTTGAGGTCAGGAGTTGGAGACTAGCCTGGCCAATATGGTGAAACCTTTTCTCTAGTAAAAATACAAAAATTAGCGCCAGGCTCTGTGGCTCACACCTGTAATCCCAGCACTTTGGGTGGCTAAGGCAGGCGGGGCACTTCAGGTTGGGATTCGAGACTAGCCTGACCAACATGGACTAACCCCATCTCTACTGAAAATACAAAATTGGCTGGGCTTGGTGGTGCATGCCTGTAATCTCAGCTACTCGGGAGGCCTAGGCAGGAGAATCGCTTGAACCTGGGAAGCAGAGGTTACGGTGAGCCAAGATGGCACCATCGCACTCTAGCCTTGGCAACAAAAGCAAAACTCAGCCTCAAAAAAAAAAAAAAAAAAAAAAAAAATATATATATATATATATATACACACACACACACACACATACACACACAAAAATTAGCCAGTGTGGTGGCGCACACCTGTAACCCCAGCTACTCAGGAAGCTGAGGCAGGAGAATTGCTTGAACCCAGGCGACAGAGGTTGCAGTGAGCCGATATCAGGCTACTTCACTCCAGCCTGAGTGACAGAGCAAGACTCGTCTCAAAAAAGAAAATACATGGGAGGAAATGGTATATCCTGAAATGAGGACTTTCATTCTGGACTAGGGTTTCCAACGAAGGTGACAGTTTATCCTTCAGTCTCCACAGGCCAAGAATTTGCCATCCAGCAAGAGGCAACAGAGGAAGCCCCCCAAGTCCCATGCCAGAACTATGACATTATTACATTCCATTTCAATACTTAAATATTAATAATTTATCCGCTTAAATACCTACACTTACTTTACCAATTTTCCATTGTATTGATGAAGAGGTTTCCAAATTTCATATAGGTCGTCATGATGTGGACAGGACTTTTTGATAACTATACCAAATGACTATATAAAATATAAGTGTTAAGGCCAGGTGTGGTGGCTTACGCTTGTAATGCCAGCACTTTGGGAGGCCGAGGCGGGCGGATCACGAGGTCAGGAGATCGAGACCATCCTGGCAAACTTGGTGAAACCCCGTGTCTACTAAAAATACAAAAAAATTAGCCGGACGTGGTGGTGGGCGCCTGTAGTCCCAGCTTCTCGGGAGGCTGAGGCAGAAGAATGGCGTGAACCTGGGAAGTGGCAGAGCTTGCAGTGAGCAGAAATAGTGCCACTGCACTCCAGCCTGGGCAACAGAGTGAGACTCTGTTTCAAAAAAAAAAAAAAAAAAAAAGAAAGAAAAAGAAAAGAAAAATATAAGTGTTTAAACGTAAAATACCTTGCAACTGCTAACACAGGGCTAGAGAATATAGCAAGGTAATAGTCTGTCCAGTAAATTCTTCTGAAAAAAAAATTTTTTTTTGAAACAGAGTCTCACTCTGTCAACCAGGCTGTAATGCAGTGCCACGATTTCAGCTCAATACAACCTCCACCTTCCAGGTTCAAGCGATTCTCCTGCCTCAGCCTCCCAAGTAGCCAGGACTACAGGTGTGTGCCACCACACCAGGCTAATTTTTGTATTTTTAGTAGAGACGGGATTTCACCAACTTGTCCAGGCTGGTCTCGAACTCCTGACCTCAGGTGATCCGCCCACCTCAGTCTCCCAAAGTGCTGGGATTACAGGAGTGAGCCACTGCGCCCAGTCTTCTTCTGCAATTTCGACAATCAACTGTGCGATTTGCCTTTCCTTCAGCACCGAGATTTTATTTTTCTTTCCTAATTATTTCAAACATGAATTTTGGTTCCAGGGAACTAGTATTTCCTTAATTTATAAATTGAGGGTGGCTGAGCATGGTGGCTCATGCCTGTAATCCCAGCACTTTAGGAGGCCAAGGCAGGCAGATCACTGGAGGTCAGGAGTTCAAGACCAGCCTTGCCAACATGGTGAAACACTGTCTCCACTACAAATGCAAAAATTAGCCAGCTGTGGTGGCAGGTGCGTGTAGTCCCAGCTACTAAGGAGACTGAGGCATGAGAATCGCTTGAACCCAGGAGGTGGAGGTTGTGGTGAGCCAAGATCATGCCACTGCACTCCAGCCTGGGTAACACAGGGGGACTCCATCTCCAAAAAAAAAAAAAAAAAAAGAGGGTCATCTCACAGATGATCTAATAAATAATGCTTTGTCTTTAGAAATTCACATTATTAACTTTTCTACTTTTAGATATCGTAACTGCTGTGACTTGAAGGACTTATCTCAACAAAGCCTTAAAAAACTAGGGTGGGCAGTGGGTGAATGGGTTGGGGGAACCCACACAAAATCCCCAAGACATCTGGAAGCCCATGACCCCATGAGAGGGACTGCAGGCAGCTGTAGCAGACTGGATGGGAGAGGACAGCAGGCAGGAGAACTCAGGGTCTGGAGGCCATGGTTCTAAGGCCAGAGGAAATCATTGGCAAACTTAAATCCAGAGCTTGACAGGATGAAATTTGTGATTGTAAATGAATATTTGCCATTACCAAGTGAGATCGCCAGTGGTTAGGTGCTCCTCCATGTGGGCCACAGTGAGGAGAACATGGCATCAGGCCAGGGTGTTCCTACCAGGAATGCAGGATCTGCACCTGTTTAGGACGAAACGCTGGGCAGACCCAGCTTAGAGTCATCTCTGCTCTTTACATCTGTCAAGGCTGTGAAAACTGAGAGTCGTCCACATGCGGTGGTTCACACCTGTAATCCCAGCACTCTGGGATGCTGAGGCGAGTGGATCACCTGAGGTCAGGAGTTAAAGACCAGCCTGGCCAACATGGTGAAATCACATCTTTACTAAAAATACAAAAAATTAGCCGGGCGTGGTGGTAGATGCCTGTAATTACAGCTACTCCAGAAGCTGAGGCAGGAGAATCTCTTGGAACAAGGGAGGCGGAGGTTGCAATGAGCCAAGATGGCACCACTGCATGCCAGCCTGGATGACAGAGTGAGTCTCTGTCTTAAAAAAAAACAACCAAAAAAACCCCCAGAAAACTGAGTCTCATGAACAGTTCCCGAAAAAGAAATTGGGCCCACATGAAAACACATTTTTCTCCCAGCTGGGGCAGGCAATGAAGTGAAATAGGTCTGCGGACTGGACTTTCACATAGAGACCGTATATTTCCTAATTTGGGGGTTATGTAGGGATCATCTGGAGGACTGTTCCTGCTTTTGGTGAAACACAGGGAGGTATTCTTTGTGAAGCTGCAAATATGGCACAGCAATAACCACTGGGGAATTGGAGAGAAAAGAGAAGGCATACTAACTGCTGTTGCAAGTTTCCCAGAAGTATGACATTATTGGGAAGTAAACTGCTTCTTAAATCAACTGTGTCAATACCACGTCAGTAAGGCACAGACAACAACATGAAGTTTCATGACAGGCCAAATCTAGCCCAAACCCAGTCCGGCAGAGGTTGTCAACCCAGCGCCCCAGCAAGAGCCAGAGGGTCCCATCCTGGGAGCTGCAGACGCTCTCCTGTGGGCTGCAAAGGCCATGGCCGCATCCTGGACAGGACGTAAGCTCTCAGGGATACATGCATGTTCCTGGGGTTGTATGAGTGTGACGGGTGTGGCATTAGTCTGACGGTGTCACGGGCATTCCAGTGGTTACGTGTGTGCTCGGAGGGACAGATGCGTGTTCCGGGGGTTATATAAGTGTGACAGGTGTGGCGTTAGGCACACGATGTCATCCCCGCATTCTGGGCGTTACGTGCGCTCTGAGGGACACATCCGCATTCCTAGGGTCGGATCTGGACAGCAGCTGTCACGTTACCCTGACGGTGTGATCTCTGTATACAACGGGTGCTAACACCAGCATCACAGATGGAGTGTTATTAGTACTACGGGGGTTATTATCACTGTGGTGGGTGTTCCAGTTGCTTTCCTGAGGCTACATTTCTGTTCCGAGACAGTGGCTTGGCTCCGTGGCTGCCTCGCCTTGGGTGCAGAGAACGAACCTCAAGTGTGCTGGATTCACAGGGGCTTTTGGTTTCTAATTTTCCACAGGAAGGGTCTCTGCCCCTCAGCTGCCAAGGCTGAAAAAGGAAGGATTTTATTCACCACGGACGCGAGCTCGAGTTGTCCAAAAGCGAGGGGCGTATCCCAGTATGTGCTGAGGAGAACGCGGCTCCCGCTCTCGCAGGACTCAGGCGAGGAGGTAGCACTCGGCCGCCTCAGGGCTCAGAAAAGCCGGGCTCGCGCGCACTCTGCTGGCGGCCGGGGGCACTGCAGCGCCCTAGAGCTCACTGCGCGTCGGCAGCCCCGTGCCCGCTGCTACACATCCCGCTGCACCACTTAAAGACAGCACGGAGTGTTTGGCGCTATCATTCTAGAAATGCAAACTGACACAGAGCCCACTAGCCCGTGAATTTCTAAAAATGCAGAAGGCACAATTAATTGGAAACCATAGGAAATAAAATCAACATGAATGCACATTTTACAACTTATGCAAAAATTTACTCAACATAGACCTCAGACTTAAAACGTGAAACTGTCAGAGGCCTCTTAACCACAGTGACTTTATTTTAAATAAAGGTTTTAAAAAAGTTAAATCTGGGCAGGGCGCAGTGGCTCATATCTGTAATCTCAGCACTCTGGAAGGCCAAGGCGGGCAGATCACTTGAGATCAGGAGTTCAAGACTAGCTTGGGCAAATTGTGAGAACCCTATGTCTACAAAAAACACACAAATTAGCTGGCATGGTGGCATGTACCTGTAGTCCCGGCTACCCGGGACGCTGAGGCGGGAGGATTGCTTGAGCTCAGGAGTTTGAGGCTGCAGTTAGCCCACCATGATCACACCACTCCACTCCAGCCTAGGCGACAGAGTGAGACCCTGCCTCACACACACACAAGTTAAATTTGTTGGATTATATATTTAGGGGGTTGAGTACTTTTGGTTATAAAATATTTATGGTTGCGGGAACAAGTTAATAAATAAAGACATAAAACTTATAAAAATGTACCAGGACTTTAAGAACAAAAAAGCATTCTTAGTTTAAAAATAAGTTTTACTTTAAAGGTAATAATACACTCATAAATTCTTGTTAAAATCCACAGTAACATAGACAAGTAACAATATTAATAGCCTGTCACAAACTGATCACAAGCCTTTATAAAAGACAACACTATTTATAATAACCTATATAAACAAACATTAAGCCCGGGCGCGGTGGCACATGCCTGTTATCCCAGCACTTTGGGAGGCTGAAGCGGGAAGATCACTTGAGACCAGGAGTTCCAGACCAGCCTGACCACCATGTGAAACCCAGTTTCTACCAAAAATACAAAAAATTAGCCGGATGTGTTGGCACGCGCCTGTAATCCCAGCTACTTGGTAGGCTGAGGCAGGAGAAACCTTGAACCAAGGAAGCAGAGGCTGCAGTGAGCCGAGATCATGCCATTGTGACAGGAGTGAAACTCCGCTTCAAAAAATAATTTTTTTAAAACAGGTGCATTCCTCCTCTTGCTTTCTGAGGACGCCCTGCTATGTAGTTGAGTAGTCGCTAATAAACTACCTTAACTTCACTATACTCTGTGATTCGCCATAAATTCTTTCCAATGTGAGATCCAAAAACCCATTCTTGGGGTCTGAGACAAGATCCCTTTTCCGGTGACAAAACTATACAAATTCTAGAATAAAACACAGAAAACTATGTGACCTTGGGTTTGGTCATGAGTTTTAACACATGACACTGTCAGAGGCATTTAACGCCTCCTTTATATGAACTCCAGGGTGGTTTATGTTCCATTGGCTAAGAGAAAGTTTTCTTCCAAAATGTAACATGATTTAAGGTCAAACATTAATATCAAGTAAACTCAAAAGATGGAAAAGATAGCATTAGTTCTGGGAAAACCAGAAGTGTGCCTTTTTTGGAAATAATCATCGGTAGCACAAACTTCAGATTCTGCAAAGGAAATAAAAATGAGTTAACTTACATTTTTCACAAATTAAGATATAAATCAAGATAATGAAATCCAGAAATCCAATCTTACTGCTTTTAATGTTCATTAAAAAAAAAAAAAAGACATCTTTATCAAATAGCCCCAGCAATAGTCACCAACTAAGTCTTTACTACTTAAAAGCAAAATCCACCTATCTCCTGAACAGTATCCACTTTACAAGCCTCATTATACGTACTGGAAACAAGTTTCAGAAATAAATATATGCATGTATATATATAAAAATATATTTCAAATAAAAAATACTTTTAGATAGTGGTATTACAATACATTTAGAAATTAATAACGGAAGCAAATTATGGGAGATCATCCACGCCTGTCCCAAAGGTACCGAATTTATAAATCATCTCAGATGCGGTGCAGGACAGGTTGAAAATAGGAACGCAATGTACCCGTGCGGAGCAGCGGCCGGCGCGGTGTCCAGGGCAAGACCCTGCCCGGTCCAGGCCCCTCCGGCCCTGGGCCCGACGACTGCTACGCCTCTGACTCCACGCTAACGCGGAGCCCGAGCGCGCGTCACAACGTGTGGGGCCGGGGAGGCTGCTACCCAGAGGCGGAGTGCGGGATCGCGAGGGTGCCCACCCGCCTCTCGCTCCCGCCGGCACGTACGGACTCGCGTCCCCGCCGGGCGCCGACTAGGCAGCAGCACCGCCCCCGGCACAAGAGGCTCACGCGCCTCTTACCTAACAGGAAGTTGGAAGCAGCGCGCCCCCACGGTGCACTGAACGCACTCAAACAGAACCGGACGCAGACACGCGCTTTCAGCCCAGGGGAAAAACTGGCAGGGTCGGAAAAGCAAGCAGCGCGTGCGGGAGCTCAGAATGCGCCCTGCCTCGGCCCGAGACCCCGCCCCGGCCCGGCCCCGCCTTTTTGTCTGCCTCACCCCTCCCCGCCCGGCACGTACGGGCCCCGCCCTTCGCGCGGCGTTTTTTGTTGACCCGGAAACGGATTCTCCGGAGCCAAGGTCCGCTCGGGCGAGTGCCCTCCGCTTTTTGTGGCCAAACCCAGCCACGCAGTCCCCTTCCTGCGCCATCCTCCATACCCGGGGTCTGTGGGTCTCCGCGGACGTCACAGGCTCGGCAACAGCCCCACTGTAGGCGGGGAGCCCCGCGACGCCCTGAAATGCTCCGAAGCCTGTCGCTCAGCTGCCAGATCTGCGTCTGTGTCCGGTTCCGTCACTGAGGTCGCCCCGTCCAGCCCTTCTACCCTAGTTCTCTTCACCGTCCGCCCATCCTATCGCGCGCCGCGTCAGGTCCCCATTCGGCACATGGCTTGTCTCCCGTCGTCCCCACCCTTGCCCCTCTTGGCAGCTCAGGGCAGCCCTGGGATTTGGCAGACGCCAGTCCTCCCTGAGATGTCTCCCCAGCCTTCCCTCCGCCA
Source organism: Macaca mulatta (assembly GCF_049350105.2). Classification (NCBI taxonomy): domain Eukaryota; kingdom Metazoa; phylum Chordata; class Mammalia; order Primates; family Cercopithecidae; genus Macaca; species Macaca mulatta. The sequence goes on from NC_133422.1 coordinate 73,789, forward strand.
GGCCCTACGTCTCCGCAAACCCCCCGCTTCGGGGTGACCGCTTCAGACAGGAAGCTGAGTCCGGGCCTGGTGTAAGGGACCTGCCCAATCCTGTGACAGCCCGCGTCCTTCTGACAGTCACCTCCCACTAGCGGTGACCTTCCCGGTGCCCCACTGAGAAGTGGGCTCTTCCTTGGCAGGGGCTTCTTCACTGTATCGCTGTGGATGTCGAGGTGGGGCAGGATCGTGAGGAGAAAACAAGAGAAGAGGGAGGTAGGGCCAGCGAGGGACAAAAGGGGAGGGAAATTTAGATGGGAAGTGGATGGGTGTGAGGAATTTGAACAAACACTGAGAATGAAGGAGAATGACCTGAGCAAGTAGTAGTGGGGTAAATGGAAATAGACAAAACGGCAATCAGCAGAGATGTGGAGGACAGAATACAATGAGGGGGCCCTGACTGTCAGTAGCAGAGGGGGCAACAGAAGCCTAATTCTCAAATTCCTTAGATGATTTTCTGATTTCCAAATTAGTTTCCCTTTGAAATTTGTTGTATCAGGTTCAGTTTATGAGGCCTCAATACTTTTCAGTCTTAATTATGTATTGAAAATACTTTTTGTTTGGTAAATACTTTTACATTAATTCAGTGTGCACTTTGTAAGAATATTGATGATTTGAGTTAGTTTAGTTTTCAACATCTTCCTCTATTCCTTTATATGATCTCTGTATTTAATGACTGTAGGATAAAATTTCCAACTAAGTATAAATATCAAGTTTTCTTTGTGCTGTTTTCTGCAATTATTGAAGGATGGGCTGAATTGTCCTAGAACTTTGTTCCAACAGATTCCATGTGTTCATAATGAATAAATTGCTCAAAGATATTTCGAAAGCTCACCTTTTATGTTTTTTATTGCCAATAATTACATCTTTTTAATTTTTATATTTTTGGATGACTTAATGTGATGTTCTGGAAAAGACAAATGCTTTTAGTCAATATGATTAAAACCGTGAAAGACAAATTGCTGTTACTTAAGAGTGTGAAATTTGATCTCAAATCTTTAGGGGGCAGGGATGTTAAGGGAAAACTGCCACTGTCGCATCCAGATCATGTCATTCCTGTTAAGCTGGTGCTGGTTACTGTCTACTGGCTTCTGTTCACCTTTCCACCTGCCCCAAGACATACACATAGTGACATAAGGCAGTGGATAGGGAAAGAGCAAGACTTTTTAAAGTAAGCACAGAACAAAGGTGTCTTTCTAATGAGGAGGAGCTGTTGGTTCCGGGAAGGAAGCTTGGAGGAGAAAGGGCAATAAGATTTGGGTATTCAGGATCCAGAAGTGAGAGAGAGCTTGGGAAGCTCAGGAACCGGAGAAAGAAAAAGCATTGCCCATTCTCACCCATGACCCTGTGCTCAGCAGGTACTAGCAGAGACTTCAGCAGGAACCAGAGAAAGAAAAAGCATTGCCCATTCACACCCATGACACTGTGTTCAGCAGGTACTAGCAGATACTTCAGGCTCTGTGACTAAAAGGGATCAGACCAGTTCATATACCCACAGCTGCCATGTAAGGATGTGTGTGGACTTTACTAGGGAAGAAGGGTGTTATGAAGAAAGGGGCAGAAAAACTCACCTGTTTGTCTCCAGGTAGAAGTTTATTGTCCCGAATTCCTGGAGGTTCAGTGAAAAGCAGAAGACTGTCTTTTTCACATGTTGAGTTATGCCCCCATATATGTGGTTGTGGTAAAGAAAGAGGGTATGTCGATGGGAAGTCCTGAAATGCATGTTCCTAACATTCAGCAGGGACTTCTCAAGACACATCTTGCCTTAGAAAGAAGCTCAGAGAAGAAAAATGGAGAACAATTAGATATGACATTTTCACTGGAAAAAGTCATATTATTCACTGATTGTTTTGTCATCTCCCTCCTTAAATGTTGTTTTTAGGATTTCGTAATATCTGACCCTGCCTAACACATTTCCTAACTCACTCATAGCCTTCCCTTAACTTCATCCCATCTTCACAGTATCACACTGTGACCCAGTGATTTCTAACTTGTGAAGTTCCATTCGGGGGATCATATGGGAAGGCCTTCACACCCAGACATGGTGTGGAAGTGGGCCACATAATGTCAGTGAGGCAAGTATGGATCGTTTAGGGATGATGCACTGTCAGATCTTGTTGACCATGATTAGAAACACTGTGCATATTAGTAGTGAATTAATGTTGGGAATACCTGACAAATCCTGGAAAAGAAGATTAATGAGAGGAAATTTGTTCTGCCCAATTGTATAATGCATTTGAAGCTTAAAACAATGAATCAGTATTGATCTAGCCTCAAAATATTAATGATTTGGATTAGAAGGAAGACTTTAGAAAATGATAGCTATGACAAATTAAAGTAGCATTTCATCCACACGATGGAGTTTGTTTATTCAGTAATTGCTTTAAGAATGGAATCAACGTAAATGTCTAACAGGAGGGTATTTTAGAAATTGTTCACAGCACGTCTGTTCCAAGGAGACCTTGATGTTCATAGATTTGTAAAGAATGCTGCTTACTAGCACACTGACTTATCTGCAAATGTCTGAGGGTTCCTCCACTTGGGTAACTTGGGGGTTTGATCGCAAAGTAAATAAATGGTACATTTTATATTGTAATATAGCAAGATGCAGCCCACAAACTGTAGATACTCTTAACTACCACATAAAGTTCATATACTACTTTAACCAGAACTTGATACTGTATGTATGTTTTTTGTAGATTTGGATAAAATGACAATTCATTATTATTTCCAGTTCACAAAGTAATTGTGAGGCTGAATACATTTTATTATTTTATAGATGTATGTGTAAAATGAATTTTTCTGCGTGACTCATTTTTGATGTATTTTAGATGCTATTTTATATTTTGTAGTTTAATTGTATGTACACACACACAAATACACACTTAGGTGTCTTATTATGTTTCTGTAGCGAAACCAAAATCCTTCCTTCATGCCATTTGACTTTATGTTTTCCTCAGGAAGGCAGGACCTATTTTATATGATAAAATATTATGTTTTATTGAGTCCACTTATGATATTGTTTAATATTATGAATATTTACATGACTTATTTTAAATTTCCAACTAACATAGATTTACATGAAATTTGACATCTTTATTTTTTTCTTTTCACAACTATTTTGACTATATCCTCACCAAAAATCAAAATTTAGACAAAATTGGCTTTTAGACTAATTCTCATTTTTTACATGTGAAAGACTACATGTGACTTTTAAGTCTAGCTTGCCCTGAGTCTGCAGTCACCGGGGTTTTATGTCAGTGTGTCCTCCAATCTAATAATATTATTTTCAGGCTATATTCATGTCATTTTAATGTCCTCATTAAGTTTTAAAATTTCTTTACATGGGCCTACAAATTTATTTCAAATGTTCCTCATAATATTTTGCTATTGTAAATAGAGACTGATTTTGTGTGTTTGCTTTGTTTAAAGATTAATGTTACTAAACAGGAAATACTGATTTCAGCTTATTCAGAATAGTTTTGCCCACTTTTTAAATGTTCTTATTAGTATTGATAATTAGAATGGATTCTACTTTTTCAAGTTTACAGTCACATCATCTGAGAATAACTACAGTCTCATGTCTTTGACTCCATTTTTGTAGTCCCTCTCCTTTTCCGTCTTGTTTTGGTCCCACCTCAGGCATCATGTGCAGTGGTGAATGGCATCAGCCCCAGCCAGCCTCCTTATTCCAGCCTTACCTTAAGTGGAAATGGTTCTTTAGTTAACTCTTCAATATATAGTTTAGATTTTATTGATTAAGAATAATTAGTCCTCACAATTCGATATGATTTTTAAAGATTTTAAATTATTTTTAAAGATTTAAATTATTTGAAAGTGTTTTTTCAAACATCAGTTGATGTGATTGTTTTTAATCTTTAAAATTAATATGTGAAAGTAATACGTTTTCTAGTATGGAATTATCCTTTTATTATTGCAATTAACTCCACTTTACAATGCTCTGGTATTATTTAACCATACCAGTGATGGCCAGGTGACCAAAATAAATAGCCAAATGGCTAAAAGTGTATTAATGATTTTTGCAAATATAATTAATGAAAATTGTTGGTTAAAATTCTAGTTATTGTTGCATTTATGTTCATTTTGATTAGCATAATAAACTAATGAGGACAGGCTTATTTTTCTCCTTCAAAAGCATTTACATTACAAAGGAGGTAGAAGTGATTTGACATGAACTCTGATGTATAACTTAAACATTAAAATTAGCTAATCAGATTTTTTCTGCTGATTACTGAGGGAAAGTTTTAACTCTATTTTCATGGAAATTAATCAATGTATCATGTATTCATGTTAGAATACAATTGTTCTGATTTCTTAGATTTTGAATTACTACTTTTAAATAAATACAGTCTCTTTTATTTACCTGTGTTTTTTCTTTCCACCATGAGTCTTTTTGGTTTCATGATCTTGCTCTCAAAACTTTTAAACTATTGATTTCTGTCAAATCTGTTCATTCATTACATTATTTTATTATTTATTAAATTCTTTTAACTTTTTAACTTTTATTATTATGTACTGCATTTGTAACAATTTGGAAAGTCAAGTAACTACTGTTTTATTTTTCTTTATCTTGGTTTATGAGTGTTTTTAAAGTTTTACTTTCCTTGAAGATCACAGCTGTAGCCCCAATTCTATGGTTCTGGCTACTTTTATTTATCAGACTTACTAATATCATGAATGTAATTGGAATACTCCTTTGATTTTACTGATGACATATACCCACTAGTGTACTGAGATGGGGAAAAAAAGTCTTTACAACTCAGATAAATATAGAGTTGATATTTATTATTTATGTAAGCGTGATCTTGTTATTAAATTCCTCTATCATATTTATGGAATTGGCAATTTCTCTTTGAATCCAGACGTTTCTAGTCATGTGTATTTCCAACATATGTTTTTAGCCACATACACTTTTTTGAATATCATATTTGGTGTTTAATTTTTGCTAGGATTATAGGCTGGACTCCAGATCCAAACTCGACATGTAGCAGACCCACTAAAAACATACATTAAGCCCCTAGCACTGTTTTAATCTCTGTGGCCTGGCTGAGCTTCTGCCATCTGTCCTCCTAGGCACTGTGAGGTCTGGACATCTCATTTGGCATAACTCAGCAGTGGCCATTGGTGGATCTCATCCTTAGTACTACTCCCTGCTGGCAAGGGTGGCCCAGGCCCACATAAGCCATTGCTGGGCTCCTTGGAGGACTTAGAGAATCCTGAGATTGCCCATGAGGATGGGCATGCCTCACAGTCTAGCACCCATCTTTACTGATGCCTGTAGAGATTTAGAAGCTCACAGGGGTCTTTGATGTCTTTCTTATGCCTCCATTGTCTGCAGTGTGACTCCCATACTCCTAAGCCAAGGTAGAGAATTTTGAGGAGGCTTGTATGGAGGTTTATGGTGACCCCCATGGTTCTGTGAGACTGGTAGAAGGCACAGACCCCTTAGACTTCTCCCCCAGAGGAATATGTGAGACTAGTGGAGGAAAAGAGAGTAATGAAGTATGCATTTAGCATCCCAGGCTATCATTGCACAGCTCTAAGGAGAAATACAGGGTGTCTTATGGCAACTGGCACAGCTCTGTGAGACTGGGAGATATTGAACAACCTTGAAAAATCAAGGAGATGTGACCCTACTGAAGGAACAAAATAAATCTACAATAATTGACCATAAAGAAATACAGGTTTTTGGCTGGGTGCAGTGGCTCACACTTGTAATCAAAGCACATTGGGAGGACGAGGTAGGCAGATCACTTGAGGCCAGGAGTTCAAAATCAGCTTTGCCAACATGGTGAAACCCCAGCTCCACTAAAAATACAAGAAAAAAAAAATTAGCTGGGCATGGTGATGGGCACCTGTAATCCCAGCTACTCAGGAGGCTGAAGCAGGAGAATTGCTTGAACCCAGGAGATGAAGGTTGCAGAGAGCTGGTATTGTGCTATTGCACTACAGCCTGGACAACAAGAGTGAAACTCCGCTAAAAAAAAAAAAAAGAAAGAAAAAGAAATGGAGGTTTCTGAATTTCCTGATAAGAATTAAAGATAAATTGCCTTAAAGGAGCTCAATGAGCTGTGAGACAACACTGATAGACAAGTAAAATCTGGAAAAGAATACATGAACAACATGAGTATATCAACAAAGAGAAACCATAATAAAAGAAATGTAGATTCTGGGGCTGAAGAACACAGTAACTGAACTAGATCAATACAGGGTTTCAAGAGCTGACTTGATCAAGCAGAAGGAATAACCAGTGAACTCAAAGACCGGTTATTTGAAATTATTCAATCAGAAGAGCAAAAAGAAAAAGAATCTTTTAAAAAGTGAAGAACCTCTGTCTGACTTTGCTAAAAATTGGAGGTTCCTAAGAACTCCTTCCCCGCCACCCCCCGCAAGGCAGACTCTTGCTCTGTCACCCAGACTAGAGTGCAGTGGTGTGATCTCGGCTCGCTGCACCCTCCACCTCCCAGTTTCAAGCGATTCTTGTACCTCAGCTTCCCAAATAGCTGGGATTACAGGTGCCTGCCACCACGCCCAGCTAACTTTTATATTTTTAGTAGAGAGGGGGTTTCACCATGTTGGCCAGGCTGATTTTGAACTTCTGACCTCAGGTGATCCTCCCACCTTGGCCTCCCAAAGTGCTGGGATTACAGACATGAGCCACCATGCCCGGCAAGAACTCCTTTTTATGTTAGATTTGCTAGGGTTTAGCAGCTCACAGAACCCAGGAAAACAGTTTGCTTAGCTGATTTATTACAAAGGACATTTTAAATATTACAAATGAACAGCCAGCTAAAGAGTTACATACAGCAAGTTTTGGAAGGGTCTTAGTTTTAGGAGGTCTGTCTCCAAGCAGTTGGCATGTACCATTCTTTCAGCATGTGGATGGCTCTTCACTCATGCAGAAGCTCTTTGAATCCCACCATTCAGGGATTTTTACAAAGTGTTCATCTAGTAGGCATAATTGTTATCAACTCGATCTCCAGCCTCTGCCCTTTACCAGAGGATAAATCATTAAAAAATTGATCCCTTTTGAGGTAGAAGGATCTCGTCCTCATGCTCCTCAGTTCCTTCCAGAATCAGCTTCCAGTTCAGCTGCAGAACACGTTCTGGTGCTGGCTGGAGTAGCCCAGGCAGGTGCCGTCGGGTCTGAGTTCACACTGGTGCCCATGTGGTCTCCAGTTACGGTGTGGGCCGTGGGGTCTGAGTTCACACCGTTGCCCATGTGGTCTCCAGTTACAGTGCTGGCCATGGAATCTGAGTTCACACTGGTGCCTGCGTGGTCCTCAGTTACAGTGCTGGCCATTTGTGCCTTTCTGGAAAGTTAGAAGGAGGAGCATTTCATCACCTCTCTGTCCTCCCACACCTGATCTATGCTGGGCCACCGTGAATTCTTCCTTTTAACTGTTTCTCTCATCACGGGCAACGCTGGTGTTCTGTGGTCAATGTTTGCCATTTCTGAAAACGGATTCTGTGTTTCTTTATATAATCACCTGGTCTCTTTTACGAATTTCGCTTTTCTTTAAGAAAATAATCGTGCTTTTATCTCTTCAATCTCAACTCTGTTCCCTGACACAGGCTCTTACCAGCTCGAAAATTAAAGGTAATCTTTGATTATACTTAATACTTTCTAAAGTTTTCAAAAGTTTATCAGCACGTGGGTTACTGAACATTGACTGTTTATTTAATGGAAAATTACATTCTAAGTAGAGTATTAGAGTGAAAATGATCTTTTGATTTAATTAAAATATTCAGGTAAAAATATTAAAATGCCTTCGCCAAACTTCATGCCTGTGTAGCGTGAAAACATTAAGCTGCTCTCTGCTCCCGGGAATGCATGAGTAGAGTATGTGTTTGAAAGCGTCATTCCAGTCTTAAGTTTTAGGTATTCTTAAAGGGGTTGGCTGGAGAAGTGACATTTAACATTGAGTGAACGTTTGACAAAGATTTGTCTCAATATAAAAATAGTTAAAAACAATGTTTAGTGTTTCCTGTCAGGGTTCACCCATTAAAGAATGGTCTTGTAAAAAACTCATCGAGAATGTCGGCGCCCAGAGGTGCTACCTTGCCCACAGTTGTGTCATCTGCTCTCACCAGGCGACACGCCCAGCGTTTAGCTGCACGTCAGATGTGGCCACGGGGCCACAGGTCATCCCTGCGGACGGATGTTCTTATGCAGATTAATGAGGATGGAGACCGCTGCAGAACTGTAAGCCCCCCAGGGGCTGACGGAAGCCTGGGAATACCCGAGACACCAGAGTCGCTGCTGCCCTGGGTGGAAGGAAACCTGCCCTGGAAGATGGGAAATGCAATAAGGAGAAAGTACCAAGGTACATGATGCTGTGAAAATGGAGATGTTTTAATTAAATTAACAATTAAAATCATCTTAATTATGTGAATTATTTGAACTCATGTTAGTTCTTTTTAGGAAATTAATACTTAAAGCAAGTTTGTTTTCTGAATTGTTTGAATTAATTGAGTCAGCACAAGAGTTAGCATTGATATCTGACCCTCTTCCAGGGTTGGGGCAGAGGAGATGGGGGCAGAGGAGACGGGCCTCCCACCCGCTTTCCCCTGGAGCTCAGCCAGAATTTCCCATTGAGGAGCCCTCAGCTCCCCGAGAGCCAGGAGCTCTTGCGGAGAAGCTGCTGTCGGCATGCCACCCGCTTTGATGGCCCTGCGCTGCCATCCCTGCGCTCCAAGGGCCGGAACCTGCCACTGCCTGTGCCAGACGGGTCTCAGGGAGGTGCCAGCCAGGGGGTATGCATGGCGAGGCCTGAGCATCGCTGTCGGGATTCCGTGGCTGCCGGTTTCATTGTCTCGCTGTTTGTCCCCCTAGCAAGACTCATGAGGTTCCTTGAGGACAAGACCCCCTCCTGCCACCTGGTCTGTTTCCTGAACATTCTCTGCACTAGTACAGCCCCGGGATGCAGCCCTCGGGAATCAGGGTGTCGGCCATAGTAGGGTGGGTCGCTCTGCAGGGCACCATGATGGATGTTAGCCGCTGTGCTTCACTTTGGGGACATGTTTAAGTACAAAAGTAATTTTAAAATTTCACCATTATTTCAAGACAGCTGAGAGCCTATTAGCACAGAATCCCTGGTCTGAATGAAATCAAACGGTTCTTATTAATTATTCATGATACCATGAATATGTAGCCTTATTTTTTATAATTGCCAGTCTGTATAATTAACCTTTCATTTGGTTAAAGTACTTAACAGTAAGTATAGCTGTAATTTCAACTGTTTATAAAGCATATGGAAGAATGTTTAAATGTTTAATTAGAACCACTTTTTTTAGTTTCATAGAGAATTTTTTTTCTTGTCAACGAGAGTCTTTAATTATTTAAACCAAAAGAGAAAAACAGACCAGAAAAAAAAAACAACTAGTAAAGCTCGGAACTGCGAAGGTGGCATCATTCCGTTAGTCTCGGATTTTGCTTCCTGGGTTTGTGACGTGGTCAGAGTCCTTGTCTTTGATTTCCTAACACAAGTTGTTAAAGTTGGAAGTGAGTGTGAAATTGAGTTAGTCTAGCTTTATTCTTTCACGGATGAGAAGTGAATTATCCTCAGCAAGGTGGGTGCGGGCGTGGTCCCCGGGGGTCACTGTGGTGAACAGGCCGCCCTTGTGGGGAGCCAAGTTCGTCATCACTGGGACAGAACCCAGGAGACTTCCCCGGCTGGCCAGCCTCTTCCTAGAACCCCACACATTGCAAAGGATGGAGTCCAGATCTATGCCATAAAGAAACGAGGGTGGTTACAGAAAGCACCACGATCTCAGCTGAGTGGCTCTGAGCACCCCAACGTTGGGGCACCTCAGCATCCTGTGTGGCTCAGGCTGTGCCCAGCAGGGAGGCTGGCCCGATCGAGCTGCGGTCTCCACCCTGAGAGTGAGGGCTCCTTCCCCCAGCGCGGGTTAAAGCACCGTGTGTCCACCTGTGCAGTGGCTGGTCCCAGTGGCCCTGGAGGGCTGAAACCCTGGGTCCTGCCACTGGTCCGGGGCATCCGTTTCCCCTTCCTGCAGTTCCTGTGTCTGTGTGTCCAGGGGGCTCCGATCCCTGTCTTAGGACCATGGCTGAGGGGTCAAGTTCACCCTCTTTGGAGCTGGCCCGGATCTTGGTTCTGTGGATCCTCGCTGTGTGGCTCTGGAGCAGTTCTGTCCTCAGGAGATGGATCCTCACAGCCGCCTCTTGGGGCCATGAGGACAATTGATAGGACGACCCCCGGGTAGCTACTCAAAGCCCTGTGCGGGGCCAGCCCTGTGTCTCCACCAGTTCCTTCGCTCTGTGCTCCCCCCCACTGTGACATCGCCAGCCTTTATTTCCTTTTCCTTGGACCCAGGCAGCGAATGCTCCGCTGGTCTTGGCAGCCCCTTCTCTAGTCTGTCCTCAAATCACTTCCTGACGGACAGCCGTGACTAGCCATCGGCGTGACCAAAACCCCACAAAATAGAACCCAACTTTCCTATTAAGCTGTACAGAGCTGTCCCAGCCCCACTTTTCACAGGCTGGCCTCATTCGCCATGGGATCCGTGGTTCTCACCTGGGGCTGTGGGTGCCCCTGGCATCTGGTGGGGAGTGTCAGGGATGTCCCTCCAGGCCCAGTACAGTCCCCCAGCCGGTGGCCGGCAGACAGCAGCACCCAACCTGATGTCCCTGTGGCTTCTGGTTCCCCGAGGCTGGCTGTGCTTTGCTGCCTCTACATGCTCTCAGACGGGTGCCCACTCTCCACCTTCACTGGTTAGCAGTGTTCCATCCATTAGAGCTCAAAGCACTGCCTCCCGGCAATGCAGCCCCTTCTCCTGGCCTGCCGTCTGCCTGTGCCACGCGGTCTGTACCGTGTCCTCACGGACCCATCAGAGCGAGGCTCCCAGGGATGGAGAGGTTCCTGCTTGTGTCTCTGTCCCACCTTCTCTGGACCTGGCACCGTGCCCTTTGCCAACAGAGGTCTTGGGTTGATTGTCAGCGAAGCAGACAATCTTTATGGCTCTAAATGACTTTGAAGATGCTTGATTGGGTTATTTTAAAAATAATTGTATATGTAAACATTTGAGTGTGACACAGGTGGATTTTTGGGCTAATGGTCTTGTTCTTCAGGGAGTAACCACAGGCCCATCCACAAGGACCATTTTCAGCTGATTTATGGAACGCTGTTCTACCTGGTTAATTTTCAACCTTATCTCACCTTGAGAGGTAGGTCAGCATGTGACGAAGATCACTGGTTTGAATCCTAATCTGCTCCTTAGGAGCTGCACCTTCCATGTCTTCGTTTCTTCCTTGGTTAGGTAGGGAAGGTATGAGCTACCTTAGAGTTGTGAGTGAGGCCTGCATCGAGTGACTGCATTAAAGTGACAAGGACTGCACCCGGAGTGTTGATATTTAAAGACCTTTAAACATCGCGATGCCGCATTTTGGTACCCAGGTAAAACAGCAAAGTTATTTCAGATGCAGACACAGACCCTCGGTGAGGTGGGGGGCTGAGGCAGGAGATGGACCACCGACCCTGTAACGAGGGCGTGGTCTGTTCGAGGCTGAACGAAGTGCACATCATTGCATGTACCACGGAGGTCCCTCTCGTGAAGTCCTGGAAGGGTCCATGTGGCTAAGCCATGTGGTCTGTCCATGATGTCCGGCAGGAGCAGAGCTTTCGGGTGCAGCCTTGCTCTTGTGCGCACAGCCCTCAACGGTCTCAAAAGTCTGAGGCTTAAAGCAGGCTTGGGGTTTCCTTACACCTCCTGGACATCTAATTTGCCTGGCAAACATGTTTTTCTTGGGTGTAAAGGTGAAGGAGTGGGTGATTCTGGTGAAAGTGTACTAATTACTGTACTTCTGGGTCAGTGGCGCTTGGTTGAAGACACTATCTGCCCTGGATGGACATCTCTGGGATGGTGAGAACCGGTGGCTGGATGTCGCGGGGTTGCCAAGAAGATGCCAATTTTCTCCTTTTTCCTGAGTAACAACACCCTGCTTTGTTTAGGGAAGCAGCACACCCAGCTGAAAATCCAATTCTCTTGCACGGCGGAGCGGCTGGTGACACAGGTCCAGATGCTGGGATGCTGATGGGGTTCCTGGAGTGGGAGGTGTCAGGAGGCTTTCCCGACCCACAGCAGCCCTGGACCCTTGTCCGGCCTTGTTGCCCGGGGCATGACACCTGGAGGGAAAGCAGCTTCGGGGGCCCGAGAGCCAGAAGGCAGAGTCCTGGCGTGTGAGACAGGCCTGGGCCAGGCTCCTCGGAGGATGTCACAGACTGCTGCCCATGCAGGGACCACCCACCTCTGACCCCCAAGCAGATTTTCCTCCGTAGCTGAGTGAAATCCTGGTACGGCGATTGAGGCAGTCAGAGGCACCTTTTGCGGAAGGAGGACAAAGCTGGAGAGAAAGAGGTTTTCCTAAAGGCACAAGGCGCTGATTCTGCGTTAGGGATAATTCCTAGGAGTGTGGTTGCTGGTGGGTGAAAACTGTAGCCAGAGAATAAGTGGGAATGGCACTTGCTGGTATTTAACTGATTCGTTCACGAATGGTCCGAACCGTTCCAGTGAAAAGAACATTTCGGACACAGAAGTTTTCATCCTGCCTGACAATCAGTGTGACTGTGGGCTGTTCCATCCTTCCTGGGCGACAGTGAGAGGGTCTCAGGCCCTTCCGGCCCTGTGCTGGCATTTCCCCAGGGTGTGTGCCCCATCCCGAATAGGCTGGAATGCCTCTGGGTGCAGCTGAGCCTCTTGAAAAGGGAAGAGACATGTGATGTGCTCTGGCTGAACAGGAAAATGAGGGAGGACAGGGAGAGGGGCCTGGAGGTGAGAAGGATGGTGAGCAACACTGGGGACAGAGGACGTAGGGTAACACCAGGGACAGGGGGACGGAGGGTAACGCCGGAGACAGGGGCATGGTGGGTAACGCCGGGGACAGGGGATGGAGGGTAACACCACTTCTCCAGGTGCCTTTAGGGGATGCTGCTGCCTCTCGCACCGCAGAGTGAAGTCAACAGGATTCTGTCCCGAGGAGCCCCAGAGCCTGGCAGCTGGGATTGTCGCAGTATGAACCACTGTTCACTAGCTCTGCACCCTGGGACAGGCTCCCTGGTGTTTCCACCCTGGTTTCCCATCTGAACAGTAGGACCCTGAGTGTCCCCGTCCCAGCTGCACCCAGAGCCCTGGACTCCAGCGTGTCGTCAGCACTCATTAGCGTTTCTTTTGTTGTGGTCCGTGGACGAAGTGGCTCTCTCTTTGTGTGTTCACAGCCCTCCTGCTCACTTTACCTTCTGGGAACACTTTTTACATAGCTTCGTATGTGGGGAGGACTCGAGTGATTAATCGAATGTTTCATTAGGTGCAGTTCTTCTGTTTCCCAGTTTTGACACAACATTTGGTGAAATTTCCAGGGACTCCTGTGGTCAGCCTCACGGTTTCACTCTGTCGCTTTCTAATACAGTATTCTTTGGGAGTCTTTTCAATTAAGCGCCATCATTTAAAAATAAGTTTTATAATATGCAGTTTCAGGTTAATTCTTTACCTTTGTGTCTCAGGCAGTAGCTACCTACCTGTGAGTAGTCAGAAAGGTTCACGCAGTTTTCCAGGGCGGCCTTTGCATTTACTGGAACTATTAAGAGCTTGTTCCTGCTTCGGTGGCGATTGACACGCAGTACACGTGAGGTCATGCTTGGCTTAGCATCTTCTGCGGGCTTAGAGGTCACTTTCTGTTCTTCCCCAAGCCTGCTGCGCTGTGCCGAGTGTTCACTGCGGGTGACGGTCAAGCTGTCTGGCACAGGCCACCGAGGCCACAGGGCAGGCTCCACGTAGGGGAGCCTGCAGAATGGCAGAGCCTGGCTTCCTCGCCGCCCTTTACTGGGAGCAGAAAGCTCAAGCCTGTGATCAGAGCTGTGCTAGCCCAGAAAGCCTCCGAACAGGCTGAATTTAGGAATTGGCTCCTACCAACTGCCCACGTTTAGGATGTGTTTGAGTTTTTGTGATTTTTCCTGCACTGAAACTACTGGGCTGGCTCTGAGTCACCGTCATGGGACTTCATGTTGCCCCGACAGGAAACGGCGTGGGTGGAGGGCTGCACAGAGGTTTGCTGCCGTGATAATGAAGGGCTTGTTGCCTCTTGGGACAGCGAGTTCAAGCTCTTTGTGATTGTCAGCATAAAGAGTGACCCGCTGAGGACATGGCTGTGATTCAGGTTGGCATGGTTGATTGTCATCGTTGATATCAGGTACCTGCCTCTAAAATGACGGTACCCGTAGTGCGGCTCCAGGAGGGCAGCTCCTGCCAAACACACGTGCTCCTGGGCCCCTGCAGACAAGGTCGTGTTGCCAGCCAGGCCTGCAGCTGTGGGTGCAGAGGGGTCTACAGGGCACCGAGCGCCTCCCTCGATTGTTTGTGGGGCCCAGCCCTCCGTCCCTCCTGGTCCCCAGTGCGGCTCCTCCCAGGATTCTCCCAGCCCCGTGCACACCTCCGTCTTCACAGCTTCCGTAGTTTTCTCGTGGGTGCCCCAGGTGGGCGCCTGGGCAGGGTTCGTGTGTTAGTTGAGTTCTCTCTAGCCGTCCCTGGCTCGTAGCTCAGCAGGTCCCTTCAGATGAGTCAGCCAGCTGTGTACCTGCATGTTCAGGATACTTGTCAGGGGCCTTCCTCAGAGCAAGACCGACGCTCACCTCATCCTTGGGACTTTGGAGCCCGCCCTGGAGAGACTACAGCCACGTCCAAAGGGGCCGTCCGGGTCCCGCAGGCTGGTGGGAGTGACTTCTGAGCCACTCCAGACCACACTTTGTGTTCCTACACCCCACAAAGCCACTTAAAGTGCCATGTTCTGGTGCCGTGTGCCTCACCAGTGTGCCACACAAGCCTGCACGGGGATCTGAGCGGGCGCTGCCTTCCTCAGGCTATGCTTGAGTTTTGGGGCAACTGGAGCACTCGTGGCTGTGATTCTCGCCACTGTCTGGGCTTCCCTAGAGGGTCTCACCCGCAGCCTGAGGACCACATCGGCAGCCACCGAGGAGCCGCCAGGTGCGGCGTTAGTAGTCCCACTCAATCCTTCTCGACTTTGGTGAGAGAGGAGACAGCAAAACTTCAGCTGGGAGCCCCAGGCCTTCTCTGCTTGGGGCCCTGGGACTGACATAGCACAGATCCTGCCATCCGCGTGCTGGAGGCCCTGCCGTGTGGCTCCCTCCTCTGGTCAGGGGCTGCGCCCTTGGGCTGTGCAGCTCTGGGTTCTTGCACTCAGGGCCCCAGGGAGGGTCGTGGATGAAGAGAGAAGGAGAAGGGCTGCGGTTTGAGCCCATCCTCTGCCTCTTGTCCCTAAGTACATTTGCAAAGTTTTCCAGATGAAAACTCAGAAGGGATTTTTAATGACTGGAATCTGTGAATTCCATGGAAGCCAAGTCTGTCCACCTCTTTCAGCCAATTCATTTCTCCCCGTTGGGGCTGATTTTGGCAGCGTTCATAGGGGCATGGACGGAAGTGGTGAGGGCCAGCCGTCGGCCCTGTGTCCCTCCCCTCCTCCCCTCAGCGCCACAGCATTTCGGTGTCATCCCCTTCCCTGCACGCGTCCTCATGAAAACCAAGTGCGGCTGGAGGGAGATGCCTGCGCCCACTCCCGTGACCTTCCCGGCCAGCCTGGCTGCAGCGGCCCCTCGGCAGGTATCTTTCTGGTGCTGCCTCCGTGCCCCTCCCATCACCTGATGCTCGTGCTCCTGAATCTTCACGCGTGTTCTCCATGCAGCCACCTCACGGGCTCCCTGGGAACGGAAACAGTGTCTCACGCCGGTCAGAATGCTCTTCTCTGTCCACTGAATAGTCCAACACAGAATCACTCCTCTGTGATTATTTATGCTTTGTTATGTAGAACTGAAATAAAGAAAAAGTGAATTTAGACATTACAGCCATCAGGTTGAAGCTCAGTAATTGCATTAGGGAATTAAATGGAAGCAATAAAGCTTCTCGAGTTCTAATTCCACATCTTCGTATCCCCATCACCCCATACCCAGTGTCTAACAGAGCTCTTGGTCTAGGAGTTTCTTGATAAATGCTTACTGAATTGAACTGGACTGAGCTTAACATTCCCACCCAGAGTTAGAAGCCAGTCCCTGAATAAATTGCATTTAGAATATGAGTTTGATGTTACTGCGGTAAGGGGTAACCCACACGTCATAATTCCTAGTCAATATCGGGTATTTAGTCAAATAGACTCAAGTATAGAGAAGCATAGGCCCATCTGGCAAAAGGGCAAGGCACGCTGCTTTAGGTCCAGGTCCCCAATATCAACTATGAAAATAAAACGTCAACTCCAATGACAGCCCTGTCCTCAGCTGGTCACTGTTTAGGCTAACAATTATAAACAGCTTGAACTTGCTGTCCTGAGAGACAACACACCCTCCATTCTCTCTGCAGTGTAGCTGCCTTGGTGGATGGAACATGCCCCTCCTCCCTCCCTCCCCCTATCCCTCCCTCCCCCCTCCTCTCTCCCTCCCTCTCCCCTCCTCTCTCCCTCCTTCCCCTCTCCTTCTTCCTATCTTCTCTCACTTTTCTCCCCCCACCTTCTCTCCTGGACAAGGGGCAGAAGAGAGGAGACCTCCGGAATCTTCTGCTTCATCCAAGCTGCTTGGGGGCAGCATCAACAGCTGCAATTTGGCTGCCCCAGCAGGTGCCTCAGGGCAGCCTATCTAATGGGAATCCTGGAATCATGTCTTTCCTTAATGTGTCCTAAAGGCTGGAGGACATGAAGTGAAACAATGCTCCATGCTCAGTCCTGTGACTTTGTGTAATTATTGGTCTTACTTTGAAATTTAACTAAATGATACCCAAGGTAGAGCATGAAAAAAAAGAAAAAACAGGCTATGGTGTTTGAAAAACAAACAAAACCGTTTGGTTTGTTGGTTTGTTCTTAGACCTTCACAGGCTCCTAGGTCACACGTTTCAGTTTCTCAGCAAGTGACATTCTCTGCAGAAGCTGTGTCAGTCTCTTGTTTGATGATGTCAGCCACAGCAGAAAGAAGCACTCCGTAGGCCCCGTGCTCAGCACCTTGGCGTGAGCTCCTGCCATCTTCTGTTCATGCTCATCACAGCTGTGTGCAGTGGGCATCCTCCTGATCCCTGTGGGAGGATGGAGGATGGAGGCGGAAGGGTGAGTGATGGCAGGATCACATGAGGGGTCTCTCCCGAGGTCGGGAGGGGAACCGGCCCAGGACCTTAGTGCCCATCGCATCCTTCTTCCTTCTCTTCTGCCTCTCTGTGACTGTTTGACTCAGGCTGCAGGGACAGACATGAGTATGTGCAGAGCCTGTGTGAACCCCGGGAATGTGTGCTCATATTGGCAGGGGGGATGTGAGTGTGTACAGAGCGTGTGTGCACACCTTGGCGGTGTATGCCGGCGTTGGCAGGGACAGATGTGAGCGCGTATGGAATGTGTGTGCACACCTTGGGGATGTGTGCTGGCATTGGCAGGGACAGATGTGTACAGAGCGTGTGTGCACACCTCGGGGTGTGTGCTGTTGTTGGCATGGACAGACGTGAGCGTGTACAGAGCGTGTGTGCACACCTGGGGGTGTGTGCTGGTGTTGACAAGGACAGATGTGTTCAGAGCGTGTATGCACACGTGGGGGTGTGTGCTTATGTTGTTTTGTAACCGGCAAATACGTGGCCCGTTGTGTCGGGCGGCCCTGCGCCCATGCTGAGCCCGTCAGTGGCCCTCGGGTTGGGGTCTCCATCTGCCCAGACAGCACTCGAGTGGCTTGAGGTTTCAGATTCTTCCTCTACGGATACTTGGGCCTCCTCAGGACCAAACATCAGAACCAGCCAACTGCAAACTACAAGAACGTTCAAATGCATCTTCAGTAGGAAAAACAAAAGCAATTGAAAAAATTTTCCAACGTGACCCCGTGGTTAAGCCTTTAGATACTCCAGCCAACAGATTGAGTCACTTTAAAATTCACACCAATTAAAATGGTTGTGAGAGTTGCAGAGCTTTACCGCTAAACCTTGAAATAATCGAAGCATTCTGCTCCACTTGCTTACAAACTAGGGTTGGGGATACCTTTCAGTCCAAAGTAGCAACCTTCTAAATCCAGCTTAAATACGAGGCTCCCAC
The DNA here is from genome assembly GCF_049350105.2 of Macaca mulatta. Taxonomy (NCBI): domain Eukaryota; kingdom Metazoa; phylum Chordata; class Mammalia; order Primates; family Cercopithecidae; genus Macaca; species Macaca mulatta. Next base: position 91,922 of record NC_133422.1, read on the forward strand.
TGACACAGGAAGAGACAGTGGCCCTTGATTATTCTCCTGTGTTCAGATACTGTGTCATTTTTTTTTTTTTTTTTTTTAAATATCCTGATCATCACTTCTGCTTTTCCAATTCAAACTAAAGGGAGTTTAGTTCTGTTTTGGAGAAGCTGTGGTTAGTGGTTTCTTTTCATGGCTTGCTTAATCTCTTATGTCTGGCGCTTACATTTACCCAAATAGATTTTTCTTTAGTACGGCAGTGCCATAGCTCAGGGCTTCTCCTTCCATATCTGCTCCCCAGGAGGCTCCCTAGGAATGGGCGCTGGAGATCCAGCCCCTCTCCATGTGCCGTTTTCTTTGAGTCCAAGGTAGGTTTGGCTCAGAGAAGAAAACAGTCCTCCGGGTTAGGTGCCTCTGACTGCTTGCTTGTGAAATGTTTAATGATAAGGTGCCTTCCAAACTAATTTTACACATTGATAGTTGTAGCCTGAAGTATCACTGCAGTCATAAGAACAAGAAACACTCCCATCAAGTAGATAGGCAGAAGAAAGCCATAAAAGTTTAATGAAGCGCAAATAAAATGGTGTTGTAAGAATGTACAGTGAGAAATGCTCTCAGTCCAGCCAGATGGGCTGTGGCGTCCTCCTGTAAATACATTTAGCCACGTGTGGCCCTGATCGCAATCACTACTGTGAATTGTGATCCAGAATGTTCCTGGGGGTCGATGCCTAGACTGTGCCAGCAGATGAGTCTGATTTGACATCACGGTGGTGATGTGCTTAACACGGCCAGCTGAACTGAGGGGTGGCCACCCATGCACTCACCACGTGCAGCTGTTATTCTTGTGATGGAGTTGCACGGGGCGCAGCTTGTCCACCTGGGCTACTTAAAGTACTGGGAACCCAACCATGGGTGGGTGCCTCCCGACATGAGAGCTGTCTTTTATATCCAGGGCCCTCTGGCGCTGCAGACCCTGAGTCCACAGGGAGGCAAAGGAGGGCTCTGCTGGGCTATGGAGGTCCCCGAGCAGGTGGTCACTCATTGCTTGTGGAGTGGTCCATGGCCTGTGAGTTTATTCCCCGGGTCTGTGTGGGTGAGATTAACCAGTTCACAGCTGGGCACTTACCCCTTACACAGGTGACACTAGTTAAAGTGGAATCTATATTAACTCGCACGGGAGTGTGTGAGGAACCGGCAGGGTGGGGAGGTTTGGCCCTAGCACTGGAGCCCGGGCTCCTGACGTTCTGCGTCTTCCTGTTGGGGGGGGCCGTCAGGGCCGCTGTGGGTCCTGAAGACAGTGGGTGCCATATGGACCAGGGGATGCAGAAGCCTCTAGAGGCTGCGGGAGGCAAGGAGACGGTCGCTTCCCCAGAGCCAGCCCTGCCGCCACTTCGACGTTAGATGGTGGGACCTGTTTTGGACTCCAGCTTCCAGAAATGTGAGAAAATAAGTCAGTGTTTAGGGTGCTAAATTTGGGGTGATTTAGTGGAGAAATAGAAAACTAGCCCACAAAGGTGCACGCATTAAAATGTGCTCTGTCCAGGTGTTCACAGTGGTGTGAGGGAGATGGCATCGGGGTTCTGGGAACTGTGCAGTTTTACTGAAGGAAGAGGGCTCGCCACGCCTTTCCTCATGTAACTGAAGGTATGTGTGCCTGCCACACCGCCCAGGAGACAGGGACTGGAATTCTGACTTTATTTCTTATGGGAACCAAGCCACAGTCAGAACACAGTGAGGGCTGAAATGAGCTTCCTACTGCCTGAACTGGGAAGAGGAATCGCAAGTAGCTTGTTTTTTTCTACACAGACCTGTCCTTTCAGGTTTTGTTAAGTTCTGGAAAAAGGGAGAAGCCAGGCACACCTCGGCGAGGGACAGTGTTTCTGGAGGTGGCACGGCTTCAGCCTTAATGTGGCCGTGTGGTTGGGAGGCTCAGAAACTGCCCTCCAAGGGCACTCATCTATTCCTTATTGCAGTAATACCTCGTTTACAGAAATCCACAGAAATTACAGTGTGGGAGGCTTCTGGTCTGGATGGGTTTGGACCGAGGTCACGGGGTGTTGTCCCAAGTGCTAATCCTGATCTGGCAGAGGCTCTGTTCCCAAATAATTATTCCACAGTTTCAGAGACTACATCTGAGTGATAGTCTTTGAACTTTGTTGCATAAAAGGAAACAAAGTATGTCTTGAGGGTCCAAAAATCCATGTGGTAATCATGGCTGTAAACTCATACCTGGGGCTTTGGGATGGAGTGAAAACCACCGTCACCTGGCGTGGACGCTGCGTGGTATTTTTAGCGTGGTGGCCTGCTCGTGCCTTGAACTCTATCTGCAGTGTGAGCAACAGCTGTGCATTTGAGAAATGTGGACAGGTCAGCTTGCTCCTCCAGGGGCCTGCAGGTATCCGGGTAAGGGGCCTGGGATGAGGCCACATCAGTGGGAAGGAGCTTGGTTGTGTCAGCAGATATGTCTGCCTCTACAGGCCCGCAAGCCAGCCAGAACCCAGTTCCTTTGGTCATCTAATGCCAGAAAAAACCTGTTTCTTAGAGATTCTCATAATTTATATTAATGAACCATTTCACCGTACATAAAATGTTATAAATGCATGAGGCTTTACAACTTGGCAGATGTGTAACTCACATGTCGTTGTATCAAACTGTTGAAGATACTTGTTTCACTTGAAGGTTTTTAACATTTTATGTGCAAAGCAAATGCCAGTAGCATTTTGAAGGAGTATTTTGGAATTTTAAACACAGTGGGATAGTGCTGGGTCTCTGGGATACTGGTGAGGTGAACGTGACCTCAAGCTCTTGTAGCTTGCAAGCAGGATTGCTAAATTGTCACAACTGCAGTGCTGGAAAGTCAAAGTGGATTTCTGTAAATGAGGTATTAGTGCAATAAGGAACAGATGAGTGCCCGTGGAGGGCAGTTTCTGAGCCTCCCAGACACCCCAGGAGGAAGCGGGGGACGGGGGCAGTTACCCACCAGAACCTGGACGGTGAAGCTGGGTTTGCTGGTGGCCCTGCTTGGCAGGTCATTACGTGCAATAAGAAACAGGTGAGTGCCCTTGAGAGCGGTTTCTCGGCCCCCTTCAGAACCGCAAGTGGAAGACGCTCCAAGGTGGGGGGTGGGGGTTCGGTTAATCCACAGGAGCCTGGATGGTGGAGCTGGGTTTGCTGGTGGTCCTGCGTGGCAGGTCATTACATGCAATAAGGAACAGGTGACTGCCCTTGAGGGCGGTTTCTCGGCCTACTTCGGAACTGCAAGTGGAAGACGCCCCAAAGTGAGGGGGGGCTGGTGGTCGGTTATCCAGTGGGGCCGGATTTGCTGGTGGCCGCTGCGTGGCAGGTCACTGCGTGGAGCGATGGGAGGTGAGTGGAGTGGGAATAGAGGATGCACCCTCCACAGCTACTGCTGGGAGTTGGCTCTGGTAGCAGAAGGGGCATAGATAGAGGGATTCCCATCAGGGGCAACACGACTGGGGTCCCACGTGTGGTGGATGCCGAGGTGTGGCTATATGTAATCTCAGTCTGCACAGCCGTCCTGGTGAGTGGGTTCAGTTACCTTCCCATCTCACATTTGAGAAATCTCGGGGGCTCACATCACAGCTAGGTGGGTTGGAACTAATGTCTCAGGCAGGACGTTGGCCCCAGAGCCCAGATCTTACCCGCCCCCGCTCTTTTCAGTCCACCAAGCTTGTAGAGAGGGTTGTGTGGTGGTGGGTGGCGGCTGAGAAACCAACACAGTAGAAGGCGGGGAGGAACTAAACCAGGCAGGAGACACAGGCAGTGCTTGGGAGGTCTGCACGGGGTGTGGGTGTGGGAGACACCTCTGGGCCAGTGAACCCCGTTCTGTGTTCCTGGCTTGCCCAACCTTGGCCCTCAGCCACATGCTGCGTGCTTTAGGTGAAATCTCAGTCGCTCGTGTGGTGCGGGCATCTTTTCTCCCTGGCTTTGCCTCTCTTTAAATCACGGAGTCTCAGTGGGGATGGCGGGGCGGATGGTGGTCCATGGAATTTGCCCTCCACCTCCCCATCCTTGTCCTGTCCTGTCTGGCCTGTTACCTGAATCTGTGTCTCTTCAGAGCCTGCAAATGAGTGGAGGCCACGACAGCCTCTCGCTGACCGACCTCTCAAACTTTTATTCATCAGAATAGTGTTAAATGCCGATTCCTAGGCACCCCCATTGGACTCTACGCCTGCCTAGCATGGGTACTTTGGGGAAGGTAGAGGATTGCTGGGCTGTTCCAGGGGGGAATTTGCATTGTTGAATGTCTATTGTGTTCCTTCCAGCACTCTACTTTCCACGCACACCTGGGATTAAACCTGGAAGACCTCTGGGTGCTGTGCTGGTGAGGAAGTCCCGGCTGGACGAGGGGCTGCTGGGGCTCGGACTTGATTCCTGGGCTGGGGGCTGCGGGCTTATTCTCTTCAGTGGGTCTGCTGATGGGATGCCCTGAGAAGTCCTGCTGTGCACTCAGGGGAAGGTGCAGAGACAGGCTCAGAAAAGACAGACCATGGATTTAAAAATTCCTACTGGAAAATCTTTTATGAGCAAAGTAATTTGCATCTAACTGAAGACAATCATTGCTTGAATAATTGGTTTGTTTACAAAGTTGGTCCTATGAACAGATTAAAGTTTTCTTTCATGCCTTATCTATAATGTGAATAGGAGCTATTACCGCAACTTAAATTAGCTTTAAATTTCGTATCAGATTGCAGTCCAGATTACAAACGGCTGCTTGATAATCTAATTGATAAAACAGGAATTTAGTGCTTGGAACCCAGAGTGAAGGGAACGGAATTGCTTTGGTTTCTCAAAAGGGTGTTGACTGAGTGGTGACCTGGGGTGAAGAGAAGTGGCTAGAGTCATTACACTCGAGGAGATGATCTGCCCCCGCCTTTCTCAGCTGTCTTCTGGACAAAACAAAGGGTGATAAATGGAGAAAATTCAGCACTGAGTTCGTCTATGCCCTGAGCTTCTCATACAGTCATTAATGGGCTGTATCTGTGAAGCCTCCATACAGGCACAAAGGAATTAGGCTAGAGTAAGGCGGCCGGCGACCTCTGGCGTCTGGACCACGTGTCACTTCCTAAAGCCCTTTTGGGTGAAATGACAGTGGCAATGTCGTTGTTCGGAGGAGTGTAATCTCACGTATGAGATGCAGATTTTAAATGATGCAGATTTTTAAACACCAAAATCAGGAAGCTTGGTGGGAGTGGCTGTCTTCCAAGTGGTTTTCTGTGCTGTCATGGATGAGGCGTGGATGTGTCATCTGTTGGTGAGATCCACTGGTGAAGGGGCTAAGCAAACCATGGAGGTCAGGGGTGTGAAGCTGCATCTCTTCTGGCATCCCAAGTAAATACATCTTGTAAAACTTGTGAATTTGACCCTGACCCTAACCCCAACCCTGAGTGTTGAAGTCTGGTGCAGTGTCTTGAGCTCTCTTCTGCATTGAGGGTGAGTGACTGTAAATGACCGATTCCTCAGTGGTGAAAGTTCAAATGTAGCTTCCCTGAGGAAGCCAGACCTCGGTCACCCGTATCTCCATTGTAAACACTGCGGCCCCTACGCGGGTGGCTGCAAGTTTCCAGGCCTTCCTTGGAGAAGCAGCCGTGAGGTGCTTGATGATTTGATAACATCAGCCACCTTCTGTCTTCTGTCTAATCACGGTACAAATGATTCTCCTACAAGGAAATGGACCTGGTTTCTTCACGATCGTTGGAAGAAGCAGCCTGCCTTAGGGACTCCACTGTCCTCTGCACTTTCACAGCGAAGCCTGTGTCTGTCTCCAAGGAGTGTCACGTGTGTCGTGGGAATCGCTTCCTTAATTCTTCCTGCTTTTGATAGCTCGGGTAGCTCTGCCTGTTTCACCCGGGATGAGCAGCGGGTGGTCTCTGGCTGCTGTGGGACTAGGGCTTGGGGGTGCATCATCACATCCGGTGGCCTGTCCAGGTGGGCATCATTGTCTTTTGCCTGTTGCCTGAGGCAGCTGTGATGCCATGGGGGTCATGCTTGTCAGGGCCAACCCAGTTCTTCCCGTGTACACCTCTCCTGCTGGAGTGCCTTTCCTTATGATGACTTGTTGAATTAACGTGGAGAATGCAGAGAGGCTCTGGGCCTCTCTCTCTCCCATTCTTACTCCCTGGAGCTGTGAAGCCCGAGAAGGGAGCCCATAGCCAGAGGCTCCTTTAAATTTAATTAGAATAAAGATTTGATTACATAGCTAAACACATTTGAAAAGAACTTCACAGATTAAATTCCAGATTCAACCCTTCAGGCCCAGTGGCCACGTTTCGGGGCTCAGCAGCTGTAGGTGGCTGTTGTCTTTCTGTGTTGGCTGAGCAGATTGGGGCATTTCCAGTTCAGCAGGCAACTCTCTTGCATGGCTCTGCCTGTGGTGAGGGCACCTAGGCTGGAGAGCCTCGTGGGGATCCCTTAGGCCTCTGGCTGCAGCCAGGCTGCACGGTTCCTGTGCCCCCGGGTCCTCTGCAGGCCCAGATGGATCCCACCACAGAGCCAGCACTGCTAGACTTGGGTACTGTGTGCAGACAGCAGAGGGTCACGTCCGGGCCTTGCAGGGGCTGGGGTGACTGGCCTCCTTGGCCAGGCTCCTGTTTCCGAGTCTTCAGGGGAAATGCATCCACACTGTGCACCGGAGGAAAACTGCAGGCTTCTCTATGGGTGGTGAATTGAGATCATGCAGAGTGACTAGGTTTGGGCTCCTGACCAGCGTGGAACCTGATACCTTTAGGTGGAACCTGACATGCCTCCATGTGTACATGGCAAAGAGAATGCAGCATTGTCAGCTTGAATCCAGATGTGCTCCCGTTTTGAGGTGGAAGGTTCTGGGAGTATTGGCCATTGGTGATTGTGCTGCCGTGGAGGACTTTGAATGCAGACACTGGTTTGGGATAACCCTGGTTTCCTGGTCCTGTATGTGGGCATCCCTGAATATCCCGGACTGGAGGAAGGCAGGGCAGATGGGAGGGTGACAAGAGGTGTCAGGTGTTTCCAGCTTTGGGGAACTGATGCCATCAGATGGCCGAGATCAGGATGGTGGTGGCCAGGGACCAAAGCAGGGGTGCGTGGAAATGCCATGCTCCTCGGAGCATGGGGAGGACCTCTTGAACTCTATTCCTGGGCAACAGTCCTTCCCTTCTCAGGAATCTGTGCCATTGTAATTGAGTAGCAAATTCTGTAATTGCTCTAATTACTTACTGTTAAGTCCCCATGCCAATTACCATAAATTAGCAACAGTGATAACAGTTTGCCTGGTCAAACCTTACCAAGAAAAACCAGTGGACCTAGTTTTAGTTGCCTCCAGTTCCCTCCAAATCAGATTCCTTAGCGGCTTGTGTCCCCACACTTGCTGCAGTTCCTCCTGGGCCTGGCAGGCACATTCCAGACATTCACATCTCTGCTCAGATGCAGGCGTGCACATTATTTATAGAAAATCGCACTGCGCTGTGATCGGCTTGAGCTGACGTTCTCTAGGTGGGAGGTGGAGGTTCAAAAGTTCTAATGGGATGAAATTAGAAATATGAATTTTAAAAATTCACGTGTTATGAACTCTGTTCAGTGATTTTCTCTGAAATGAGAGACTATTTGCAGATGAGGCAGTCAGCCTGCAGCTCTCCTTAAATCTGTCCTAGACCTCGATGCCATCCTTCGGCCTCTTCCTGGGTGTGGGGTGCTCTGCTTGAAGCAAAACCAAAGGAAAGAACGTGGTCTGCATCACTACTGCAGCCAGCTCAACGCGCACACCCACTAGGAGGGGCGTTTGATCACTTAACATTTTAAATGCATTTAACATTAAACCAGCAAGTCAGCCAGTGCTTTCTGTAAGCAAGCTACCTGGCTCATGGGAACCTGACACTTGACTTTTTGGAAGAGAGTACTTGCTTCTGTGGAGTCTCAATATTTGTCTCATTTCTTGAGACTCTGCTGAAAGTGATGAACGTGAGTAAATTAGGACTTTTTTTTTTTTTTTTTTTTTTTTTTTGGGTAAATTGGGCCACAGAGCTCTCTAGGCACAGTCAGGGTAGTAAACGGCTGTGAAAGATGCCGCCTGATGTGAGCCACGGCCAGGCACTTTGGAACCTGGGATCCCATCTCCAGCCTTTCAAAGGACACAGACGAATATAAAATGCAGATGGGAGAGTTCATAATTTGGGCATCTCTGTTCTTTTGAAATCAAAGTGCAAAGAAAAAGTTTTGCCTTGAGGTCTTAACCCATACTTGTTTTTCTCCTGAGGTTTTAAGATTTTCTTAACTGCTTTTTTCTCCCCCAATCCTTGAGGAAGTTCTATCTTCATATCTTCTTAAAAGATATGGTTAAATTCAACACTGAAATATAAAAACATGCTTTCATATTTTTCTTTAAACTGATGTATCTGACGTTGGTGAAGAACTAACTGGGAGTATTGGTTTATTTTTATTTTTTTGAGACAGTCTTGCTGTGTTGCCCAGGCTGGAATGCAGTGGCACGATCTTGGCTCACTGCAGCCTCACCTCTTGGTTCACGCCATTCTCCTGCCTCAGCCTCCTGAGTAGCTGGGATTATAAGTGCCTGCCACCATGGCTGGTTCATTTTTGTATTAATAGAGACGGGGTTTCAACATATTGGCCAGGCTGGTCTTGAACTCCTGACCTCAGGTGATTCGCTCACCTTGGCCTCCCAAAGTGCTGGGATTACAGGCACGAGCCACCACACTCGGCCTGGGATATTCTTGATTATAGCTGTAACATATCCCTTTAATAAAAACAAAACAGAACAACAACAACAACAAAACAGCTGTCTGAAAAGTCTCGAAATTAAAGAGCTCACTTGTACAGGGATTTGGACACCAGTTGAATGGCCCAGCACACCATAGTTACATGGGCCACTCGGCCTGTTAGATCCTTAGGGTATTTAAAGTCATGTGGATATTTGCATTTCTGCCTCTGGATATCGTGTTAGTATGAATTCGGCTAGTGTTTGAGGGCCAGGCTCAGATCCGGGAAAACAAGAGCCCCTGCCCTCACGGCACTTCTCTTCCATGTGTGTGTGTTAGGAAAATAGAAAGCATAAGATTTTTTTTCAATGAGCTGGGAAGATGGAAAAACAAGCTTAAGATGCTTCCTTGTTCAGAAGAAGGGAAGTGCAAGGAACACTCAGCTTTTCTGCTGCTGAAGGAGGCCCCTGGTGGAGGCTGTTTCAGAGGTGGGGTTTCTCTGAGAAAGGTGGTAAGAGGCAAATAGGATGCCCCATCTGGTTTGCCAGAGATGGGGGAAGTTAGTATCCCCAAAACAGCTTCAGCATTCTGGCAAAGCTTTGGAAAACCAGCTACGGTGTAGGACCTTGTTGGCCGCCGGGTAGAAGGAAAACATTGCTGGTCCTGAGGACTGTACTGTTGTTCCACTGCTATAAAGAACTTTCTGAGGCTGGGTAATAAGGGAAAAAATATTTAATCGGCATACAGTTCTGTGGGTTGTACAGGCTTCTACATCTGGGGAAACTTACAATCAGAGTGGAGGGTGAAGGGGAGGCCGGCATGTCTTCACATGGCTGGAAGGGGAGAGAGAGTGAAGGGGAAGGTGCCATGCACCTCCAAACAACCAGATCTCAGGAGAACTATCATGAGGACAGCACTTGGGGGATTGTGCTAAACCATTAGAAACCACCCCCATGAGTCAATCACCTCCCACCAGGGCTCACCTCCAACATAGGGTTAGAGTTCAGCATGAGATTTGGGTGGGGACACACAGCCACACCATGTCAGGCTTCCCATTCTTCTCCTGCACGTGCTTCGCAAATGGTTCTGTCATTGGTTTTTGTTTCTGTTGATACATAATATATGTACATATTTTCAGAGTGCATGTGATACCTTGATTCACCCCTATATTGATGAAATCTGTGTACTTGGGATGTCTTTCACTTTAAATAGTTTCTTTTCCTTGTGCTGGTTATGTTAAGTTATTCTCTCCTAGCTGTTTTGAAATACACAGTAGATGACCCACTGCCATCCCCCTGCTGATTTATCAATAGTAGGTCTCGTGTTCCCATTAGGCTGTGTGTTTGTGCACATTACCAGCCTCTGCCCATCCTGCTTATGAGTGGGCTCTGCTGGGCCCTGTTGACCACCTACTTTTGGCCTCCATGAGATCTGCGCTCAGCTCCTGCTTATGAGTGAGAACATGCGCCGTTTCCTTGCTTGACTCGTTTGCTTAACGTAATGTCCTCCAACTCCATCCATGCTGCCGCGGATGACAGGGCTCTCCGCTGTGTGGTGGAGTATTGCTCCTGTGTGTGTTCGGGCCACGTTCCCTTCATCCCCTGTTGACGGGCACTCTGGTGATTCCAGACCTTGGCTACTGTGGATGGAAGCTGAGAGCAGTCACTGGCTTTATACTCGGGGGACGTGAGCCACTTTGATGTTCTCAAGCAGCCTATCCCCAAAGCCCTCCGTAGAATGCCGCATTCGTTTGTACTCATGGCTTCTTCCACTAGGATGAACAGCTGGGAAGGGGCTTTGAGTGAATGCTTGGGTTTCTGTCTTTAATTGGTACCCAGCTACACTGGCCAAGTAGGGGTCCCAGTGACCCTGGACACTACCTCACATAAGGTCCAAAGATGCAGTTAGGTTCTTTTTTTAACTTAAAAAAAAATGCTTTTGACCTGGGTAAGCTATGGCATTATCAGTTAGAGTTTTTCATATTGGAAAGGTGTATATTTTATTTTCTAAGAAGGAAAGAAATCCTGTTAAATACTCTAACCACAGATTAAATCATGTCAAGGAAAGAGGTACTATTTTGGGGGAAAATTACCCCTTCATGTCAAAGATCAAGGAGATGACTTACATTGTTTAATTGAGTTAATTATGAAATCTTAAGTGGTTTTAAGAAGATGAGCTGTGGATCCTGCAAGACATGAGACTGATACTGATTTAATGTTAGTCAGCCCTGACAGAATGTGGCTAATATTTAAAGCTTGCTCCAGTATTGCTTGATAGATTGTAAGTTAATGTAAAGATCTGTTTGACGCTTTTATTTTACAAAATATTATTGAGAAAAAGTTTGACAGCCAAGGAACGGCCTTCAACCAATTTCTTCCTAATTTCTATCACCAGAAAATTTTGTCCTGTTAATTCCAGAATTTACTTTTGGAAAGTTCCCATAAGTAGAGCAGAGGTATTGGTGGTTGAATGGTGACTTGAATTTAGGTGAAGATCGTTAAATATTTCGTAGTCATGTTTGTCTTGGTGGTTTTAGCAATTTTATATTAAACTTAGAACTGTGAGTCAAACCAAATGTGTTCTTTTGCTTTTGTGATACTCCTTTGTATGACTATACTGGTAAAGAATGATAAAATGTGTATTGGGTATTTTTTCTGTGTAGATATTAGGATTTTTAGGGGAACAAATTAATCATTCTTCTAATATACACTGTGCTGTGTGTTGGGTCCTTTGTATATTAGTTGAATCACTCTAATGAGGACCACTTGAAAGTCTGTTTCTATAGCAGATCTTTTATATGTTGACTTGTGTTATGCAAAATCCTTCATCCTCTAAGCAGACTAAGCAATGGGTTGGAGGAGAGATTTAATCACCCATTAGGTCTATTCCGAATGCCCAGAATTGAATGCAAGTACTAATTATGTTTTTGAAGTGGTGTGTGTGTGTATGGGTGTGTGTAGTGGACTCCTTTTTAGGTCATGGGAGGGAGGTAAAGCGAAGATGAGATTTGCTGATGAACATTTGTGCATATGCTAGTGAAGAAGTCATATGACTTGACTGCACCTGCGTACTCTGATTTTGGTTTCGTTAGTGTCCGTAGCCACAAGCCTCAACTGCCTCTGGGACCCACCCTGAGGGGCTGTGGTGAGGGTTATTACAGAGTCGTGCGTCTTAGTGAAGGGCACAAACGGCCTTGTGGGCCTACTTTGGCTTTGTTTGAACGTCTAGATTGTTAAACTAAGTTTAACATTTTGAGGATTATAAATTGTGATTGTTGTCTAAGAAGAGGTTTCTGTTGTCTCTGAAGACAGGAGCCCCAATACAGATGGTCCCTGGCTCCCAATGGTTACATTTGTGATTTTTTTTTTCAACCTTGTGATGGTGTGAACTAGTCACACTCAGTGCATTGTTTGGCCCAAGATGGGCTGCCTCTGGATGAACCCGTTGTAAGTTGAAACTATGATGTCAAATGCACTTTCTATTTAGGATATTTTCAGCTTACGCTGGGTTTATTGGAACAGTTTCATCCCATGGTAAGTCAGGGAGCATATGTGCTCATAAAAGTAGAGATGATCTCATAGATACCGTGAGATATAATGTCTCTGATGTTATAGAGATACGATGAAAACAATCAAGTGGGACTTGGAAGCCTTGGAGGGACTCACATGGGCGGCTCCTGGAATGCAATCTTGAGCGCCACTGGCTTCTGGATGTGACATCTGTACCTTCTGCTTAGCCCAGTGTGTTATCGGCTGCTCTCGAGGGCAGAGAGGTCCAGCGTTCCTGTGTTTAGGTATTTGAGCTGCCTTAAGAGGCTAGGTCGATTCTCACTGGTGTCTTCAGGGCTTTAGGCCTTCTGAACAAGCAGGAGGAAGCACGACTTTGTAGAGCTTTGGAAATCTCAACGGACTTCAGGGCCATCCCCTTTGGCAGGAGAGAGCCCCACTGGAGGCGAGCAGGGTGCCGTGCGGGCCTCTGCTGGGCCCAGGCATGTACGGACGTTGTGAGGGCCACAGGACACAGATCGGTCTTGGTTCACAACTGGTGTCGATGGCCACGCAGCATTTCTGCCAGGTACATGAGTGCGGGGACTTGGGTTTTGGGGTGTGCGTCCTGGTTGCCTAGCTGCTTGGAAGACCCCCATTCAGACCCCAGCCTGAGTCACCGTGACAGGCCTCCTGCTTCACACGCCACACGGAAGCCGTGGCGACGGTCACTGACGTCCACCAGGTGTCAGATGTGCGTGTGTATCTTCCTTGGTCTCGGGATGTGTCTTGTTTTGAGGTTATAGTAAACGTTCTTTACAAGGGGTTTTGGATTTTTTATGTTGTTTGCAAGGAGGCAGCAGGGAGTGCTTGAGCAATGAGATCCCCTTTCCAACCAATACAATTTCAGATCCCAGCAGGTAATTAAGGCAGCGGAGCTGTGGGATCACCTTTCCAACCAATGAGAATTCAGATCCCAGGAGGTAATGACGGCAGCGGGGCGGGTGGCAGAACCCTGAACTGTGGCTGTTTCTGGTGTCTTGCCCCGCGGACAGAGCGTGCTGGGGCCTCCGTGGTCCTCTGTGGGGTGAGTGGAGCGCATGAGCTGGGTGCTGCTGGGCCCTGGCTGGCTCCCCAGCCCGGGGTTTATGCAGGACTCGTTAGACAACTTGGAACCCAGAAAGCAGCACGAGGAGAAACGGGATTGTGCCTTTCTGGATCCTTGGTGCTTCCCAGTCTCAGACACTGAGTAGGCTCTGAGGGGTCTCGCCGGGAAGACTTGCACAGTCGGCCCCCAGGATGGAGTGGGGCTGCAGCGGGTCTTGCAGGAGCTGGAAGTGGGGGTGAGTGTCTCGCAAGCGGGACCTTTCAAGTGGGCCCAGCAGGATGCATCTGTGGAAATGGTGCCACCTAACGCAGGGCTGCGGCCAGCAGGACCTGAAAGGCTACAGCGGGCTGTGTTTCTGCTCTCTCTCTCTCGAGCCTCTGCACGGTTTTCCTTGGTTTTTGTCTGTTTGGAGGACGCTTCCCCCTTCCTTGCGCTTACCTAGCCTTCTGAGCTTCTTTGTTGAGTATGACAAAGCCCTGAGAAGGCATTTTTATCGCATAATTGTGTTATCCTGGTGGCTGGATAAATGACCTGCAAATGTGGGTGACTCAGTAGCCCTGAGGGTGTTCAATATCCAAGACAGAGGTGGGAAGGAAATGTTCAGGCAGGCATCAGAGGATCTGTTCTCTGCTTTACACTGGGGCCCTGGTTTGCTGACAGTCTTCACACTCGATCCAAAATGGGGGATAATGAAGTCTCACGGATTCGGCTTCAGCTGAGAGCTGCCTCCAGCACAGTCTTGTGTGAGTAACAGTTTCTATGTTTGGTGCGAAGGGCGGGCGTCAGTCAGTTGATCTTATTTGTGGTGGTGCTTATGGTGGGTTTTCCGTAAGGAATGTAGACTTTATTAGCTTTGGCAAGGGAATCCTGAGTGATAAATTGGAAGAATGTCTCAGGAAATTCTGGAACCTGCAGTGAATCTGGAATCTGTATGAAATTGAGATTTGGATTCTCACGATTTCCTAATGCTACCCCGAAACCCAGTAGTTGAGACAGTCGTAGAGCTTCAGTTGTGCTGCCCCGGTTCCCCATTTTAAAAGGAACACGTTGCTTTCCTCTAGAATGTTCTGAACTCTGAGTGCTGCCGGCAGAGTGACCAGCTCTCTGCATCAGAGGGGAAGCCAGGGCTGCGTTCACGGCATCGCGGCAGCCGGGAGCTGACCCTGGACCTCAGGCACGTGTGATGCTGACCATTTTCTGTAAAGTCCAAGGGTGTAGTGGTCTCCTTGGCCGTTTACAGTCTTCTGAAGCTTTTGATGTGTCTGCACTTTGTAGATTTTTCAGAAGTAGACAGCCTTTTCCCACACCCTTGGGCTGAGTTTCGTCAGAGGCTGGTGTGTGGGAAGCACCACACCCACATTCTGATAGGGAAGACTCTGGTGCCCAACTGAGGTCAGAGTGGAAATTTGTTCTTCCTTCCCTCCAGTCTGGTCCAGCTGCTCCCTGCTTGGCCAGAAGAAAATCATGCTTATTCAAGTCGTAGGCAAACCCCCGAAGTCAAACATTTGTCTTTTTTCTTTAATATGCCCATTTAGTTTATATGGAATGATAGCTAGAGAAATGCCTTTTAGGGGAAAATTAATTTCCTTAATTACAGAGAACTTTTTGGATAAAAATCAGGAGGCTATTTTGTCATAAGATCTAGTTAAATACTACAGTGGAAAGCTCCTTATATTTGATCTTACACTTGGGCTCTGTGTGCGTGTCCGCATGCTCGTGCTCATGACGCCAGGCGCAGATGTGAACTACAGGCACAGTACATGCTTTCTGGTTGCTTCTTTGAACGTCTTATTGCTTGACCTCTCCGACTCAAATGTTGAGTTATGTTGATTCTGTTCAGAATGTTTATCCCTCCGTCTAGGGTCCAGTCGTCTTTCAGGGAGGAACCATCTTCCTCATCTCTGTCTCCTACAGTATTGTATATTTAATAGTCAAATATTTATAGGTTACATGGGTGACTGATCTGTTCGTTAGGAGGAAAACAATGCCAATTTTCACATCATTATAATGGACTTGTTAAATGATTGTTAGTCTAATGAAGTTTCCATGGCAAAAGAGGCTTTGCAGATGTGAGTGTAACGGACAGTGAGATGGGAGACGACCCTGGGTTGTCCAGGTGGGTCCAGTGTCTTCACATGTGCCTTTTGAGAAGGCAGTACGAGGGTCTGCCTCAGAGGAGGAGACCTGAGGACGAGATAGAGGCCAGAGGGCTGTGGGGGTGAGGGCGAGTGTGGGGCAGGGGCAGGGTCCGGAGGGGTGCAGGGCTGAGGCCGGGGCAGTGGTAGGAGGGGTGTGGGGCTGTGAGTCAAGCTGCATGGTGGCTTCTATGAATTGGGAGACTCCAGGCAGGAATACAAGCTACTGACCCCTTGACTTCAGCCCTGGGACTCCTGACTTCCAGGGCTGAGAGGAGGTTTGCATTTGTGATAATTTGTTGCAGCAGCAATAGGAAGCTAATGCATTGTATCTGTTCTTCACCTCCAAACCTTTGAAAAGTAACCCTGTTGTATTGGCCTTTTGTGTGCCCTAAATTCTAATGAGATGGTTTGTAGGAAATAATGGACACAAACGATGGCAGAACACAAAGTTGGACAGAAGCAGTGTCTTCTGTGGTTCTGTAGTTTGGGTCTGGGAAGTTAGATTTCGGACAGAGTGTGTGGTCTTGTTCAGCGTATACTTGGAGTACTTGTTCAGAGCTCCTGGGGGAGTGGTCTTTAACACTGTTAGGATTAAAACTCCAAGCACATCAGGGCCAGAGTTCCTGAGTCAGTGTTAGGCGACCTTTGAATAAGAGTTGGCATGTAGAGTCTGCCCACTTTACTAGTATGAAGCAGCAAAACCTTTTTTTTTAAAATTTTTTGAGATGGAGTCTCGTTCTGTCACCCAGACTGGAGTACAGTGGCGAGGCCTCGGCTCACTGCAACCTCCGCCGCCTGTGCTCAAGTGAGTCTCCTGTTTCAGCCTCCAAATTGCATGATTTATTTTCCTGTTTTATATACTTAGTATGTGAAAACTCTGCAAACTTTATTAATACAAATGACATGCCAGAACTTAGGAGAATCTGGTATTTTCCCATGCAAATTAGTAGTGATGTGGAATTCCTGGGCTGATTTGGTTTTATAAGACATGGGGCAGATTCTTTGCCTTATTTCTGTGGAACTAACAATTGTTAATCACCCAGCACTCTTACCTCCCCCAACAGCTCAGGTGAGGGGGGTGTTAGCCCCACTGTCATGATGAGAGGCAGGAGACTGAGGCTTAGATGAGCAGGTGACACATTACTGTCCAGCCCCACCCACCCTGTAGTTTCCTGCCATGGCTCAGCTATCTTCCTGCAAGAAAGGACAGACACCCTGGTGCTGGGTAGAATTCCTTGTGAACCCCTTTCCATCCTCCAGGGAGTTCTTGCTTTACAGTGGTGGCTCATGGGGAGTCCTCTGGCCCACTGAGAAAGTGACTCATGTTGTGACATTACTGTCTCTGTCCGGCTGCTGTCGATTGGGTGATTTGTAAAGAGACATTTATTGCTCACAGCTCTGGAAGCTGGAAAGTCCAAGGTCAAGGCAGTCCAAGGTCAAGGCACCTGCACATCTGGTGCCCCAGGGCCTGTGGCTCACAGAGGGCAGCATCTCAACAGGTGTTGCGTGGCAGCGGTCGTCTCGTCAGAACTCACGTGGTGGAGGAGCAGGAGGGCTCCTCTAGGCCTCCCAACAAGGACACCAACCCCAGTCCTGAGAGCAGGACTTCCCAAAGGCCCCACCTCTTAACGTATCCCTTCGGAGATGGTTTCAGCATGAGGTTTTGGGGACATTCAGGCCAGAGCCATTGCTCTGCTGTAGTGTTAGGGCTGCATGGCGTCATTACTGCAGCAGAGCCACAGCTTATCTGCATTTGCTGCAGGAGGAAGACGCAGGGGCCTGTGTAAGTTGGGGTTCGGTGCAAGAAGTGGAGACTCTCTCTGGGAATCTTAGCAGGAGGAACTTAAGGGCTTTGAGAACTGACACCTTAGGACTGTAGTTTTCTTCAGACTGTAAAAACCTTGGTGTGTGACAATACTGAACATTGCCTGAGCCCTGTGATCCTGTAAAACAGTGATTGTTAAGACATTCCCCCTCCCCACAACTGCGCCCCCACTTTTACTGCAAGAAGCCCCTTCCCATGTGGCTTAGGCTGACTGGCGGATGACCATTTACCGAGGACAAGACCAGATACAGGCCTTCAAACCCCACTTCTCAGCCTTATAAGTGATTAGCTAAACTGCGTGTTCCCACTGATCAATCACTTCCCACCTTGAAATGGTTCTTCGTGGTGCAGTTGCGACTGGGGGGTGGACTTGTCTTTGACTGTCGCCTTCCACAGAGGACAGTTAGGGTGGGCAGGAAAGAATTATCTGCTACAGGTCTGCATTCCTGGCTGTTTCCAGAAGTGGGAATTCTGGTGCTGTGGAGTCTGTGAATGGATTTCTAGTGTCCCAGCTTCAGGTGGAGTTGAAATTGAGTGAGGCAACCCACCACACCCATCTGGAGCCAGGAACTAGAGCCATTTTTAAAGTGGCAGTTTCTCCATAAGATTACCCAAAAAATGCGCTCAGCACGTTTCTTTCTTTCTCATATGCATTTGGCCATCTAAAATGGGAATGGTGGTTTTTTGAAGCATGGATGTAGTTTTAAAATTTGAGTATTGTAAACCTTAATGTAGCTTCTTAAAATGTTTGCCTGATTATCTGGAGATTTACTAAACCTTTGGAGTGGTAATAATGAGTTGATCTATATGACTTTGCTTTCTATGATGCAATGAAAGTACTCTAATTAAAACCTCTGCAGTTGGGTCAGCAGGCGATTGGCCAAAACAAATTCTGCTTTTTGGGTTTCTTTAACCAAACAAGGGAGTAGAGTGTAGGCTGAAGTGGCAAATTCATTTCAGAGCACGCCAGAGCCCTCAATGATTCAGCAGCCTTCTCAGGTGAACGTGTAACGTGCCGTGAGTCTTGGCAAGCCTGGCTGCTGAAGTGTGCACGTGACACCACAGAGCCACACCTAGGAAGATGTGGTTTCTGTAACAAGCTTTGGAAAACCAAAGTTCAACTAAATTATCCAACTTTGTTACAGAAAAAGCTTAGACCAGATGGCCAAAGACCTGATTGTTTCATGGTTGAGACATGGTTATAAAATTGCCCTTACTTGGTGCCAATCAGTGTTGGTCCACAGTGATACTCCTCCAACCTCACTGAATAGTTTGGAGACTGATATGAGACTGTGAAAATCTCCTTAAGGTGAAAAGGGCTCTGGGGCACCCGGGAATATCCGCACACCCGTGGCCATTCCCCTATAAGGTGAAGAGGACGGCTGGGTCACGCGGGAGCATCAGCACACCCGTGGCCATCCTCTTTAAGACGGAAAGGGGTGCTGGGGTGTCCCGCAATATCTGCACACCCGCGGCCATTGTGGCTGTCCCCCTTTCTGCTCAGTCACCTCTGTGTTCCCACATTCAGGCTTTGGGACACTCATGAGCAGCTCGTCTCCTGGGCTGGTGAGGAAGGAGTGGGAGGTTGTTCTGAGGTTCTGTCACTGTCTGCCCTGTCATGAGCGGGGCAAGGCAGTGGCAGTGACCCTGGAGGAGTCTGGTCAGTGAGGGCTCTGGCAGGAAGTGCTGAGGCTTGAGGTGGCTCTGCCAGTCGTAACCCAAGGTCTTCCCTCTTATTTCCACGATTCCTTCTAGTTCTGCACCTTGCACTGCAGAATCTCTGTGTGTCTATAAAAACACATGAGTTACGATACAGGTGTCTCTTTCCCCTCTGTCTGCGGCTGGGCCCAGGGAGTGAAGTGCAAGACCCCCTTACTGCTGGATGCCCACCAGCACGAGGCACTGCCTGCCCTGCTAATGAATGCCTACAGCAAGTCCTGGAAGCCTCCTTCTGAGCACCTGGCCTGTTAACAGTGTATAGTCCTACCCTGAGCAGAGACTGGGGAGGCGGCGGCAGCACTGCCCCCATGGTGCATCCTTGGTGCATGGAGGAAAGTGTGTTCATGCTTAAAACACAGCCCATCCTCTCAAAAGCAGGGTGACAACCACATTTACTTCTGGAATCTTAAAAAAAGGCCCGTCTCTTTGAGAGAAGAATGTGCCATGTATGTGTGTACCTCCTTTGTTGTTTTTGAGACAGTTTCCCTCTGTCACCCAGGCTGGAGTGCGGTGGTGAGATCTCACTGCAAGCTCCGCCTCCCGGGTTCATGCCATTCTCCAGCCTCAGCCTCCCGAGTAGCTGGGACTACAGGCACCCGCCACCACGCCTGACTAATTGTTTGTATTTTTAGTAGAGACGGGGTTTCACCGTGTTAGCCAGGATGGTCTCGGTTTCCTGACCTCGTGATCTGCCCACCTCGGCCTCCCAAAGTGCTGAGATTATAGGTGTGAGCCACCGCGCCGGGCCGTATGTGTGTACCTCTTTACAAGTCTTGCCCAACCTTTGCATTTAAAAATTATTGAAAAACTTAAGGATGTAACTGACAAGAACTTTATAGGTTTCTCCAAGTAAAAATTTGGAAAAGTTAAGTGAACCCATAATGTGTTTTATTTCTATGAGTCCCACACTTGGATTTTTAAATGTGGGAAAACATCTGTATGTTCTTCAGCCTGATTTCCGTGGAATCGTGAATGAAACGTGCTGAAGTTGCCGTGCGGATTTTGTTATGTGGCGGTGACAAGTGGGGCTGGTCATTAAACAACTGGAGGGATCCCTGTCCTTTCTATGCTTCTTTTGGACACTAGGCACGTGCTTGGGTGTTTTCTGTGTGTGTGGACAAGATGAGAACAGAATTTCCAGATTCACACGGTGGTGTCTTCTCCCTTTTCTGTTAAAACGTGTCTTCTGCTGCTTCTACATAGACCAAGTGTTTCTTTCTCTTGCCTGTCTACATAAACGCTGTTTAACAAAAACCGTATTGTAGACATGTGAAGCTGAATTCCACATGATCAAGCAGATAGAGATGACTGAGTATACTGTTTTGTGGAAGGAAGGTTTAAAATGATTTTTAGCTTTTTCCCTGAAATAGGGAATACTTTTAACTTTTTCCTTGAGATAGGGAATAATGAAATGGGAAAATAATTAAATTTTCCCATGTAATTGTTAGATTATATTTAATTATTAGATTATTCATGTATTGCAAGGGAAAAAGGAACTAGATCACCCCATGTACCCAAATGAAAATTTAAAGGGTATGGGCGAATTCATTTGAACTCCTTTAATTTGTTTTTGTTTGTTTGTTTTTGACAGTCTCACTCTGTTTCTCAGGCTGGGTGCAGTAGTACAACGACAGCTCACTGCAACCCCAATGTTCTAGGCTCAAGTGATTCTCCTGCCTCAGCCTCCCCAACTGCTGGGATTTACAGGCGTTAACCACCACACACAGCTTATCACTTCTTGGAGACTAGCTTTGAGTTTGGGCATTCACTGAACTATATTTTGGTTAATTCTCAAAGTTTGTCACTGTTTATCTTTAATTTGCTAAAAATCTACAGGTATTGTAAAATGCGTTACATTTCCTTAGCATTCACGGATTCCCTGTTAGTGGGGCAGAGACACAGAAGGGCAGAAGGCGTTCAGACATCATCAGGGTTGCAGTTGAGTGCTTGCCCCGAACACACTGGAGCTCTGGGCTCTGTGGCCCCACGGGGGTCCTCTGTCCACCGAGGGGGCCGGGTTACCTGGAAGGTCCCTCCAGCCTCTGCAATTTTGCCCTTTTCAGGTTAACATCTCATCGTTGTCCTGGACAGCACTGCCTTTCGTTCACTGATCCACGAGTGAACAGCTGGTCAGTGGCCAGTGCTGCTTCCTTCAGCTGGGAGGTGGTGATGTGATAACACTTCCGTGGCATTTGGTTCTTGGTATATTAAGGGTTCAGTTGTATGTTTATTTTTAATCTGCACCTCTGAATTGGTCTTTTGATTGCAAAGAGATTGCTTACTGGATTTGTTTCTGAATATTTGGTGGATAACAGGAGAACCTTGCTTATCTGTGTGTTCATTTAATGTGTTTTTGCCAGACATTTAAATGGGTGTGTTAGCCCTCAGCCCACTTTCTCTGTGTGGTGGAGTCATTGAAATCATTTATGTGAAGTCTCTCCTCTTTTAAGGCCAGAGGACGTGGGGTGGTGTCTCCCTAAACTAGGGGGAAATGGCATTGTTCTGCCCTCCTCCCTGGGAACGCTGGTGTTTCCAGGTCTCTGAACTTGGCTCCCACACTGGGAGAGTGGCTGTGGCTTCTGGAGCCCGTTTTGTGCGGGACTGACTCCTTCACTTGCTTTATTCCCCATCGTCTTTGCTGCTTTATGACGCAGGGATGAGGGAGTTGGGCCCGGGGGCCTTGCCTGTGCCTGAAGGGCCCAAAGCAGGAAACTCCTGGTGGGAAGGATGTTCCTTGAGGGCAGCTTTTGGAGTGTTTTCCTACTTTTAACTGAGAAGCAGCTATTCACATGGTTCTATTCTGCTGGTGTGTTTCAAAATAATTGGTGTAGAGTTGCGAAGATGTCCGAGACACCCATGATCCACTCCGGGCAAGTGCCGGGCATTGTGCTCAGATGCCTTCAGACCACATTCACATGCCAAAGATTCTTGCTTGGTTATTCTCAAACTTATGAGAATCTAAAACACGAGCCACGGTATGGATTTTCTCTTGAGCCCCCATGACTTTGCCTTGTATTTTGGGCATGAATGACTTCATCAAGGGGAAAGAATTTGAGGAAGGAGCCTCTGAGGCTAGGAGGGGGTGGGAAGGGGCGGTGGGAAGAGAAGGGAAAAGGAGCTGTAGAGAGAAGAGCCAGACTGGGGCTGGGGCGTCTCCCCATGATGCTCCCCTACCCCTGGCGCGAGGCCCCAGGGACTGACTGATTTTCCCACAGGAAATGTGTATGATTGCGTGTCTGTTTTGTGGGCTGGCCATTTGGATTGAGGGAATGTCTGTGTTGTGATTCCTTATTGATTCAAAGGTTGGAAAGGTTTGTGCTCAATACAGGGGTCTCTTGGTGCGATGGGAAAATGTGATCGCAGCCGCCTTCGGGGTGGGGAGAGCCCTTGAGGCCCTCAGTGGTGGCCGGTGTCGTCCTTCACCTCCCTGGGTGAGCTGCCCTCAGGGTGGGAAGGGAGGTCCTCGGTGGTGGCCGCTGCTGGCCTTCGCCTCCCTGGGTGAGGGCTGCTCCATTCCCGGCTCTCCGACTCCTTGCCTGCACCTTCCTCATTGGAAGCCGTGATCCATCAACTTTGTCCACGCGTGTCCTGCAGACTAGTGCTGACTGCAGGTTCAGCAGTGGTCAGAGGAGGCCAGAGGAGGCCCTCGTGATGCGAAGCTAAACGTTTAATGATGGCGCTGCTGAGTGCATGAGTCGCGTCAGGCCAAGAGTCTGGGTAGGAGGGAACCGCGGGGTGGAGGGAAGACTGGACAGATGGGTGCTTTCCTCGGCCCCCGGGAGCATGGCCAGGTCCACGCTCAGACCTCCTGGTTCCTCCCATATTTCCATAAATAGCAAGGGAAGGACTCGGGGCACCCAGGGACCTCAGGGGTATAAGCTGTGTCCTCATGTGGCCCCAGTGTGGCCAGTGACGTTATTCTCTTTAACCTTAGGCTTATTTTGTATAAAAACACAAAGGGACAGAAGTAGTTCAAGGGCCTCTAAAGACTTATGTAATTGTTAATAGGCCTACTTTTATGATTTCTTATGTATTAAGAGCAAATCATGAAACAAACTCATTTCTGTTTGAAGAAGTCTTTACTGTCCTCATTTTTGTGGCAAGCAACATTCTTTGCTTAGTGAGCATTAGTACCCTCCTGCCCAGTGCCATTGCCTGGCGTGTCGTCGCACGCACCTCTGTCCATTGGTCTCCGTTCACCTTTCCACTTAGAATTGTAGGAGGGGCGCTGGGATCTTAGGGCTAGAAAGAAACTCTGAAGACCACTTTCAGGGGCGGCTTTTAGTCAGGGATCTCCAGAGAGACAGCCAGCCGAGTGTGCGTGTGTCTCCAGGGTGAGGCTTGCTGCAGGGGCTACAGAGTCCAGGAAGCCACAGGACCCACAGGCTGCAAGCTAGAGTCCTGGGAGGGTGTGGCTTGAAGACTTGAGAAGCGGAGGGTGCAGATTCCACCCGGGTCTGAGGAGCTGAAACCCAGGAGCACGGGCTGCAGAAGACGGATGTCACTGGCCCATCAGCCAGACAGGTGGAGTGAACCCAGTTTTCCCCGCCTTGCTGTTTTACTCGGGCCCTGGGTGGATAGGGTGGTGCCCCCCACTCCGGCGAGGATGGGTCTCCACTCAGTCCAGAGGCAAACATGCATCTCACACAGAAATAATGCAGAACCAGCCATCTGGGCACCCCGGGCACGCTCAAGTCGATGCATAAAACCAATGCCGCGCGTGGCCCTGACGTCTGCGTGTTCGCATCACTCCACGCACGTTGCTCGGTCATCGCCTCGGTGAGTTTGTAAGTTCGTTGTGTGGTTCTGGGGGCCTTTGTCCCGGGTGGTGGTGGTGATGACAGGCTCCCCACTGCCCAGCTCAGGTACGGAAGGTGATGCCACCAACCGCTCCTTATTTCTCAGACACTTGAGCGGGTGCTCTGTGCAGCCAGTTCCACCTGCAGCAGCATCTGTTCCCTATGCCGATTCCATTTGGAGTGTGTGCCTCCCTTCTGTTGAGGGTGCAGCCTTCTTTCAGGGAAGAACTGTGTCCTGTTCGCCTATGTCTCCTGTGGTGTATCTCATGGCTGAATAAGTAGCTATAGGATACCTCGGTGGCTGAACGATAGGTTCATTGAAAGGAAAACTTTATACTTTTTTTTTTCTTTTTGGGACGGAGTTTCATACTCAACGCCCAGGCTGAAGTGCAATGGCATGATCTTGGCTCATTGCAAACTCTCCCTCCCGGGTTCAAGTGATTCTCCTCCCTCAGCCTCCCAAGTAACTGGGGTTACAGGCGTCTGCCACCATGCCTGGCTAATTTTCGTATTTTCATTAGAGACAGGGTTTCACCATGTTGGCCAGGCTGGTCTTAAACTCTTGATCTCAGGTGATGCACCCACCTCGGCCACCCAAAGTGCTGGGATTACGGCCATGAGCCCCTGCACCCAGGAACTTAATACCGTTTTTTTTCCTTTAAATCATAATGGGCTTGTTAAATGCTTATGTTAATGTTTATTTTTAAAAATGTTATCTGTGACCTTTCAGCTTTTCATAGTACTTCTCGTGTGAGTATTTAAAAAAGGCCCTTTAGTCGTGGGGGAGAAGGAGATTATCCCTTTCAGCAGAGGGAGGTGGAAGAACAGGCCCTGGTGGGTCTGAGCACAGGCAGTCACCCCAGCCTTGGTGCATGCTTAGGTCTGTTCTCCGTTCACCGTAGCCGCGTCAACTCTCATTGTCAGCTTAAAAATAAGCTTTTTCCTCTTTCTAATCAGAACAGTTAGTTTGTTAACCGTCACATTAAGGTATCGAGAATGATGGCTTTCAGGCCTCAGATATGACACAAGTAATAAATGCAGCTGACCCTGAACAACGTGGGTTTTGAGCTTCGAAGGATCACTTATGTTAATTTTTTTTCCAACCAAACCCTTACTGAAAAATCCTGGCTTTGTGGAGGGCCGACGTTTCCTACATGTGGTTCCATAGGGTGGCCGTGGAGTCCTGTGGATACGTAGATTTGGGTAAACTCGGGGGGTGTTCTGGAATCCATGTCCCTGTGTATACAGAGGGATAATTGCAGCTTTTTAGAAGTTTGTGTCCTGCCTTGTCCTAAAAAGGTTCCAAGGTGGATGCAAAATTATTTCATTCCTTTGGTTTTCTTGGTGGGATATTGATGTTCATTCTTCAGTGTCTAAAATCCTGTGTGAACAGAGTTACTGCTTCAGGAACGAAGCCAGTCTGGAAACACATATTGAGATATCCACCTTTTCTTCATGGTTTCACAAAAGGCCATGATCATATTTTATTCAGTTGAACCGTAGGAAACTGCCAATATTTGTTGGTTTTGGCCTACAAAATGGCAAGTTCGTACAATATTAAAAACAAAGGCTTCCTGGATGGGGAAAATAGGAATCGGTAAGAACCTGAAGTTCTCTGTCATGGCCTCTGAGTCACAGGTAAATAAACCTGCGTGAGGGGGAGTTGACTGTACAGTATTTTCCTTCTGTTTTGAGACTGTCAGAAAAAGGTCAGTTCCATTGCGTTGGGTCCCTTTGCCTCACCTTTGCTGCATAGGGGACTTGCCATTATACCTCTTGTTCCCAGTGCCCAGGAGGCTGATGCCACATAGAAGACCTGCAGGTCGGTGGATGTGAAACAGGCATCGGACACTCTGTGCACCTTGGGACGCATCTGAGAAGTGCGTGCTTGCGGCAGGTCTGAGGTGAGGGCGTGTTCCATCTCCTCTCCCTTCTCTGGCTTTGCAGGCCTTTGAAGTTGGTCCTGGAAAATGGAATTAGTTAATACTGATTTAAGCTCCAGGTCAAAGTCTGGGGGCCGAAGAGACCCGCCCTTCACTAGGGGTGTGAAGCATTGGGTCTTCCCATCAGGAGGCAGCAGGGACTCGAGAAAGCCCCACATGCCCTCCAGTTCCCTTATGTTGAAAGTTTTTGTACTCGGCCATGGCGGGTCATTTTGGGAGGTGAGCAGGGGATTCACATGGGGGTGTGCAGTATTCTTAGGTGTCAGGTGCGAGAGTTGAATTTGTAGAAGCTGTGCAGATAGGAAAGGGCCTGGCAGGGAGTGCTGTTTACACGGAGCCGATTTAACGCGAGGTCTGTGCTCTGCCTGGGTCCGTGTCTGACCGGTGTCTCCCAGTCTGCAACAGGACGTTCACGTGACTTGGCGTCATCGTCCCACTCTGTGTAGATGTCTGAGGATCTGTGCGCAGCTGCTCTGTGAGAATGCGTTGTGATAATGAACTGAGAAACAGCGAACAAACCCTGAATTGGTTAGCACTGGTTCCACGGCCACTTCTGCCGTGGTTGGAGTCATTCATAATAAAGTGTACTGGACTCCTATGCAGAGCTCTGAATTTCAGAGGCCCTTTAACTCGGCAGCTAACCAGCTGCTTCCTTCAGAAGACATTTGAGTCCCCTTTACCTACCAGGGTGACCCTGGGAGTTTGAAGATGAGTGAGACAAGCCCTCTGTGTCTTGTGGATTTTACTGTCCAGAGGGGAGACAGATGTGGATGGTGAAGGAGGCCCTATCAGAGGTCAGCGCACGTCAGTTTTGTTTCTTCAGCACTTTCTATGTTCAGGCGTTGCCCCGGGCCATGTGCAGAGCATCTGGGGACCCTGCCCATGGCATCCCAGGCACAGCTAGCATCTGCTCCATCTTCATACTTGGCCTGAGTTTTGGGGAAGTACCGAGCATGGCTTCTGCCTTTGCTGGAGAGAGTTGGAAGTCAGGGCAGCCCTCCACAAGGAGATGATCGCCAGCTGATTCCTCAAGAAAGAGAGGTGGTCCCCACATGGGCAGAGCAGGGCAGCATGCACAGACCTGGGTGTGGGGTCTGGGGCATGTGCATCTGAGTGGGGTCCACTGGGAGACAGCAAGGGCGAGGTGTGAAGGCAGTTGGAATTCACAGGATAAATTATCACTAAGGCGATGCTGGGAAAACATAAAATGGGGACTCTCTGGGGTAAACGTGGACTTAGGGTGACCCTGGGCGTGGGTGTTTTCAGGCTCTGAAGGCAGAGATTTAGAAAATTGGGGCAGAGCTGAGCCCCAGACGAGGATGAAGACCACCCTTGGGATGTTAAATGAGACAGGGGTGGAAACCCAGTGAATGTCCTGGGGGGTCAGTCCAGCAGGAAGGCAGCAGAGGAGACCAGTGTCCTCAAAGGCCCCTTGGGCCTGCCTCTCAAAGTGCTGGGATTACAGGCATGAGCCACTGCTCCCTGCTGATACTTTTAAAATTTCTAAGCTACTCTCTCTCATACCCACTCCCGTATTTTTTTTTTTTTTTAAGACCAGGTTTATGGGTATATTTTTTCCAAGGGAATCAAAAAGTTACCTGTTTGAAGTACAAATGACACCGTGTTTAAAAATCAAAAATGCCAATTTGCATAGAAGTTTCCAAATACCCAGTTGGTTTGAGCCTTGCATTGCAGTGTCACTACCTGCTCTTAAATTTCTACACGATGTATAGGTAGCGAGGCAGGGACGGCTCGTACATCTTCAGGTTTCGATTCTACTAACTTGGGCTATATTTTCATTTATTTTGGCATACCTGTGGGTGTGGCAAGCAATGCCAGGGTATTTATTTTGAATCTTGTCCAATAACAGCTGGGAAGATTTTCACATTTTTAGAATTTTCATAGTAATAGTTATAATTTACAAAGAATTTTAAATTGTGTAGTCATTATTTTGCTTTTTTTCTAGATGTGCCCCGAAACAGGGTTGCTAACTATCATTCTACATCAGAGGATTCAGAACAGTACCCTTTTGGAGCAGATGCCTGTAATCGAGGAATTCTGCCTAGTCAGTTCACTTTAAGCGTGTTTAAAAGGTTGTCTTTATCCTAGTTGGCACCTGTGGCTATAGTTGGTTTTCATTGCTGAAGAATATTCCACGATGGAAGCCGTAATTCATCTGTTTTTCATATCGGTGGACATTTGGATTGTTTTGGGAGGGTGTGTATGTCTATTCAGCCTTCATTTTTTCAGGATTTTTTTGTAGAAGATAATGTAACAGTGTAACATCCTCTGCTAGGGAGCCAACACGAACCCTGATTACAGCCACACAGACTCTCACACAGACTCTCAGGCCTTGTTACCAACACACAGAACCATTTTCTTAAGTTGAAACCCAGTAGCAGAACCTGAAGCCATGTGAACGGTTCCTCCGATCTTACACTTGGAATTCACTTTTTATTACTATGTCTGCTAATTAGGAAGCATATCAATTATACAGAAATCTGAGAATGTAAAATTATACGTTTATAACAGAAAAAACCTTATTTAATAGCCCAGAACACATGGCTATGTTTTTCCCTCATGCCCCACCACTGTTTTCTTTGCTTGAAATGGGAAATGACACTTGAATGCGGTTTTCTAGCCACTGTTAGACTGGCATAGTTCTTCAGAGACAGAGGATGTAAAGCTTATGGAGAATTTCTGTTTGTGGAATGTGATTTCCCGGTCGCCTCATTCAGGTTACCACCGCCTTCCCCTCTGGCCGCCTGCACCGTGGGATGTCTGAGAAGGTCCCTGTTTCGTCCTCTGGAAATTCTAAAAAGGAAGGAGAGGAGGGCGTGCAGGGTGTGGTGCATTTGTGTTGGTCCTTCCAGCTTTTATTTGGAGTCTCGGCTACCTTGGTGGTTCCTGCCTTTATGTGCCTAGGTCGTGGCTTCGTCCTTGTGTCTAACTCACAGGCATACAGATGGAAAGGGAAGTTGTATTCAGCCAACAGCTTGATCTTATTCTCAAGGCTCAAATCGACTGGGTATTTGGAGACTTCTGTGCAAGTGGACATTTTTGGTTTTTAAACATGGTGTCTTATTTGTACTTCAAATGGGAAACTGGTTCTCTTGGAAAAAATATAGGCATAAAGCTGGTTCTTTAAAAAAAAAAAAAAAAAAAAAAAGGGAGTGGGTGTGAGAGAGTGGCTTAGAAATTACACCAGTAATGGTCGGGAGTGGTGGCTTATGCCTGTAATTCCAGCACTTTGAGAGGAGGAGGCAGGTGGATCCCCTGAGGTTAGGAGTTCCAGACCAGCCTGGTCAAGATGGTGAAACCCCATCTGTACTGAAAAGATGAAAATTAGCCGGGCATGGTGGCAGGCACCTGTAATCCCAGTTACTTGGGAGGCTGAGGCAGGAGAATCACTTGTACCCGGGAGGCAGAGGTTGCAGTGAGCCGAGATCGCACCACTGCACTCCACCCTGGGCGACAGAGCAGAAACTCCATCTCAAAATAGAAAAACACAAAAAACAAAACAAAACAAAAACCCAGTAATGAAAACCTGATTGCATCATCTGTGATGGAGATGGCGGATTATTTCATTTTTACTGACAGGATGAATTGGATATGTTTGCAGTATTGATTTGATAAAGGAAATAGTGAGAACCAAATGTGCCGCCCAGCTTGGGCCTCGCCTTTGGCAGAACACCTGGCAGGCAACAGACTGGAGACTCGGAGACCGAGGGGAGAATTCTCACGCTGTAACGCTGGTGCAGTGTGTGCTTCTGGACTCCTGCTGGAGGGAGCTGCCCCTTTGCCTTGCAGGCTTTGGTGCAGTGGAGACCTTAGGACCTGCCCCTCCTGGTACACCTGAGGGTGTGGCGAGCAGTGCCAGGGCTGAGGCACAGGTGTTGAGCCCAGAACGTGGGACGGGAGAGGTTGCACACGCCGTCAGGCGTCTGCTCCAGCAGCTGGGGTTTCTACAAGGGGGCGGGGCGTTGGTTTTCCTCCTTGAATTTGGGTGGGGAGGGTGTCGTGGGGTGCTGTGTCTGCACTTGTGTTGCTCTGAGGTCAAGTTGTGGCCCCGAGACCCTGTCCCCCTGCCAAAGTGAGGTTTTGCCCATTTTCAAGTCAGATTTCCCTTGGGTCCGGGTCTCTAGGAGTGGGGGGCAGTCGAAGGGGGCATGAGCACGGTGGACGCCCGTGGGCCTCTTCCTCTCCCCTCAGCTCCTGGGTTGTGTGTGAAGAGCTGCCCAGCGGAATCACCCTCCTGCCTGGTGTTTCATTCACCAGAAATCGTTCTCACTGTGGACTCTTGAGTCAAATGTAATCCAGGAATGGAACGTGCTGTTGCTGGATGCCGCAAACAGCATCAGGAGCCTAGTTGGGGATTATATGGTCTTACCCCACACCTTAAAAGTAAAGACTATAGTTGTCAGGCATCTGAGCCCAAGCCAAGCCATCGCATCCCCTGTGACTTGAACGTATATACGCCCAGATGGCCTGAAGTAACTGAAGAATCACAAAAGTGCAAATGCCCTGCCTGGACTTAACTGATAACATTCTACCAGAAATAAGTGAAAATGGCCAGTCCTTGCCTTAAGCGATGATTTTTTTGTGTGTGTGTGAAATTCTTTTTCCAGGCTCATCCTGGCTCAAAAAGCTCCCCCACTGAGCACCTTGTGACCCCCACTCCTGGCTGCCAGAGAACAACCCCCATTTGACTGTAATATTCCTTTACCTATCCAAATCCTATAAAACGGCCCCACACTTACCTCCCTTCGCTGACTCTTTGGACTTAGCCCGCCTGCACCCTGGTGAAATGAACAGCCATGTTGCGCTCACAAAGCCTGTTTGGTGGTCTCTTCACATGGATGTGCATGACAATAGTTAAGGGGATACTGAAGTCTTTGGCAGCTCCAAGAGCTTTTTCAGTTTGTGTCAGGACATTTTAGGCAGAAGGAAAAGCTTGCTTAGAGAATCTTACAGAAATGTTCGGTGCAGTGCCATTAACTCGTGGAATAAATGTGTAACTTTCCATGGCAGACCTCTGGAAAGAGATGCACTTTGAGTGCACCCTGGCCTGCTCGCTACAAGAATCGGCCGTCTCACCCCGCTTTCCGTAGGTCTGCAGGTGTGCGTGGTCTATTGCCCTGCACTGTGGCCATGGAAGGGAAGATGATCTGGAATGCTGGCGACAGTTATCCGTGCGTGTTGATGTGTGCTGCTTTCTACAGGGGAGAACATTTCTGTTTAATAAGCATCTCATCACGATGATGACTGCAAGATATTTGAGTCTCATTCAATAGTGTTTCTGGGTTCCTTCTGTTTTTAATCTGCTTTCTAGCACTAGGCAAGTGAAGACATGGAAAGTAAAAACCCATGGAACTTGTAGAGACATGGTGTTGTGTAGGAGCAGACTGTAGCCTCTGGCTCTGTTTAAAGATTGTAGTAAACCTCTTACCTGGCATAGTCAGGGTGTAAATTATCTTGTTTAATCGAAATGTGTATGAGTCATGCATTGTTGATGATGAGCCTGCATTGTTGATGAAATACCAGATTTTAAGGGAACATGTCAATGTGCTGTAAGATACCAATAAAGTTCCTCACTGAGGTTTGGCGCGGATTCGGAGGAGCTGGGCCTTAGGTCACCAGGGTCGTCTCTGGGAGCAGATGCTCAGTGTGGGCATTAGTCACTTAGCCTTTCCAGAGCCGAGGAGCAGCTCTCTGTGGTGGTTTTTGAAACCTGTATTTTGAGTCAGTTTGTCCCACTTGACTCGAAGTTGCCGCGCGATTTCAGACCTGTGCCTCCACCGTGCGCTCGTTTTCTTGTCCCCTGATAACTGCCTCGGTTGCCCCGGCCTGACATTTGAGCCTTGTCGTTCATGGACACAGGCTCCGTGGTGGGGCAAAGGCCACGACTCCGGCTTGCACAGTTCTGTGCCTCTCAGCATGGTTTATCACATCACTCCCGAGATCTCCGGTTTAGAGGAAGACTGTCCCTTTCCTGCAGGCCCTGTGTGGTGTGGAAACCACCCCTACCTACCTTTTTCTGTTTGAACTGTACCGTGAAGCTATTTCTGTCCTAGTCAACCGTCAGAATTTAAGGAACAGTGATTTATGTAACTTATCACACGCTTCTCAGCAGTTCTTTATGAATTTCATTCTGTTGTGAAATTATTGCAGTTTTCATGGCTATGCTGGTCTCACGTTGTGGCCCTTGAAATGAATTCCCTTCCCCATTGTGTGTTAAGGTTGTGCCTGGGAGCTGTTGAGACCTCACCTCTGCTTAGGGCAGTGACTTTGCTCTCCTGACAACAGGAAGAATCTTATTTAGAGCATTTCTAATGTGGTTTTTGCTTCCAGACAGAGTTACTTTTTTTCACAGAGACAGCCACTAAAGTCATAAATTATACTCAGGATGGACACACGGGTCAGCTGACAGAGTGGAGTCCAGAACAGATCCAAAGACACGAAAGCAGTTCAGTGGAATTTGAGTCTTGACAACAAATGGTGCTGGAATTATGGGACAGCCGTATGCAAAAGAGTGAAAACAGGGAGAAATTCCTGTATGAAAATTAAGGTAGACCATAGCCCTGAATGTAAAATACCAAACTACAAAACTTGCAGAACAAAGGGAAATTGTGGAGACCTAGGGTGAGAGCTCTTAGCCATACCATGATCCATAATCAAGGAAGAAAAAAGTAGGTAAGACTCATCAAAATTAAACTTCTAATACAAAAGACACCCCTAGGGAATTGGAGAGACACATTTTCGATAGATGGGGAGAAGATGTCTATGAACCATGCAGCCGGCAAAGGACTCGTATCCAGAATGCACAGGACTCCCATGGCTCATGACAGAGAACAAACCACCTGACTTAAAAGCGGAAGGGACCTGAACAGATGCTTTGCTGAGAAGGACTAGGGGATGGCCCGAAAGCATCTGAAATGACCTTCAGTGTGACTGGTTGCACTGAGATGTGCACCAAAGCCGCAGTGAATTTGTTCACACCCCTGCTGGAGCGCCTGACTAAGGTCTTCCGACAGCCCCAGGTGCTGGTGACGACAGGCAGTCGGGACTCCTGTGCGATGCTGGGGTTCAGCACGGTGCAGACAGCTTGGCGATTTCTTACAAAACTGAACTCACACAAACATGGGGCCCGGTGACCCCAATCCTGGGTATTTACCCTAGAGAAACAGAATCTGATGTTTAAGAAAAACTGTGCCCAGATGTTAATAGCGCTGTCTATAGTTGCCCAAAACAGGTTACGATGTGCCACAGCCATATGTGGAATAATAAATACCCAGCAGCCCCGGGGCCTGGCTCTTGATCACAGGACACCCCAGGTGCACCTCCAAGCACGATGCCCAGGAAATCGTGATTTTGCCAGTGTTTTGTGACAACACTCGCAAAAGACAAACCCGGGGGATGGGAGGACACGGAGAGGGTGGTTGCTGAGAATGGGAGGGTATGCTTATGAGGCCCGTGAGTGGGTTTGCGGCTGTTGGACTGTTCTGCTTGTGTGATGACGATTATGGGAATATTTGTGCCGAAATTCACAGAACTGAACACTGTCCACTTTACAGTAATTTTTAAAAAGTGGTAATATGCTCATTTTCGGTACTGTTTTTAATGGAAGATGGAGTTTGCAGATGATTTGTCAGGGCAAGCTTGTCTCAAGAGTTTGTAGACGATTCTTTAGGGGCCTGTCTCAGAGCGGTTGGGTTGGGTTGGAAAAGCCTTCCCTGTTGGGGGCAGTAGCATGGGGCATGGAAAGGATATTGCCAAGGAAACACATAGAATCCTTTGAGGAAGCATGTGTATTTCTAACTTGCTATTAGATAGAATTGGAAATTGTAATGGTTTTGTTTTCTAGAGTCTTGGTAGAATAGGGAAGACAGTGTAATAAAAGCTAATTTTGAAATGAAGAATTTTAAAGATTTTCAACAACAATTGCTCTAGGAAGTCACCCTGGAAATGTTTTTAAAGATGTTCAGTAGCAATAGCTCTAGGAAGAGTCACCCTGGAGTTGCTTCTTGAGCATTGGTTTCCTGGCTGTATCTTCCGACTTTCATTTTTAAGTTTTGCTGTGAGTTGGGGATGTGTGGGAATAGCCATCCCCAGGTGTTGGGTAGGAGTCGCCCTGCACGGGGGTGCATGTGCCCCGAGGCCTGAGGCACTGTTTCAACCTAGCTTGGAACATGGGGACTCTTGTCAGAGTAAGAGTACCAGCCTGGCAGGCTGGGGGAGCCCCGGGGTGGTCTGGGCACTGTCCTCCCTGCCTGCAGGATGGCAGCTGGAGGAGCTCGAAGGCTGCCTGCCTCATGGCTGTCAGCGCAGCAGCTCCTCCTGGCCCTGGAGCAATCTTTGGGTCCATGAGTCTCTGTGCCAGGACTTGCCTCCTGGGACCTCCGCCATTGTCCTGAGGGCCCTGGTGCCACTTTCCCGGTGGGACCCAAGCCTCAGGCAGCTACGACCCCAGATTCGGTTGCTTTCCCTGCCGGCTCATTGCAGCACGAGTGCTCACCTCACTCAATGTAGAGCCTCAGGTTCCTTCAAGATCCCCAGAGATGGAATCTCCCAATTTAACAAGACAGTTGGTGACAAGATTGGAGCGGCACTGATTTAACTCAGCTTCCAGAGTTTAAGTTCCCAAGACACAGTCCTGCTCCTTCCTCGGCCTCATCCTGTGTGGCTGGTGTGGATGCGGGGTTTCCAGAGGGTGGGGCTGAGGCAGGTCAGCAGCAGGGGGATGGCTCATTATTGATCGCTCAATGCCTTGAGGATAACTAGGATTAATGACCTTTATAGGGCTGTAGTTTTGGAGTATATATATGTGCGTGTGTGTGTGTGTATGTATGTATATATGTGTGTGTGTATGTGTGTATATATGTGTGTGTGTGTATATATATATATTTAACCAAGGTGGACACGGTTATCACTGCATTTTTCTGACATGAAACTTGGAGAGCAGAGGGTTTAGGAAACTCCTGAAGCCACACTGTCAGCGGGACCCGGGCGGTCTGGCCTTAGAGCCTGCACTGTTTGCCCCTCACCACACTGTCAGCAGACCCGGGTGGTCTGGCCTTAGAACTCACGCTGGTCGCCCCTGCCTGCCACGTTGTGGGGATTTTCCTGCTTCAGGGCAGCATTTGATAGCTTGTGAAACAAGACCAAGACTTACTATGAGTGGATTTGCCATTATCTGAGATCCAGATCGTTTCCTGGACCTGGCGTTGCCGATGTCACGTAAGGGAAGGTAAAAACATTTTCATTGTGGTCACTGGGGCTCCTGAAATGGTATTTTTCCCAGTGAAAGTTTACCATAAAAATCTGTTAACTCAATACTATGTGAACAGGAAGAAATGTGTTGGGCTCTAGTTAAATGTCTCAGAGCCACAGAAGTAAATGAGGGCACCTTCCGAGCACAGCCTCCTGGAGGAGGCCAAGGACGTTTGTCTGGAGGGTTTGCCATGAAGCAGGACTTGGGCAGGGCTGGTCTGCCTGGAGAGGCCTCTGCCGTGATGTAGGTTAGGTGAAGTAGTTGACGGGTGGTGGCGTGAGGTCGGTGGTCCCCGAGGAAGCCCCTAGCAAGGCCGGTTTCCGTGGGATGCAAAACTGCCATTCAGTGGCTGTAATCCTGGCTTCACGGGTCTGACATACAATCCTGCACTTGGATACTTGGATCCCAGCCAGGTCAGATGGCCCTGAAAGGACATTCGGACTGTGATGGCTGCACCCATTCTCAGCATCTGCAGGGTCTCCTGTGTATGTGTGTGTTTCCATTTTCTTTCAGCACAATTTCTCCCAGCGAAGTCGTGAGAAATAGAAGGAAAGGTGGAATGAAGATGTGATTGAGGAAAGTGTGGTGTGGTCTTCGACCTTATTTTGCCTTGGTTGGTGCTCAAGAACTCCACCTGACCTCAGAGCTGAGCATTTCTGCCAGGAAGTCCTGCCTTTTATGCTACCTCGAGGCCTGTTGAGACACTCCAAGAAGCTTCATTAACAAATTGCCTTTTCCTTTTACAGCAGTTGGATATATTTGCAGCAAAACAAAGGAATAACCCCCCAATATGGTGATGAAATGCATTTAAGTATAGATAGCATTCAGTCTTGAAGGGCCTGGGATTTTAATCATCTTTGGGTCATGTAACAAGTGGTGTTGGTGATTAAAATCTCCTGACAGCTTTGTTCTGCCACGTTCCTCAGTTTTGAATGATGATCTTCCTGGTGTTGTACCTTGGGAGGGGCGTTTGTGTCAGTAGAGAGCAGAGTGGTGGTTCCCAGAGGCTGCGAAAGGACAGAGGTGAGGCCCCTGAAGGACACTGGTCTTCCTGGTTTAGGGGTTTGGGGCTCAGCCACCTTCCTGTGTCCGTGTAAATTATACCCAGGATCATTTTCACTCGCGCCACTTTAGTTGAGCATTGGAGCTTCAGGATATGTGTGTGCCCACGTCACCTGGGCCGTGATCCTGGAGTTGGGTGAGACTGATTCCCGGGTTTATAGAATTACTCTGGGATTATTGAAAACAGAAGCACTTGAGGCATTCATAATGCTATTTCCTGAACGTAATTTATGTTCAGTTCTTCAGAAACATTTATCTGAGGAAGCATCTATAATTTTTGTTTTCTGCCACTCAGTGCTAGAAAGAATTGTGCAACACTCAAGTGAGTGGCATTATTCCTCTCCCTCCACCATGCAAGCAAGATTAATGGTACCCCTGGCTCCCCTCAATCTTCTTGTCTGCAGGGTGCCTGGCGTGGCAGTGTGCTGCCTTCCGTCTTTTTGGGGAGAATTAGTCGTGTTTGTGTGTACTGCTCAGCTCAGCCTGGTGCGGTTGTGTGAGTGAGGAGCTTGGATGCTAGGTGACCCTCCCAGGCCTGCCTCCCACCTCCCTAGGCCTTGTTCTAAACTGACAGATAAACAGTGTGTTTTGGAAGAGGACAGCAGCAGGGCAGGAGAGAGTTTGTTCAGACTTTCTCCTCGCACTGACGTTTGAGCCTTCATCCAGCCTGGGCACTTCTACAGAGCTGCGTTTGTGTGTTGCAAACCATTCCCTCCCAGTAACCGTGCTTTCAGAGGTTTGGAAATGTGACTTAACTCATCTTCAATTTAAAGCATACTGTTAAATTTTAGTGTTAAAACTGATGTATTTTATGGCCTTTATTTGATTTCTCTTGATTTTTTTTTCCCCATATGAGACGTGGCATCTTAAGGGAGACAGCCTGGTGTTGGCCGCCTTTCCTAAGGATGGAAGTGAATTCTGAAAGCCCTTTATGTAGGCAGCGAAATAATCAGGGAACCATTATTATAGCTATGTCTGTCCATGTAAAGCGAGCACGACTCATAAGCAGAAAAAAGTGCAGCCCGGGGCCAAGGTGAGCCCTAATGCTGCCTGTGCCTCACCTCCCTGCCATGAGGAACGGAAGTGCAAGCGCAGGTGGTTGAGTTAGCCTCCAAGCCCAGCCTGCGCCGCCCTCACATCCGTCTGCATCTGCAGGGGCACAGGCCGTGCTGCCATCCCTCGCTCAGTGCCAGGGCTGATGCATCAGGAACAGTGGGTACTGTCCACCCCTTGCTCGGTGCCAGGGATGATCTGTCAGGATCCCTCATGCTCATCTGGTCCTCATGTCTTCATCACCAGCCTCCTGCTGGTAACGGGCTTGTTATTACCTTGGTATGGGTAATAACATACCCATACCAACGTATGTAATAACATACCCATACCAAGGTGTTGTGGGGCGGTGCTCAGTCCTCCGAGGGAATCGGCCCTTAGACGATTCATATTCAACAGGACCGGGAAATGGGTTCTTGTTCCATGTCCTGGATCCCAGGAAGCCCTTGCCCTGGACCCTGTAATGCCCGGGGTCTTCCTGAGAAACGCTGGTGCCACTGGAGCACAGCCCAGCCCCCTCCAGTTTCTCCGCTTTGTAACTGCACTTGTGTTTAGCAGATCTTCCAGGACTTAGATGCTGCTTGGTGTGAGCCAGGTTTTGTGTGGAAAGAGGAGAGATCCGAGCCGGCAACCAACCAGCCCAGAACCATCTTTTATTCTTCCAGATTCTGTGTCCAAAAACTTACCCGTGGACATTGAGGGTGATGCATTTCTGCTCGAAGACATCTGTGGACTCAGCTGGAGGGATCGAAAGGATGTGGAGCCTCTTCACTCCTGGCCTCGGCTTGGACCTGCTGTGCAGCCTCTCAGTGGCACCAGGGCCCCCTTGTGTCACAGTGGCCTCGGGTTGGTGGCACTGCCCCAGGGTGTCCCAGGCTTCATGATAGTAGGGCCTGCTTGTGCCATGGCGGCCTCGGGATGGTGGCACTGCCCCAGGGTGTCCCAGGCTCCAAGGCCAGTGTTCCGTCCAGCGAAGGGAAGTTGTACTGTAAGGTCTAGTCTCGGAAGGTGCCTGGGGTCCTATCCTTCAGAGCGGTCCTGCACTCACCACAAATCAAGCCAGGGGAGGCCCTGCCAGAATTTTCAGCTGTGTTTCAGGTCATTCCACAAGACCTCTTTTATTTTGGGCTAGTCAGGTATATAATTCTTATTCTCTGGTTTTTTTGAGACAGACAAAAACAAACAAACAAACAAAAAAACCTTTTTGTTGCCCAGGCAGTGGTGTGAGCACAGCTTACTACAGCCTCAACCTCCCAGGCTCAAGCGATCCTCCTGCCTCAGTCTCCTGAGTAGCCAGGACCCACAGGCACATATTCCACGTGTCCCCATGCCTGACTTATTTTTGTATTTTTTGTAGAGATGGAGTTTTGCAATGTTGCCCAGGCTAGACTCGAACTCCTGGACTTAAGCAGTCCAGCTGCCTCAGCCTCCCAAAGTACTGAGGTCACAGGCATGAGCCACCGTGCCTGGCCAAGTGTGTTTGTAATTTCAAAATTAAGAGGACCCAGAGTCAGTTAATGACGTCTCTACTGGAACATGCTGCTTATAGTACATTAGGAAAAATCTTCCAGAACTTGGAAAAGGGGCTGGACAGACACAGCCCTTGGAGGTTGTCCGATGAACCCCTGGGGTCTTTAACCATCTGGAGGGATGTACCATGTCAGACTCACTATTGTCGACCGACTGAAGCCCAGGTTTCATGAGGCTTTGTGTCAGCTTGTAGTACTTTCTCTGGCAGAGATGCGAGTGACTTCTGCTCAGTGAGAGGCTCATCTCAGGGACTTCATGGCCTGAGGGACGGCAGCCTGTTTGAGATGATCCAGCAATCTCGCGGTACCCTTATTTTCTGAAACGCCTATGAGTGACTTCTCACACGGTCTTTGAAGCGGCTTCATGCCCGCCCTCCTTGGTAATGATCCAATGCTTTTTTTGACCCCTCGTCCCCTTTCTTTGGGGTGTTCCAGTCTCAGTTCTCATGATGTGTTCTGCTTCTGCAGGAATTTCTGAAGCTGCTGAGTGTACAAAGCACTGAGGAGGCTGTGCTCCCACCCCTGTGAGTCTTCCAGGCATCATCCTCTCCCCTTGGCGAGGCGGCGTCCATGGCACACCGAGGAGGCTGTGCTCCTGTCCCCCGTGAGCTTTCCAAGTGTCCTCGTCTCCCCTCCAGGGGGACAGGAGGAACCTTTCAAACCCTTCTTAAACTTGTTTTCATGTCTTTGTTTTAACAGTTTTCTTTGCATCGTCTCCCTTATCCAGAAGTGAGGGTGAACGGAGTTTTCACGGGAGTCAAGAAACCACACGCAGCCAAAGTGACGTTTGTTTCCCTGAAATGATTTGTGTGTGTTCACCTTAAAATGCAATCAGTAAAACAGGTGTGTTTTGAGGAATGACTTTAAATTACTCAGGTGAAAATGTGACAGTTAAATTTCATCATCTGTGCGGGTGTCCACAACCCCCTTCTGTGATTGCGTGTGAGTTTGTGACTTGTGGTTATTTTTGAAGAAAGAAAATCTGTTGCTGAGGACTTCAGATGGTGTGCTGGGATTGTGTAGGGTGGACATCGGGGGCTTCAGTATGTGGCTTCCTTGAAGAGGTTCAAATTAAGGCTGAGAGTCCCTACTCCAAAATGCTCCGAAACCTGAAACATTCCGAGCTTCCTCATGACACTCGAAGGAAATGCTCTTCGGAGCACTTTGGATTTCAGGCTGGGGATGCTCAACTGGAAAGTGAAATATTGCAAGACCCTTCTGGCCCCAGGAGCTTGGATAAGGTCATGGAGGGGGCCTGTGCCGGGTGTCCCTGGAGTGTGAGGCAGCCTGGGCTCGCTGAACTGGTTTTTGTAGGAGCCACAGAAGGGAAAGAGGGTCAAAGTGGCCACGCCTGGCTCCTGAGAAGGCTGGACCAGAAGGAGGTGGGCGCAGAGGGCAGCAGTAGAGTCCCCAGCGTCCGGGGCTCCTGTCCCTGATGGAGTTGAGAGCCTCCTCTAGTTGTGGCCTCTCCCCTGTCAGCAGCCACTGAGGCCTGAAGGGAGAGGGGGCTGAGGAGAGGAGGAAGGATAGGCCTACTTCTGGAGAGGGCCAGCATCTGCCTGTGCTAGCCTCGTGTGTTACTCCTGCATCCAGGGTGCACGGCCATGCCTTGTGGTGTAGCGGTTCCCGGGATGCACAGCGCTCTTGTCTGCAGTAACAGCTTTGTCTCCGACCCTTGGAGGCAAGTTACCTTTTTCCCCAGTGAAAAGAGGTAGAAAATCTTACAGAAATGCCTTTGCTCTAATGTCTATTTTCCGATAAGACATGGTCGCTTAGGCTACATCTTTGGGAGGTCAAGGCAGGAGGATCACTTGAGGCCAAGGGGTTCAAGACCAGCCTGGACAACATAGCAAGACCCCATCTGTATAACAGAAAAGTTAGCTGAGTGTGGTGGTGCGTGCCTGTGGTGCCTGCTACTCTGGAGGCTGAGGTGGGAAGATCACTTAAGGCTACAGTGAGCTGCTATTGCTCCACTCTACTCCAATCTTGGCAACAGAGCCGAGACCCAGTCTCAGAAAGAAAAGTAAAAAAAAAAAAAAAAAAAAAAAAAAAATCCAGAAATGTCATTTTGTTTTTAAATTATCCCAAAAGAAAAATCGTTTTTTTCTAAGAATGTAAAGGGAAACTGATACGATTCTTTCCTTGCATTGTTTCTCCTTTTCAAATATTTACAGTAGTCTGTCCACATCATCTCTCATCTCATTACAAAGCAGCAGGTGTCTTTGAGGTTAGTGGTGTTTCTCTGTGTCGCACCTTGGAGAACAGCCAGCATGAAACCTCTTACCACGATCGTGTACATCGTTTGTAGTCCCAATTAAAATCCTCTCCAGAGACACCTGTGCTGCTTATTATAGCAGAACTTTGGTTGTGCTGAAATGTGCATTCAGCTAATGGTTTTAAGCTCAT
This sequence comes from Macaca mulatta, assembly GCF_049350105.2. NCBI lineage: Eukaryota > Metazoa > Chordata > Mammalia > Primates > Cercopithecidae > Macaca > Macaca mulatta. The sequence continues at coordinate 132,944 of NC_133422.1, forward strand.
ATCTGAGATGATGCTGTGTAATTCCTGAAGCGTTATGGGATCAGTAATGATTGAAGATAATTCTGGCTGATGTCATTTAGAGGATATTTTTCACTTCAAGTTTAAGCTTCCTTCGTGGTAGTCATTTTGGGATTCATTTAACTATGTGCTTTATTTCATAGCTCAAATTTTCATTAGTCATTTCATAGCATAGGATTTTGAAAGCAGATTTGGCAAAATCTTTCTAACAAAATGTTTGCTTATGACGTCCCAAGGAACAGCACTCAGAATTGCTGGTAACTGTGGTACATTTTAAGGCTGATGATAGAAGTCACTTGAACGGTAAGGGCTGCTTTGTGAGGCAGATGGGGTTTGAACCCCAACCCTCCTGATACACCAGTCCTGACCCTGGCCTTCTCTCCTCTCCACTGGGACATGAGAAGGGTGCCGGCATCCTCCTCACAGGCTGTCCTGAGAGCCCTGGACTAAGGGCTTGTTTTCCTCTTGCAGGTGGCACAGATGTGGGGGCTTGACGATATACACACTGCAGGCTGCCAGTGTCGGGGTAATCCAGTTTTATTCATAAAGGGGGGATTTGTTTTGCTCCCCTGCAGACCAGGTGCTGTGCTGCTGTTGTAGCAGGTGTGTGGATCCTCTTGGGTGGTCCTCAGGTGGACAAGGAGTCACCGATTCTGATTGCCAGTGTTAGATGTGAGGGGACCATGGACCTCATGTGTTCAGAGGGGAGGAATAAAAAGTTTTGCTTGTAATTCCAGGACTGTCTATCCCAGGAATGCCAAACCACTGGCTTTCACCTGACGCAGTCGTAGGTGACACGGTATGGAAATGAGGACTCATGTTCCGCATACCTGAGCCCAGTACCCATCTCCCTCCAGGGCCGTGGCCAAGCCCTCTTCATTTCGTTGGGTTGCCAGCCTGGGGATCTGTAAGCCCAGTGACGTCTCCGGTCTCGGCCTCCCTCCCCGTGGGGGGACAGAAGGTGGCTTCAGGAATCTGGTGAAGAATGCCTGAATGAAGCCGAATTGTGACTGCAGTTCTGTCTAAGGGCCTCCCCGGGTGTTAGATGTCAGTAAATGACACCTGTGTGTGGATCTCATGTGATGAGAGAAACAGTGGGGGAAACCAAAGCTTGTGGAGTCTGCAGGTTCTCGACTTGGGGGTGTGTGTACCTGTGTACTTGGTGAGGGGTGTGATGTCTGGAATGAGTGTGCAGGTGTGTCACGTTTGTGCGTGTGTGGTGAGTGTATTTAGCAGGTGTGGCTGCAGTGAGCATGTTCATGTGTGTTGCATGTATTTGTCAGTGTGTGTGGAGTGTGTACGCGCATCATATTTAGTGAGTGTATTTGAGGGTGTGTATGGAGTGCATACATGCGTTTGCGTGCATAGTATTGGGTGAAGGGGTGGCATGTGTGGAGTAAACATGCACACGTGTATGCTGTGTGTGGGGTTTCTACGTGGTCCTCCCCTGAGCCTGCTCCTGGGCCCTGCTATCCTGGCAGCTTTACAGTTTGGTGCGTGTTTGATTCCGGAAGATTCTGGAACCAAATTCTGAAGCTGTGATCACAAACTTGCAGCCCTGGAGGACGCTGGCCCGTGGAGCCGGCACGAGGGTCTCTGCTGGCCTCTCCCTGGGCTCTGTCCACAGAAGAGCATGTCCGATGATTGAGCTGTGCGGGTGTGTGGCTCCCCAGCCTCGTCAGCCCTCGGTTCTGTCCCACCTCTGTTTTTCTTGCTGAGGGGCTCCGGGAAGTGGTGCCTGGGATGGCGTTTTCACCCTGGGGTTGCTTCGCCAGCTGCCCAGGTGCTAGCTGCCTGAGACCTGCTGCCGTCCTGGGTGGACGGGGCTGGCGCGGGGACATCCCTGAGCACCCGCGGGAAGGCAGGTTTAAGAAGTGCCAGAGGTGAGTGGCTTCCTCCCACACTTGATTTTCTGGAAAGTTCTGGGTCTCATATTTTTCCCTAAGGAAAGTTAGAAACTGAGTTTCTCTTTAGGGGAACGTCTTCGCAGCGTCTGTTGTTTGAATGTTCTCCAAGTGTGGAATACTCGGGGCCGTATGTGTTTGGGAACATCCGTGTCCTGAGCGAATTCAGTAGGGAATGGAGAGAGGCCTCCTGTCAGCTTGGCCTCTGTTTCCAGCTTGTTGAAGGTTGGCGGCTGCTGGTATCCCAGGGAGAGTTAAACACCGGGCGGTGTGGGATGGGAACGTTTGCTCTGACAAGGTCAGTGGGAAAGCATCTAAACAAACGTTGCTGTTCTCCGGGCTCCTCGGGGTCGAGCTTGTTTTGTGGGGTTGAGGGAAAGCTACCTTTCTTCCTCTTCCTCACCATTTGAAAGGTGTCCAGGACACGTTCCTCTGGAGAGGTGATGCGCGTGAGTGGGGGTCAGGTCATAAGCTCCGAGGTTTTTTGGGACCTGTCAACTGATTTCCTGAACACACAGGTTCCTGATTAGCTAAAACATTTCAACACGACGTGATAGCTGGTGGTTGTTTAAAGACTATCACAATTTTCCAGTTACTCTTTAAATGCCTGTTGAATAAGGGAAGATTCACATATTTTTCTTTTCCTGTCTGCATACTTGATATTTTGTTTTTTATGTGGGTGTGCAGCTAACAGGAATTAGAAGCAGTCTCAGCCCTGGGGAGACTTCAGGACTGCCTCAGTCAGTGCTGAAGGGAGGCAGGGATTTTGGGGTCTACCTCCTCCATAGGACGGACACCAAGGGCCAGAGGTCAGCAATCTCAGTGAGGTCACAAAGACGGGCACACCCAGCACCCTGGCCCATGTGCCTCTCCACCTTTGTCTCTGCTCAAAGCTGCTCTCCTGGGTCATCACGGGTGATCTTTAGGCACGTGCTTGGTTCTTTCAGAAGTGGCATCTGGCTGTGGTCAGTGTGGGCCCTCAGGACTTCCATGTTTTTGGCTCACATCAATATTGGGCAGTGGTGTATGTTTGTTTTGGAGGGGTAGATCCGGTGGATTTTGGCTTTGCCAACTCATTTAATACCTGTTCTCCTAGGCGCGGGGACCCTCGCATAAGCCGCATGTTCTCCTGGGTTCTGGGACCCTATCTTAAGCTGTGTGTTCTCCTAGGCGCTGGGACACTCTCATAACCTGTGTGTTCTCCTAGGCGCTGGGACCCTATCGTAAACTGCATGTGAGGGATCTCGGAGGTGCTCCTTATGAGGATCCGATGCCTGACCTGAGGTGGAACAGTTGCAATTCAAAACCACCCCCCAGAAAAATTGTCTTCCATGAAACCCATCCCTGGTGCCAAAAAGGCTAGGCGACAGCTGGCCTAACAGGTGCTAAGATGTCAGTAGATTTTTGGACTTGGGCCTCAGTTGAAGAGGGTTAGATTTTGAAAGGTGGGCTTTGAAGGGCTTCTAAAGGGCAGGTTTTCATCTCCGGTGGGGCCTGGGCAGAACTGGGTAGAACTGACCCAGAAGCTGACAACTAGTCAGGCTGGCTCACTGCCTGTGTCCTGTGTGTGCAGCTTTGCTGTTTATTCAATTGTCTGGTGGCGTGGATTCCATCCACAGCCTCAGAGTAGTGGAAGCCATTACTTCAAGGCTGACCTTATTTAACTTTATCAAAAAGACATGAAAATCATTTAGTATAAATCTTCCAGATACCTGTATCCTTTCTTTTCCCAGAGGCTTTTTAAGTATTGCAACTTAAAAATCTTCAAAAATAACTTAAAAGGAAAACCTCTAAGTACATTTTTGGTGAGCACCCTTGACAGCTTTAGTATGTGAAGTAAATTCCCTTGACTTTTGTATTCCTAGAAACTCGTTCATGTTTGCAGAAGACTTTGTATTTTGTCAACAGTGGCCACTGTTCAGTGACCATCATACCTGCCGTGTCTCATTTAGAAAGTTGGATGTGGATGTATTCACTTTTCAGACACACAAACACATGGGCTGTTTGGTTTTGTTTTTGATTTTTTTGGGTTTTTTTCCCCCCCAGCTGAATTCAAGAAAGGGAAACAAGCAGAGTAAGTCCCCGAAAGTGTCTAAGTGGCTGGGTGGGGGATCCTACTGTGGTGTTGGATTGTGTTCTGCCAGACATCGCTCCTCGAAAAGCTGACCCTGAAAGGGCTGGCATTGCCCTCACCCTGGGACATTCGTCTGTCTCACCAGAAAATGAAGAATCTGCCAGAGTACTGTGAGTAAAATTCAGTCAGAACTCGATTAACTTAAGAGGCTTTGTCTCAAAGGCCAAAACATGAGGACACATTTTTAATTTTTAAGGAGCGCTTTATCGTGAGTCAGTTCTGACGTGTACTGCATTAGGAAACCTCTGAACTTCCACAGTTCCCAGAACTCTGAGGGAAAGTGGTTGTGCCCTTCCCACTGATTTTTGTCACTAGCTTTATTCATTTCCTTAAAACCCTTTTTGTATGAGTTCTATTATAGTTTGAAAAAAAATTCACTTAGGTAGAACTGGAAGCGTTTCCGCAGTATTAATACTCATGACCCGTTCTGGGTCTCGGTATATGTGTACTCTATAAATGTACATGTGTGTATGTGGTGTACGCATACTACGTGTATTTCCACTGTGCATGTATTTACAATGTATAGGTATGTACACTACATTTGTGTCCTACACACGTGCATGCTGTAGGCATGCATGTACATGTGTATGTGTATCTATGGTCACTATGGTTATATGCGCACTTGGACACCTATCTGTTCTGCATGTGTACATACATGCATGTATTTAATGCCATATACATGCCTGTGTACGTACATCATGTGGGTATGTGCACATTATTTCTGCAGAGTATATATACATATGTGCACACAAGCATGCATGTACACTATGCACACTGAATAAACTTCTGGATATGTACACACTAATACATATACATGCTGCATATGTATGTACACTATTGCATATGTGTACACGCTTTATACGTTAGTGTACTGATGTACATTGTATACATGTGCATATGTGTACACTGCACATGTGTATGCATGCTGTAGTGCACCTACGTACATTTGGATAAGAGTGTATGCTATACGCACGTGTATACATATAGCAAATAGCATACCTATGTACGCACGGATGTGCATGTGTATGCCATATGCATGTACATACAGGTATAGTATACCTGTGTACACTGCATATAGATGGGTGTACGTGCTATGCATGCGCATACGTGTTAGCTTATGTACATTTGCTATATGGATGTGTGTATGCTCTATGCTTTTACACACGTAGTGAACTTGTTTGTACACTATATTTGGATGTGTGTACACTCTATGCATGTACACCACATGGATCTGGATGTGTGTGCACTCTGTACGCATGTAGTGCACTTATGTACACTCTACGTATTCGGATGTGTGTACGCTCTATGCAGGTACACGTGTTACAGTGTACCATATACGTACACTATGTGGATGTAAATGTGTGTGTGCTCTATGGCACCAGGAATAGGGCTCCCGCAGGGATCCAAGAACACACCATCTCGCTGGCACCGGAGAGTGTAGGATGAAAACAGTTGTTTGTTGCAACCTAGTTGAAATTTGGCAGGTTGCTATATCCTTTGCAACGATTTAGGAACAGTCACTTCATTGATGTGTGTGTTCCTGAAATCATAAACAGCTCTGTGAGGTGTGTCTCATCCCAAGACGAGAAAGGGAACCGAAACAACAATGACTCGGTCACTTAAGTGAGGTAGAACTAACATAGCAGCTGTCTAGCTTTCTGTATTATAACTTTGTCAGCAGCTCAATGAGAAATCGGCACTCATCAGGAAATGTGTCCACTTTCTACTGTTCTTTATTCGTGGCGTATTAACTGCCTCGTGTTATTCCTCACGATGTAGCAAAATCTCTCCTAGAGTTGTGAATATAAACAGTTCATGACAAATGTAGTATCTTCTTTGTTAACATTGAAAACGATATGTAAGTTCATCTTCAGATACTGTTTGGAAGGATGAGAAAGAAGATGTTTAGGACAAAAGAATAGAGAGCTTTCAAGTAAACAGGGAAAATAAGGACTTTGTGCAAAATATTTCCAAATTTGGAATTTGAGAATATTAAATCTCACATCTAAGATCATAGGTAGTTTTTTTGGAGGGTTTTAAAATTAGTACTTGGTTTTCCATGCCTTTGGGAATTTCAGTCCTGATGGAGGATTGCAAGAATAATCTGATTTTTCAGAACAGAAGGACAGTCTGTCTCAAAGGTAAATTCCAGGTTGTACCATAGAGAAACAGAAATTGCTGTCAACTTTCTGTAAGGTTCTTCAGTTCTTTCCTCTTCTGTGGTTAAAAAACCATCTCTGGGTTTAGTCTCAGCCAAGTTCCTCTTATGAGGTTGCCTCACATTTCGCACAGCTGTTGAGTGTCTTCATCATTCGTAGTTAACTTGTCAAAAGCAAAACTTTGTACTAGTTAGATCTGAGCACCTTGAAGGCAGGGCTTTGTTTTATATTTTTAATAAGCAGCAGGGTGATGGCAGGACTGGGGCCCTTCATCCCATCATGCGTTCCTCAGAGCTTTCAGAGTTCTCACTGCGTGCCGAGTGTGGTGTTGGCTGTGTAGCATTTAAATAGGAATACGAGGCTCTGTGACTTGGGACGCTCTTACTACCTTCATAGAGAGCTTGGTGACAGTTTAGCATGACAGCTTGCACACCTGTTGTGTATACTTTATTACGGCCCCACAGAAAGGGTATTGATTGAAACGTGACTAATTTCTCTTGTTTATTTTTGCCTTTATTCCTAGTTACAGTCCCGATACTTTTTCTTCCTTTAAAATCTTGCTAATCGCTGGTAAATTCGTGATAAACTATATTTATGTGTTCTCTAAATCTAGCGATTTAATTGGAGGTCATTTTTCTTGTACCATGTGTCAGTGCTGTGTCGGGATGGTTCAGTTTTACATTGTCAAAGGATTAACTAGAGCAGGATGCAGTCTTACTGGAACTTGCTCATTTATGAAATATAGGCACTTTATTTTTTGTTATACTCGAGGTGTGCTCAAATGTAAACATTTTGAGCCGTGTTAGAAGGATATACAAGATTGTAATGAAGAAATCAAGAACTTGATCAAGTACCAGCTAATGAACTTTATGTTTGAAGTATATGGAACATGGACCTTGGCAATCAGTTTTCATCTTGACCTTTTATTTTTTTACTAGAATCTTGGTCTGTCACCCAGGCTGGAAGTGTGGAGCACAGTAGTACGATGTCCGTTCACTGCAACCTCTACTTCCCAGGTTCAAGTGATTCTTATGCCTCAGCCTCCCTAGTAGCTGGGGTTACAGGGTGTGTGCCACCATGTCTGGATAATTTATTTTTAGTAGAGATGGGGTTTTGTCATGTTGACCAAGCTGGTCTGCAACTCCTGACCTCAAGTGATCCACCCACCTCAGCTTCCCAAAGTGATAGGATTACAGGTCTGAGCCACCATCCCTGGCCTGATCTTCTGTTCTAATATTGGTTATTCAGTCTCAATGATAGCGCCTGGTTGTATTAACTTGTTGTAGACAGCACAATTGCAATGAATTTGGTTGTGTATGTACGTGCTGACTTAGCGTTCATGGCAGCACTGTGAGGTGAGCATTGTTCCTGAAGGAAGGATGGATGGGCAAGTCGGGGCTTAGATACGGGACTTGTGGGCAGTCACTGTTGTCCCATGGCTGAGATCAGGCCTGTCTGTCGCCTGTACCCTGAACTCTTTTTTTTTTTTTTTTTTTGAGATGGAGTCTCGCTGTGTCGCCCAGGCTGGAGTGCAGTGGCCGGATCTCAGCTCACTGCAAGCTCCGCCTCCCGGGTTTACGCCATTCTCCTGCCTCAGCCTCCCGAGTAGCTGGGACTACAGGCGCCCGCCAACTCACCTGGCTAGTTTTTTGTATTTTTTAGTAGAGACGGGGTTTCACCTGTGTTAGCCAGGATGGTCTCGATTTCCTGACCTCGTGATCCACCCGTCTCGGCCTCCTAAAGTGCTGGGATTACAGGCTTGAGCCACCGCGCCCGGCTCCCTGAACTCTTAACACACGAACGAGCAACGGTCAAGAGTCGGTGCTCGAGTGTGATGTGGCCTGTGGTGTGTGCCTCTCAGCCTTGCTTTGGCTCGGGGTAGCAGGGCAACAGCTCCGTCCCTCATGCGGCCGCCTGGGAGTCCCAGGAGAACCCACTGATACCGTTTATAAATGCCGGGCATCGAACGTTCTCCTTGGTACCAGCACATCTGGAATCGGACAGTGCAGTTAGATTCTCGGCCAGCAAACCTGTACAGGAGTGTGTGAAGTCTGCGTTTGCTTCTCCCGGACAAAGGTGAATTCCCGGTCACTAGTGGATGACAACAGGTGTGGCCTCAGGAGCAGCACGGAGACAGGCACCCGGGTGCAGGAAGAGCACCTGCAAGAGGGGTTGGGGAACGTGACAGACGCACGTGCGAGTTTAGCTGTTACCGTGGCAGGTGGGGGGTGGGTGAGACCAGATTTTCTCATTGTTGCCCCTTTCTGAAAAGGGCCCTGAATTGACTTCTCTGTGGCTCCTCGCGCCTCCTTGTCAGGTTGGAGGAGACTGCTCCCCTGGCTCAGGCCCTGCTTGCGGCGAGACGGAAGCTGCTGTTGCTTGCCCTGCCCTCCCTGTGACGTCGTCTGTGCTGTTGTCCGGGAACAGTTCTGCCGAGCAAGCTTGCACTCTGCTCCCTTCTGCTCTTGGATTTCATGTCTGGAAGGCTTGTGTTCTTTCCTGATTTTTGATAATGCTGAGCTGTGTTTTCGCAAGGATCACACGTGCCCATACAGGGAGAAGCTCCTTTGCAACTTTAGCATCTTGACGCTCTCAAGCAGAGCTTGCTATCGAAGTTGACAGCCTCCTGTGTTTTTGTTTTGGCAGAAACTGAATTTCAGTCCTAGGACAGCTTCAGCACACTTGATCCTAGCTCTTCTCTCTCACTGCTCCCCTTGTGTGTGACAGAAATCATATGCCCTGAAGTTTACCAGTCCCTTCATTTGAAAATCAGTTAATGTATGCGATCCTCATGAGAATTTTACTTTTTATTAAAGCAATCGCAAAGACTGGGTTTTGTGAAACCAGTGTTTTTATGTGTATATTACTTGCACTCACAATGAGCTTTGTCTTCTAAATATTTCATGTTTCAGATTAGCACTGGAATCATGCCCTGGAGTAGTTTTACTTTTCCGCTTTTATTTTTGGCTAAGGTAAAGTTGAGAACATTGTGATATTAGGTGTAGTGAGCCCTTTTAGTTTCTTCTATGTCTGTTTTCCTTTAAGCCAGAACCAGCAGACGGATACCAGTTTGTGAGCACTTGGCATCTCCCAGGCCTTTCCTGGGTCTTCCCTCAGCTGTCTCGTGGACAGGGCAGTCACTCGTGGAACGTGAACCTGAGAATTTGTGCGTGGAATTAAGTAAATGTCATAGCTCTCTTCTGTGACGAACGGAATCACATTTAGGCCAGTAAATTGTAACAGCAGGTTTTGCACATGCAAAGCATTGAACACCAGGACAGGTAACCAGGCTACGACGCTTCTGGTCCTGCACAAGACCTCCGGTATCACAGCACATTTAACAAATTGGCTGCATTGAGTGTTTGAAAACGTTGTGTATGTACCATGTCCGTGATTTTCGAGGGCCTGGAAAAACACCTCTGTGGTTATAGCAATCTTGATCGTTGGGAGCTTAAGGTTAGTACTGGGGCAGACTGTGTTTTAAAGAATCAAGGTCTCTCGAGTATGTTTCGGTTTTCCCATGAAGAAGAAAGATGTTAGCTGTTCTTTCCTGGACTGTGGCTATCAGAGTGTCCCACCATGGTCACTCACACGTTTACTTCATTTTCATTTAACCGGGCTGGGCTTGGGCCAGAGTACTTCGGTTGTCAAATGTCATATGAGGCTGAGGAACTGTCTTCTGCTTCATCGTTGGCATATGGAAATACTGTTTTTCAAAGCATACTCTACTCTCTCATTTGTGTTTATATAAAATAATGGAATGGTTATTTTAACTGTGCAGTTTCCTATGCTTGCTTATTTAATTGCGGAAAGATAATGGTTTTATTTTGCGAAAATCTGTGCTAGGAATTGTGCAAAATCTTTGTGAAATGCCCATTTTACTAGCTTAAGTTATAGATCTTTGTATAGAAAAGAAAAAGCCTATTGCTACAAGGAGCATTGTCTTTACCGATGCAAAAAGCTTTAGGCTTATTGGCCGTGTAGTCAGTAAAATGCATTAGAATGTGGCGAACATTGAGAAAAGCATTGAAGTTTTAAAATCTGCTATGCAGTTTTCTTCAACTCCCTCGCAAGATACTTAATTTGAATAAAAGACAGAATAAAGTGTTCCCATTGAGGAAAGGGGCAAGAGGACTGTTGAGAATGTGTTCTGAACCTGAACAGTCCTGCCACGCTCATCTGTGATGTGGTGGTGTCCATGGTATCACTTTTACAGAACTTTAAGAATGCTGCTTCTGTGAATAAAATACATTTATTCTTAGCATTTCAGTTTTGGGTTTTGAGAAGTGTAAAAAGTGTTAATGGTTTCTTTCCCTTACAGAATTTGCTTGTTCTTTTTTTTTTTTTTTTTTTTTTAAATGCCTACAAGACTGAGAAGCACATTAGTCACTTAAAAAGAAAAGAAAACAAAAAAGGGCCGGGCGTGATGGCTCACGTCTGTAATCCCAGCCCTTTGGGAGGCCGAGGCGGGTGGATTGCTTGAGCCTGGGAGCTTGAGATCCAGGGAACCGGCCTGGGCAACCTGGTGAAATCCCGTGTCTACTGAAAACACACAAATTAGTTGGGCGTGATGACTGCACACCTGTAGTCCTGGCTACTCCAGAGGCTGAAGAGAATCGCTTGAGCCTGGGAGGTGGACCTTGCAGTGAGTGGAGATCACGCCCTTACTGTCAAGCCTTGTTGACAGAGTTTGGACCCTGGCTGATAAACAGCAACGTTCATAACGTATGGGTGAACTGCCCGGCTGCTCTGTCTAGAGTAGAATAAATCCAATTACGTTTTTGTCTTTTATTAGCATTGAAATTTTCTTAATCATCCCTCTCTTTTCATTACATTGTAGCAATATATTGCTGCTTAGAGTCTGGAACAAGTAGGCTTCTCTGGATCAGGTTCTTACTGGATTGCTAAAACTTAGAATGATTTTTCCCCTCTTTGGATGTGACTTATAGAACTTTGCCTTTTGGGGTGATGTGTTCCATTTGATAGCGGACACAGGAACGCCCAAAGAATTCACTTACAGGGCTAAAATGTACGTACTTTGTAGTGTTTCCCTCCTAGAATGAAAACGGTACCTCTCATTTGTGGGTCGATGATGCTATTTGCTGAAAACATTTTAAATTTTATTTATTTTAATTTTTTGAGACAGAGTCTTGCTCTGTCGCCCAGGCTGGAGTGCAGTGGCACGATCTCGGCTCACTGCAAACTCCACCTCCCAGCTTCACGCCATTCTCCTGCCTCAGCCTCCCGAGTAGCTGGGACTACAGGTGCCCGCTACCATGCCTGGCTAATTTTTTTATTTTTGGTAGAGAAGGGGGTTTCACCGTGTTAGCCAGAATGGTCTCGATCTCCTGACCTTGTGATCCACCTGCCTCGTCCTCCCAAAGTGCTGGGATTGCAAGCGTGAGCCGCCGCACCCGGCCGAAAACATGTTTCTTTACTGCCTCAGTCCTCAGTTGGGTAGTCTGTTCTTTGTAAGGCATTCAGGGAGCGGGGACATCTTGAGTCTTGAAAGGCGCTCTCTGTGAGATGGGAATCTTCCGGCTGCTTATTTAGGGAATCCTGCCGGTTGTCATTTACTGGAGAGCACACTTTCCTGGCTGCCCTGGTCTTTGAGGGGAGGGAGACTGAGGGGTCATTTTCCCACCTGGACCAATGTGTTTATTAAACCTGGCTTGTGTATCATTTGGATCTTTTTATGAAGGAAAAGCCACATCTGTGACTTTAAGATGAGTGGAAGTCATGTTAAAATATACATATATATTTATATATGAATATATATATATATATATGTATATATTCTGGCTACTATGGAGAAGTTTTGTCCTTGTGACCTGTGAATACAGTCACAGGAGAGCAGAATGTTCACGGTGTGGGTGCTTACAGTGTACATGCAGAGTCACATTCTTCACTAGTATAACATTAAAAAGTGACAAATAAGAGAAAAATATTTTGCTCATTACAACGTCGGTAAGAAGCTGGCAGCACTCTTGTTTTTGGAGGGGTGTGAAGGGAATATTGAGAAAGTGTCATCAACATTAGACTCGCCCACTCTGCAAATCCTATGCCAGCTGGAGTGAGGACCCCGTGATGGAAAGATGCACCCCTCTTCCCGGAAGGAGTTGAATCTTTGTAGCGCTCAGGACGCATGGTTCATCTCTATATAAAGGCAGAGTGTGAAACGCCGTGGAGGCTGAGAGAAGCGATGTGGTTAGCAAGTATGAGTGAGACGTTTGGGGCTTGTTAGCACCTGGCGTGTGTGCAGCAAGCTTTGCTATCTGCACATGTGTGATTCTTAGAACACTGGCGTCTGGAACCGTGGGGGCTGTCGAGGGCCCCAGCTCCCGGCGGGCTGAGGAGTTCCCTGTTACCACCAGGATAACCGTGATTTTGAAGGCTGTCACTCAATCCCAAGTCCTGGAAGGGGCTCCTTTCAGAGAGGAAAACACCCCTAGAGCCTCGGGCAGAATTCAGTGATTTTTCTTATAATGCTGCTTAGATTTCGCAAACATGAAACCAAGAACATATTTCAGAATGCTTATGGTTCTTCTGTAACCATGGAAACAAAGTAATTTGCAGTCGATGGACAGTTTGCGGAAGCTGAACTGCCTACATCGTGAGCACGGCGCTCTCCCTACCGCCCTGGGCCTTGCTCCGGTTTGCTGGGGAGGCTTTGCAGGGCCTCTTGGCTGGGATACCTCTCTCATGTCCCATGTTGCTACCCCTGGTCACAGCCATACTGCTGGGCACCTGCGACGTGAGGTCACTGAGTGGACACGGAGCCGCGGGGCAGCAGTTGGTCAGGAGGTGGCATCCACATGGTCCGAAACAGGTTTCTGTTCATTAAGAATGATCATTGCAATAAAAACAGAGTGAAAGAAAACTCTACTGACCTGAGAATGCGTCCGCTGAGTTGCATAGGGAAGTGCAGTGAGGAAGGTGAGGGCTGAAAGGAAATGAGGGAGGGAGAGGAAAGGAGAGAAGGGAAGCGAAAGGGGGAGGGCGGATGGGAGTGAAGAGGGAGATGGAGGAGGAAGAAGAGAGAGGGCGGTGGGCAGGAGCCTGGGAAATGTGTCCCAGAGCCGGTTCTTGACCGTCGTGAGTGCGTCAGAGCTGATCTTCCAGGAGAGGTGGCCTGGGAGGGTTGACCCTTAGGAAGTGAGGGCCAGGGGGAGCTGATTTTTTGGCCCTCAGCGGGGCTGTTGTTGACCTGAGATACAGTCGATAGTTTTCCTGAAGAGATCGTCTGCACAGCCACCGTTTGCTGCCAGGTTGGAGACAGAAGTGCTCCTCCCCATGGATTCTTTCTAGTTTGTGGATTTTTCCCAGTTTACCTGAGCAGCCTGTCAGTGGAAATGTCGGGGATTACTAACATGTCTCCATCCTACAGAGCAGTCGACCAGCTTCCGATCCTGTAGTTGTTGGGGGCACCATTCCGGTACTGTCAGTGCCGGCCCAGCGTGGAAGCCGCAGCCCGAGGCGCTGGGAAACCTGCGGGGCTCTCACTGCCAGGGTTCTGATGGGAATCGAGCGCTGGAAGAAAGATGTCCTTAGGGCAGAGCCTGGCGAGGAGGGGGTGCTGCTGTTGCAGCAGTACATGGAATTTCAAATGACAAATGAAACAAGCTTTTAATTATGACCAGAGCCCTATGCTCTGCGTTTCTTCAAATGGAAATGTTGTGCTGAAATGAAATTGCTGTTAATCGGTTGCCTCATGCAAGACCCAAGACGGAGGGCTGGGAGCAAAGTAGAACGTGGACTTATCTACAAAGCTTCCTCCTCTCAGACTATCATCAGTTGGATGGTGCTGCACAGGAATATGTGAGAATTCGTGTGAGAAAGGTGATGGGTGCAGACCTGTGTGACCGGCAGGTGTGGGGGAGGTTTGAGAGAAGCTTTTGGCTGAAGTGATGTCAGATGCAGGTGCTGAAGTGTGATGTCTGTCTGGATGGAAGAGCACACACGCCTCTGGGCTGCGGGAAACAGATAAAGGAGGAGGTGGGCAGACGTGAGTCGTGGCTTAGGAATGGTAGCAATTCAGGCAGACCCAGGATCAGGCTCCCACGGGGGAGGAGTGGATATCAGGACCCAGGGAGCGTGGGGCGGGGGTCATGCCCAGGCCTCTGCGGGTCTTGCTCTTGTGTCAGCAGGGCCCTGTGCTTGCCCTCCTTAAAACTTTCCTGATCCATAAAACGGGCATGACAAAATCCACCTTGTGACACTGAAGCTTAAATGAGATGATGTACATGGTGTCTTCCTTCCCTTCCTGACACATCCTAGACTCACAGCTATGGTAGCAGCGACAGACTGGATGGAATGTTGGAGCCGTTTTGCGCCTGGTGAAGCCACATGGATTTGTGCAGTGCTGGCGACTGTCTCTGAAAGCCTTTGGTCATGGCAGTGGCAGCCTGGAGTGGCTCTTGGCATACTTGAGTCTGTGGAGTGCAAGGTTGACTGGAGCTCCGAGACCATTGATACTATCCAGGGGTGAGCTGATGAGGCCCTAAAACATGGGGGGAAGGCCGAGAGGACTTGGCTGCCAGAAGCATTGTAGATTTCTGGCTTCGAGAACTTGCTGACTTATGGACGTAGGAAGGTAAACCCAGATGGCTCCAAAATTGTAAGTCCAGAAGAAAGGTGGGAGGGTGCAATTGCTGACTAGGTCATGGTTGCCCTGTCCCTTTGTTTCTGGCCATCGTTTCTCCTCCCTCCCCCTGCCTTTGTGGGCTGGAGGGCCTGAGCCTGCACAGCGGTCTATTTCATGATAACAATGGCCGATTATTACCCTGCAGTAAGAAGTCTCTCCATTTTATTTGGCAGCAGTAGTTAAATAAATTTAAGGAGTGATGGTGTAGTAGTATTTGTTTTGTTTGTGCTTTTTTTTTTTTTTAAGTGTCATTTAACTGAATGTTATTTCCAATTTCACTGATCACTTTGAGAGGCCAAAACATGCTTTGATTTGTTATTTTGTGTTTGAGCTAGTTTATTGCCTCACAGGAATGCCAAGTGTTCTGTTGTCACACATCATTAAGTATCTCAAATTGTGTTACTATAATACTTAGCTGAATTACCTCCCTTATTTTGGCTTTTAAAAATCTAAAATCTGTGTGAAACACAGGATGGTGCATCTCCATTGAGGGTTGTTGAGAAGTGTGACTTTTGCTGGCCTGCTTGAAAATCAGTGACATTATTTTATAGAAACACTTTGTAACTGACAGCAAAGCTAGAAGCTCCTGTAAAGGGCAGAGTAGGCAACGTGTTATGCTTTGAGGGCCACAGAAGTCTCTGCATATATTTCTTTTGTGAAAACGTCAAAGTGTAAAAATCACTTCTGGTTCCCTGGCCAAGGCTCGGTCGGGGATCGTGGTTTGCAGACCCTTGACAGCAGCTTAGCTGAAAGCTGGTCTCCCATGCGGTGAGCAGGAGCCTACCTCATTGCTTCAGCCAGAAAGATGCTGCCCTCATGCTGGAATTTACTTCAAACAAACTTGAAAGCTCTGGCACCGCTGCTCATTTCCATACTGTTGCAGGCTATCTAAAATACGGAGGATGCCTTGGCGTTTTGATTTTGTTACTCCTCTTGAAGGGCTCTGAGATGGCTCATCGCGAGTTAGACATTTGCAGAAATGATCAAGCAGAGCTGCAGTCATCTTGCAGATCAAGTGAAGTTTTTTCTGAAAGCTTGTTACAGGCTTAAATTTCTGATCCCGTTCCATCCACTGATCTTGTATGATTGGTTTTGTTTTGCACCCATTTGGGTCTGTGAAGCGTCTCCCCACCGTGGTAGAACTTTAGCTCTGATTTCATGCATGATTCGATATCCCTACTCCTCTTCTGTGAGGAGAAAGCGCTGTAGCTTCTGCGTGGTTTCCGGCCCCTCCCTGCACGCGGATGGATTGGGAGGTATTTGTGCTGTGTGAACTTGCTACCCCCAAAGGCTCCTTGTTGACTCCCCTGGACCAGACTCTTCCCTACTCCCATGGACTGCACTCCTCCCTCCTGGTTCATTCCCCGGACCACATTCCTCCCTCCTCCTCCCTGGCTGGCTCCCCTGGACCACACACGTCCCTCCTGGTTCACTCCTTGGACCACACTCCTCCCTCCTGGTTAACTCCCTGGATCACACTCCTCCCTCCTGGTTCACTCCCTGGGCCGAACTCCTGCCTCCTGTTTTACTCGCTGGGCCGAACTCCACCCTCCTCCCTCCTGGTTCACTCTCCTGTGTCCCCACGCCTCTCTCCTGGTTCACTGCCCTGGGCCCCCACGCCTCCCTGTTGGTTCACTGTCCTGGGCCCCCATGCCTCCCTCCTTCTTCACTCCCCTGAGCCTCCACTCCTCCCTCATAGTTCACTCCCCAGGGCCCCCACTCCTCCCTACTCCCCTGGGCCACTTTCCTCCCTCCTGGTTCACTCCCCTGGGTCCCCACTCCTCCCTCTTGGGGTCGTGTTAGTTTCTGCTGTGCTTGTGCCAGCACGATAAGGCTGAGTGGCAGCTCCAGGGCTATGGCTGTGCGCGCAGCTGTGGTGTTAGTGCAGAGAACTGTGGGGATGCAGCTGCCCTTGCTGTGATGCTTCGAGTGTCACAGTCGGTATGGGAAACTAGGTGGGATGTGGATGTCCCAGGAAGGGACAGGAGCCTCCCCTCAGCCTCTGTCAAACAGTTCTCAGCAGGCATGGTGGCTCATGCCTGTAATCCCAGCCCTTTGGGAGGCCGGGGTGGGTGGATCACCTGAGGTCAGGAGTTGGAGACCAGCTTGACCAATGTGGTAATTTTTGACACGTTAAGGATTAAGGAAAATGACTCTCACTCGTTTGCCTTGCTTTTTAATTGATGATTGGTGTAGCCCAGTAGTCTGAACTTGTTAAGCAACCATTCTTACTGAAAGACTAATGTTTAAAAGTCTCTTCCTCTGGACACGTCTTTGGCTGCTGTAATCAAATGCAATGTAATCAGCACTGGTTAATGGCTTTCCTTGTTTGGCTAACAAATGCTCCTCAGAAACTTTGGTTTCTTGTTATTTTCATTTATAATTATGTTTTAAGCCTTCTAATTTTTCTAGCTTTCCTGCGAGTTGGGAATAACTGTGATGGGTGCTTAGTTGGGAATGTTGACGTATACTCTATGCCCAGCTACTATGCCATTGTGTGAACACTGATTTCTCACTTTCTCATGAAGACTGATTTCACCTCGTTTGGTAAATTCTATTAATTTTAAGGAAGGGGGTGGAATGCATCTACTGTTAGGAGGCTTTTTTAAGGATCGGGGAAATGTTGCCATGATTATTACCGTTACAGAAGGAACATAAAAATACGTGCTGCCTTCAGTCATGATGAATATGTAAGTCCGCATCTGTGACTGCAGAAAACGGCAGCCCCAAATCTTAAAATCGTGTGGATGCACCAAGCCCATCTGCAGGGCACTGTGCAGCAGCCTGCATTAGCCGAAGTTGGCCCACAAGCCCTGAGGGATGGTGTCTGAGTTATGATAAGGCTCTGACTTGGGATTTAACAGATCTCCTAATACTGTGATATTCTAAACAAAGACACGATACTGCCCAGGGAGCCCAGTGGGCACCTGTAGGCAGTGTAGGTGAGAAAAGGTTCCAAAGAAGATTCCTGCAGCTCAGCTAGGAGGATTCTGTAAGGCAGTAGACACAGCAATGTTCACATGGGAGTGTTGAGCTATATTCATTCCTTTTAAGCAGCCAGGCTTGTGTGTGTTTTTAGAGGCACTCACATAGCGCCCCTTCCACCCTCACTGCCGGTTGTGTCTGTTTGATGTTGCGGATTTCTGTGTTAAGTGTGTCCACTCTCCAAATGTATCTCTGTCTCTAGAATATTTTAGAGTAGATCATTTATTGTTTAAACGCTTGCTTTTAGTGAGGAAGAAATCTTTAAAACGGGCCATACAGACCCTGCTATAAATGTTGAACAATGGAATGTGTAATGTTTAACACGTAGTGTTTAAAGTAGAAGACAGTTTAATTTAGAAATCCTGTTGGAATGCCAACTTAAATTACCACCATCCGTATGCATATGGAAAAGAATGAGAGAGAATGTACAGAATTGGAATTTTGTCTATTTTGTCGAGATTCTGTAATGTATGAGGTACAAGCCTCACTTCATGATTTCAATGCATGAAGCTGAAATTACAAAACTTGACAAAAACATGCCTTTGAATAGTGAGCCTTTATCCTCCTTGAAATAGTGATTTATTCACTAAAATGTCCACCTGCAACTTTGTCAAACACATTTGTTGCATTAGTTCTCAAGTGAGCTCAGTTTTCCAGACAGGGAGATTATTATTGCTTAAAGTTTGTCCTGATGATGTTGGTGAACAGGGAAAATCCTATGATGTGGATCCTCTGTATGTGTTACACAGCAGACGCGGCCTGCCCAACCCTCTGCCTGTAACTGGGAACCTTGACTGTCAGGATCATTGTAGAGAACCTTGAGGAAAGCAAAACAAAAAGCCTCTGGAGTAGCAAAAGATGTAGCTGATTTCATGCAGTAAAACTTACACATTTTTCTTTAAAATGCATCCTTCGGAACCTCAGTTTGCTGATTAGTTTAGAATCACTGTAGTCTGCTGACAGCAGTCGTGGGAACAGGTGCATGGCCCGGCTGGTGCAGGGGGTCTCAGAGCGGAGCCACACTGCTGACACCGAAGGAGGGGCTGGAGCCATCACGCTCGTGACTCGTGCAGATGGCCTTGGCTGACCTCCAGAAGAGGAAACGTCAGTATCCAAGGAGGAAAAAGTCTATTAATTTCATGAGTGTTTGCCTTCGCAGTGGCTACAACCCTGAGTTTGTGGCACCTGCTGTCTCTGGAATGAGGAGTCTTCCCTTCCTGGCAGACAAGCTCTAGATGGGAACAGGAGCTGTGGTTGCTGGATTGAAGAGGTTTCCTTCTTGGGGAGGTGGCCTTCGAGCCTGACATGAAGGAAGCTGTGACTGGCGGGAAAGGGCCTTGGAGAGAGTGTATTTACCAGGAGGGTCAGTGACTGAGAACCATCCTGTTCCGAGTGTTGCCATTCTGGTTCTAGAGTAAACTTGGGGAGAAACAACAGCCAAAAGCCTCGAGGAATATTCTGTGATGTTGATCACGTTTGGTAGATTTGTTGCTGAGACTCTGAAATGAGAAGCCCGGGAGGTGCAGGTCTATCAGGCCGTGGGACGTGGGAGAGCTGCTGCTTCAGGGGTTGGAGTCCCCGTGCCAGAGGCTCAGTCCTGCAGAGACTTCTGCACAGTGGGCAACTGCTGCCTCTGGTTGATTGTGAGTCCCCCAGATGAATACCCATGAAAGGTACCATGTCAGTAAAGAGTCAAACTCTGTGAAGCATTTGGAGATTTATTCTGAGCCAAATGAGTTACCATGGCCCTTGATATTACCCTCAGGAGATCCTACGAACACATTCCCGAGGTGGTCAGAGCCCAGCCTGGTTTTATAGCTTTTAGGGAGACATGAGACAATCGATCAAATAAATGTAAGATGTACATGGGTTTGGTCTGGAAAGGTGGGACAACTGGAAGCAGGGGTGTCCAGGTCATAGGTAGATTTGAAAATTTTCTGATTGACAGTTGGTTAAGAGAGTTGTCAGATAAGGGGTTGTGGAGACCAAGGCTTTGTCATGTGGAGGAAATCCTCCAGGTAGCTTCGGAGAGAATAGATTGTAAATGTTTCCCATCAGACTAAACGTCTAAGTTCTGTCTAATTCCAGAAGGGAGGTAGGGTGATGAGGCAAGTCCGACCCCCCAGCGATCATGGCCTGGACTAGTTTTTCAGATTAGCTTTGGAATGCCCTTGTCAAAAGCCGGGGCTGTTCAGATGGCCAAAGTGGCTTCGAATTCTAATGTTTTTACAACCAGAAGGTGATTGTGTTTTTTTCTGTGGATGACAGCCAGTGTGGTAATTAATATTTTGTTAGCAGATTAAGTTGGAAGTCAATGTGTTTTCATGTATGTTAATTATTAAATCATCAACAAACAGAGAAGGGCTTACTTTGAAACCAGCCTGAGACTCAAGAGGCTCATCAAAGAAAACGAGGGACTTGGGAGAACTGATTCACGTGTTTACTGCGCCAAGTTTCAGGCATTATGAGAAGTCTGTGCTGATACATTGTGACTTGAGAACTTAAATCTTGATGGACTCTTGAGAGTGAGGCTTTTTTCTTTTTCTTTTTCTTTTAAACGGTCAGCGTTTCTGTCTCCTGTGTTTTGTCTTCCAGCTGTGGAGCACTTTAGGTTTGTGTTCACGTGGCGTTGTTCCCTGAACCACCAGGTTTGTGGCTCCGCGGTCCTGCCCGCCTTGATCGCGTCTTCCCCGCCCCGTGGGTTTTATCCTGAGGACGGTTCTCCGCTGTGTGGAGTGGAGGATCAGTGGACAATGGCTTTACCGACTCATTTTCTATGTAGCTCCCAGTTTCTCAAAATCATAATTGTCTTGGATTCCCTGTGAACTGGGAGTCAGGCCTTGGGCACAGTGCTGGGTGGCCTTGGGTGCAGTACTGGGGAAGGAGGGAGAGATGAGAATAGGAAGGATGGGTTTGTCAGGGGAAGGAACCCTTTGCCGCATTCCTGTGTCTGTTTTAGGTTAAAGATGAATGGCCGGGTGGTGGATGTCTCCCCTGCTGTGGCTGGACCTTGCTGTGCTGAACCCTGAGCAGGGGCCCCAGCAGCTGCCTCCTGCCAGGCCGGGGCCACAGGGCTGGGCTGCTGCCTCTAGGGTGGGTTGCGAGGGCTCGTGCCAAGTTGCAAGGGTCTGCACCGCTCCTGTGTGACCTGAGGGGCATGGGGGAAGCTGGTCTGTGCTCCTTACCTGGGAGAAGTTGAGCTCACCTGGGCCAGAGCCTCTGGGGAGGTAGGAAGGCAGAGGCCTGGAATTCCTGCTTTCCCCAGACAGCAAGAAAGCTCAGTGTTGCACCTGCTCTGAGATGCCCTCAGCAGCCATATATAGTTGATTTTAACATGAGGGAAGGTGCCAATTAACCCGGCTCTGTGGAGAGCTTTGAGGAGTCCAGGCCCTGGGCCCCGGGCTTTTTAATATGTTCCTTCCTGAACAAAAAACAACAAAAGATCCCTGTGGCTGATGCCGACTGCATGGGGTAGGACATGCCGAGCTTGCGTGGGGCTTGCCCCTGAGTTTTCCTGGTGCTCCTCCCAGCCCCCACGGACACCAGCCTTTCCAGGCCGAGGCTTGTCCTGTTTAGACCCTTGTTGGTGGGGTCTGTGGTCCTGGATCGAGGGCCCAAGCACTTCTTTCATGATGATAAATGATTCACCAGAGACGCACGGCTGCCCCCAAACATCTCACGAGCGTGAGATACAGCCAGTGTCGCCGCCGCAAGCTCATAATTCTAGTGGAAAGAGGAAATTTTACTTTTAATGTGCTCGTGTGACTCAGATGCAAATATTTAATTCCCGTTCAACTTTCAAGACCTTGAGAACCTCTGAGATTCCTTGAAAGCTGTTCCTTTGCCCCATGACTAACTCTCCTGTGGAAGGAGGCTGGGGTGGTCCGCGGCGTCTGGGGTCCTGCTGCGTTCTCCAGGATTCCTTAGGTTTCATCATTAGTCCCAGCTCTTCAGCAGGTGGAGCTGATTGACTCTGACATTTCCATTATATTGTTCTTGTGTTGCCTCAGTTAACTTAGAATAATCAGTATTTACCAGAAATAATTGATGGCGAGATGGGAATTATTGGTGATTCCCTGACATAGGCAGCCTGTATAGATAAGCGTGTTACACGGTGTCTGATTTCTGAGATGTTGGTCCAAACCTTCTCAGCAACACACTTTGAAGGGTAGATTCCTGTGCAGGAGAAGCTGCTTTTCCCCGAGACGCGGTGGCGGCCCCTGCACTGGCATGGCAGGGTGGGCGTGTGACTGGGCAGGGCTGGACCTGCTCCTGTCCGCCCCTGTGCTGGGCGCGTACCTCCGCACCACATGTGTGTCGAGGGTGCCTGCCTTTGTTCCCCCAGCTCGAACTCATAGAATTGTATACCTTCCTGACACATTCCTGCATAGAGATGATTAGATCTGGGGGCTGAATCTCAATCTGACATGCATGTAGGTAAATTATTCACGTAAATGACTTGGGTCCTCCACGTTCAGGGTCAGGAGGCGCGGGGTGGGTTTGGAGACAGCTGCCTGGCCTCAGGAAGTTTCTCTCAGAGCCTGTTTCTTTCTCTAGCAAAGTAAATGATGCCTTCCTCATGGGGCTTGACACACGCTCAGTACTCAGATGCTGTCTGGTCTTTATTATAGTTAGTATTTGGGGAACAGCATGGCTGGTAAGAAAATGCGTTATCTTTACAATTTATAGAATGTCACACAAGGCAAGCGTGAAACCGGGACTCTACCCTAATCTGAAGGTGCTGGTGCTTAGTCTTCTGAAGCATTTTGTTGTCATTCTGGCGTGTGTCAGCCAAGTCATATGATGGCACCGCATGCGTGATGCCAGCTCAGTTACCTTGGAACGGGGAGCCTGAGGCTGCCAGGGAGCATCCCTCCTACCTCCAGCCTTCGGCGGTTTCTCTCTCTCCTTCCCTCTGTCCCTCCCTATCCCCCAGTCCTCCTTTCCACTCCTGCTCCCCTCCCTACCCCCCTCACTTACTCTACAACAGAGGTCCAGACTTTGACAAATCCCAGCTGGGCCTATTTATCACTGGGCTGGGAAACCAGAGGGAAAGGGGCCCAGTTACTACAAAAATAGAGAATTGAAATAGAATGTGAACTACTTTTGCGTATTTTTTTATTTTAATCTGAATATGAAAGGCAAGTATCAGCATAAAAAGGGTGCTAACTGCGCCACACAGCTCCAAGTCTGCCTTGTCGGGGCTCCGTGGGTTCCCACGCCCTGGCCTTCTCTATGAGTGTCTGGACACGCCGTGGCTGCGAAAGGAGCATTCAGTTATGGTCCTTTGAATGTTGCAGAGTCATGTTTAATAAAAATCTTCACGTTTACCCACAGCCAAGTCTTGATTTAATAACAGGTACTGCAGGTCTCTGGGTGGGCCTGAGCCTCTGTTTTAGAAGCAGCCGCACCATCCGAGGGGCAGGTCCGTGTGGGCTGGCAGGCGGCCTGGTCCTTGGAGCACAGGGTGGACCTGACCCAGTCCTGGCAGTGGGGGGCCTTGCAGTTCTAGAAGGTAGTGATGCAACCTGTGGCATAAATAAAAAGCCTCATGTGCCCCCATGAGAAGCTGGGGCTTCCCTTCAGGAGTGTGGTGTGCTGTGTTTGTGATCGTGCAGATGTAAAAGGGTGAGGGAGATGTCTAAAAACTAGGCTCCCAAAGACAGCCCTTCATGTCGGGTGCTTTCACGTGTGTATGTACACCTGTTTGACGAGTGTACACCTTCACGTGTGCACCTGTTTCACGCATGTACACCTGTTTGTGCAGGTGCCTGTTTCACACTTGTGCCTGTTTCGCGTGTGTGTGTGCCTGGGCATTCCCCTTGTATTGCGTCATACGTTGTATTTTACAGATTGTTTTTTTTCAGTTTGTATCGTGAGCTTGTAACGACGTCGTGAAGAAAAGAGGGGATCCTGGCAGCCTTTGGCTCTGAGAAACGTGATGTCACGGGAACAGATGAGACAGCCCGGGTGAGGCCAGCAGAGGCCATCGTGGCCTGGGAGTCCGTGCACATCCACTGTCTGTCGCTGTGTGACAAGTGACCACAAAACTAGGGGCTTAAGGCAAAGTACACGTACGACTGTACAGCTTCTTCAGGTTGCAAATTCAGGGCAGCCTTGCTGAGCGGCTCTGGCCCAGTCCCCCGGGTCACTGTGAAGATGCTGTCCAGGGCTGCAGCCATCTGTAGGCTCAGCTGGGCTGGAGGTTCTGCTCCAGGATGCTGTGCTGACGTGTCTGCGGGCAGAGGCCTGGTCCTCCACACCTGGTCCCTCCCTGGGGCTGCCAAGTGCATTCCTGCCCAGGGCCGCTCCTTTCCCCAGAGACGTAGCAGTGCTGGTCTTATGCCCAGCGTCAAGGTGGCCGGGTCAGGAGCAAAGACTTGTTTCCCCTACTCGGCGGCTACTCCTGCAGGGCTGGGCGACAGTGGAGGTCGCGCAGGAAGGTGTTCGCTGAAGACCGTGCTCTGTGACTTGACGGGTGTTCCTCCCAGGAGGGTGAAATGGAGACTGGACGCTGGGAGCGGCATCCTGCGTGACCCCACGTGTAGTGGGCTCACAGCAGAGCTAAGTCCTTCCTTTACAGATACTTTTCAGAGTTTGCCCGTCTTTAGATTCTCTGATTAACATGTCTGAGGAGGGTCCCAGGAGTCTGCCACCTGCCAGGCCAAGGAGGTTCCCTACATGTAGCTGGTACTCTGACACCCTGAGAAACGTGACTCGAGAGGATCACCTGAGTTGCCTAAATGAGTCACCTGCCTTCTCTTCCCTTTGCTTTTATGCCTCCCCCAGGGTGGGTCAGTCCTGTCAGCCGCAGCGATACCTGCATGCTGGGGTTCCAAGGAGATTGGGGGTGTGTCGGGTCCCCCAGGGAGATTCGGTGACTGAGGATGCTGTCATAGCAGCCAACATGTCCCTATCGTTTTCACTTTTAATGAAGTTCAGTTACTAGGTTTTCTGAGGCACAATGATGTCCTTGTGAAAAATTGGTGATCAGGGAAGCAAGCAAGTGTGGGAAAATGATCCTGCCCTTAAATCTAAAAAACGATGAAACAGCAAAGAGCCCTGAAGAGCCCATGAACCTCCTCATGGGGCAGTGAGGAGACACCTCAGTAATGGCTTAAAAAAAAATGAGATCATACTGAAGAAAAAGTACACTAAATTTTGGGTCTCCTATGGGTAAAGAGATTGTGGTTTACATTTTGGAGGCATGCGTTTATATACTTATTTTTCTTTGCTGGATTTAGAATTAGTTGAAATAATTGTGTTTTTTAAATTTAAAAAAATGGGGTATACGAAGTCTAATCTCTTTGTGACATCTCTGTACTGTGAGACTCCACATACAAAAGTGAAGCCCAGACTGTCTGTCTCTAATGAACCAGAGAGAGGTGGTCATCTCCTACAGGCCGGTCTGGTCTCCAGGCATCTGGCCATCCTCCCAGTCTTGGGCACACCTGCATCACTGGTGCTTCCTGCCAGACTGTGACTCTGCCCAGGTTTCAGGAGCACCCGGAACAGTTTTCCTAGGGGCTCCTGCTTTGTCCTGGCTCCTGGAAGCACAGGCTTTTGATGAAGGACTCTCCCCACTGCTAGGTAAATTGGTGATTGCCCCACAGTCTGTGTTTCTTGCATGGGGCGCAGAGAGTCTGGGCGTGGTGTCGTGGCCCTGGAGCCAGCTCTAGGACTGCCCGGCGGCCTTGCCTCCGCCCCTCATCTGGGAACAGGGCGGTGGGGAGGAGAAGGGAAGCAGGGTCTTGCCCGTTCTGCGTCTCGAGAACACGGGAACACATCGTCCCATTGCCTCGCACCATTCACAGCCCAAGCTTGTGTGAAGTATTATTTTATAACCTCCCCTGACAATGATGTATTTTATATAAGCAGCACATAAAGTGGTAATTTAATACCCTATCGAGGAGGATTAAACAATAAGGAGCAGATATCACTGTAGAAAAGTTACTTTATCCGGGAAACATTTATCTACTGCAGGTGGATGCGAATCATGGCTTCCTCCTCGGTGGCTCCTGACGAGCCTATGAGATTCTGTCCTGTTCGCCACTGTTAGTTATAAGCTACACCTCTCCTTCTATGATGTTAGTTACAAGCTCTACCTTTCCTTCTATGATGTTAGTTATAAGCTCTACCTTTCCTTCTATGATGTTTATTTCTTGCCTGTTCACCACTGTTACAGTTATAAGCTATACTTTTCCTTCTGCGATGTGTGTTTCTTGCCTATTCACCACTGTTAGTTACAAGCTATACCTTTTCTTCTGTGCTGTATATTTCTTGAAGGCATGGACTAAATCCTAATTCCACAGTATTTGATGAACACGCTCAAGAGATACTTGTTTGAATGAATGGATTAATGGAAAATAGAAGTGGTGACTTCACTTTTAATTCATTATGTCAAACTTTGTTTACATGGAAAATTTTATGGTCCTTTGGATAAACAGGGCCTCTGTGCAGGGTTGTTAGAGATTGTGAGAGTGCCTCAAATGGCTCTGTGGCTCTAGGCTCACAAAGGTCTTCAGGGACTTGGTGGCGGCACCTGTGTTGAAAACTGAGTTCTGCAAATCCATTCGAGTGACCTGCCAGCACACACAATCCTACTTCCCAAGTGATTTCTGCACAGAGGCTTCTCCTGAATGCCCCAGGTGAACGTGGGTTTAGCCAGCACTGCTGGGCTTCCACAGCAAGCCAGGGTGCTGCAGGGATGAGAGAGAAGAGGGGCAGGACCAGGATCTTCCTGGGACCCAGTCCCCGTGTGGGGACGCTGCCTGGCCTGGCTCTTCTGGGGGAGGTCAGGGAAATGATGGCATGGAGGGACTGTTGGCATGAGCTGCTTGCTCAAACATAGATCCCAGGTCTGTGTGGGAGGCAAAATAGAAATTTATATGGATATCATCAGTAACATAGCAAATATGGGCTTCTTCCCTAGGGTGGCTGACCCTCTTGCTCATCTGCTGAGCAAAGGCCAGGCCCGACCTTCTGGGCCTCCACAGTGAGCTTTTCCCAAGCTCTGTCCACTCCGTGGAGATGGCCGCAGCCAGGGCAGACAATGGGGTGTTTGCCACTTTTTGTTTTCTTTTTCGAGACGGAGTCTTGCTCTGTTGCCCAGGCTGGAGTACAGTGGTGTGATCTCGGCTCAGTGCAAGCTCCGCCTCCCAGGTCACGCCATTCTCCTGCCTCACCCTCTCGAGTAGCTGGGACCACAGGTGTCTGCCACCACACCAGGCTAGGTTTTTGCGTTTTTAGTAGAGACGAGGCTTCACCGTTTTAGCCAGGATGGTCTCAATCTCCTGACCTTGTGATCCACCCGCCTCGGCCTGCCAAAGTGCTGGGATTACAGGCATGAGCCACCACACCCGGCCAGGTATTTGTCGGTTTTTGAAAGCTACATTTAAAGAATGAAATAGACTGAACAGAATTACTTCCTTTTGAATGTTTAATACTTAATCTACCAGAACACTTAAATACAGTTAATGTATTCAAATAATAAGAAAGAACTTTCCCTCCGTTTCCAAAGCAAAAGTATAAACAATCTTTTACTTGGCAGGGATTTCACTATGTTTCTTAAAAGCCAGCAAGCACTTTTCCTGAAATAGACCCGTCTCTTCCTCTGCATAGATCCTATGAACATTTTAGCTACATTTCTGCTATATCTTGATGTGTGATAGATTATAGAAAATTCCTTGCTACTGGAACTTCACGATGCTTTCCTTTTAAACATCAAATAGAAAGTATGGATAGTAAATCTCAGATTAGTTGCCATTCTTGGTCTTGGTAGAGCTGCCACCAAAAGCCTCTGTCAATTACAACAGAGTGTGTCTCCCTAGCAACTAGGTTTAGATTGCAGACCAAGCCACGATCACCCAGGATTCAGTGCAACGTCTTCCAAAGCTGTAGCCACTGCTCCTGGAAAAGATTTGAGAAGCCCTCCCTTTGATGCCTGTGCATGGCTGTTCTCAGATCACAGCAGCTGCAGCAGCAGCAGCATCTCGGAGGATGCCGGAAGGGGTGTCCTGGGTACTGACTCCACGGCAGGGGCCTGCAGTATCTGAATGAAATGGTCGTGACACTGTGCACCCTAGAGGAGTCCACAGCCACGTTTCAAAGGTGCAGTGGTCCGAGGTGAACCCCAGAGCACTGAGGAGCCTGGAGTTGACCTGTCACAACTCCATTGAGAGAACTGACTGAATTCCGTACCTGTGTGGGCAAAAGATGGCTATTTGCGCTTGGCTCCTTCCCAGGACAGGGCAAGGGAGGTTGTCTGTACAGCTAGTGGGAGCTTGACTCTGTTCACACTCGGGGCTGAGTCACTCTCCTTTCTGTGAGCCCAGGGAAGATAGACATGCCTAGCTTTCATGGAAGAGAGCCCTGATGAGTCGAAGCTGAGCTTCAAGATGGTTGGTGTTGTAGTGTGCCTGGCGGGTTCCGAGTCGGTGTGTGCTGAGTGGGGACCCGGCTGCTGCTGTCGCTATTGGGCTCAGCAGACGCTGCGGGGGACGTGGCTCCTGTGGTACTTGGTGTTCTCCTCACAGTGGTGGGTTTCCCTGCGGTGAAGGTGTTGGTGCTGTGACAGGGAGCCTGGCAGGAGGAAAGGTGCTCGTGGGGTTGTGCCCCGAGGCCCCCTTCCTCTTGAGGAGCAGGAAGTGGGTTTGGGACCCAGCTTCCCGCTGCGCTCCCTTGCTAGGTTCTTGGCCTCGGGGGCCAGGAGAAGCTGAGTGCAGGGCTGAAACCTGGACCCCTTCCACAGCCTCCGCGGCACTTGTGGTGGTATGCGGGACATGGCCCTTGGAACTCCAAGCCCTACCCTGGCATGCCCGCCCGTTGGGGCGTCTCGGGCACCTGCTGTGTGCTAGGCTCCGTGGTGGGGTGGGCGGTAGCAAGGGCTGTGGTGTATAGGGGACACGGTACGCAGATGATGATGAGAAGCATCAGGGAGGCAGTCAAAGCACAGCTGAGACTTGCAAGGAGGGGACTGGCTGTGTGTGTTGGGGCTCAGGGAGCTGCCTCTACCCAGAGCCACAGTGGCCAGTGAGGGCAGAGCAGGGGACCGAGGCCCAGGGAAGCCGTGTGTATGGTTCGCATCAGGTGTGCGGGTCTGCCGGGCTGTGCGGCCCTTCTCAGTCCCGGCTGGGCCTGGGGTCCCAGAGGGAATGGAGGGTCTTCGCATCTCCCTCCTCTTGCTTCCCTGCTGCTTCCTGGTCAAGGGATGCTTCTTTATTGCAACTCTGGCAGTTATTCTGCATATTAAGAGGAGTTTCACAAAATCATAGGGGGGGAGGCGGACTAGGGATTCATTTTTTTTTCTCCCCCTGATTTTATACGGAGGCTTCTACTATCCCTTAGTGTGGAGGCAGAGTGCAGATGCTCTACAGTTATCTGTCCAGGAAGAGAAGAGCTGCCGGGAAGCCACAGAGCCGATCATTGCAATAGCTCTGACATTTTAAAGTGGGAGAATGCTGATGTCTATAATAATCAGAGTAAAACTTCAGTAGCTTCAACATAAAGATGTCGAGATGATCTTAGAGCCATTTCGTCCCTAGATCCTTCTACAGTGTGGAGTGTGACATCTCTACCAGCCTCTGGTCAGTGGCCGCCTGTGGGTAACTGAATGCTTGAAGTGTAAATGAGAACTTCTAATTTTATTTAATTTCAGTCAAATTTAAATAGCTATATGGGCCGGGCACCGTGGCTCATGCGTGTGTTCCCAGCAGTTTGGGAGGTCGAGGCGGGTGGATCATGTGAAGTCAGGTGTTCAAGACCAGCCTGACCAACAAGGTGAAATCCCATCTGTACTTAAATATATAAAAAATTAGTTGGGCGTGGTGACAGGCGCCTGTAATCCCAGCTACTCGGGAGGCCGAGGCAGAAGAATCACTTGAACTCGAGAGGCAGAGGTTACAGCAAGCCGAGATCGAGCCACTGCACTCCAGCCTGGGTGACAGAGGGAGACTCTGTCTTAAGAAAAAAAAGATTTTAAAAAACCCTACATGCCCCTAGTTGCTTCTGTAGGAGACGGCATGGTTCCAGAAGGTAGACTTTGTGTTGAGGACTCTGCAGCGTCAGGCTGGAGACAGTCTCCCTTCCTAGCAGCGTGGGCCGCTGGGCTGCTCTTCTACCAGAAGGGATGGTGGCGTCTCTGGGAGGTATTTGTGGACTCAGATCTGTGTGGATTAGTGACTTGTGTTACTCACAGATACTTAATTTTATGGGCAAATGAATACCTGGACTGGCTGCAACTTCAGGGCGAGATTCGGGAGTAGGGAGTGAAAAGTGACGACGGAACCCTGGGCTTGTCCTGCCATCCCCAGGACCCGGTCGGGGCGCCTTCTCGTCTGAAGTCCCAGCACGTGGTCAGGGTACCCCTCCCCTCTGAACCCCCCCGGAAGTGATCGGGGCACCAATCCCCTCTGAAGCCCCAGCACCTGGTCGGGGCGCCCCTCCCTTCTGAATCCCCCAGCACCTGGTCGGGGCGCCCCTCCCTTCTAAAGCCCCCAGACCTTCCTGGCCTGCGGTGCTGCTTCTCCAAATTCTGCCCTTGGCTGTTTTCTAGGAATCACCTGTACCCGAACAGGCTGCGTGTGTCACTTCTTGTCGGATCTGGGTCGACGGTGAAGCTCATTTATCTTGTCTTCCTCCTCACGTGCCATATCTCACCTGTTGTCTGTCTGAGTTTGTGTGAGTGCGTGTTGTGCGTTCTCAGGCTGTGCTTGGTGCTTAGGTGACAAGAACGTCTTAGAGCAAGGGACTGCCTGCTCCAAAGGACGCTGTGAATGAATTGAGACACGGTTTACTTGTGGGGTTTAAATTTCCTGGGTGTTGGAGGCAATTAGGGGGAAACAAGGTCTAAAAAAGCCCCTGGGGATGAGGAAGGCAATAATGAAAAAAATTACTCTATACACACTTAGCAGTTGGTTTAATTTGTAGGTGAATTTTGCATTTTGGGAACTACTAAAGCTATTTTTTGTAGGGATTCCTTGATGAGCTTCTTGTTTTCTGTCCAGTAGAAAGTAAAGTGGATCGGTTTTGCCTTTAATTCTGACTGACTAGAATCTACTTCCTTTTTCCCCCCATTCACGTTAGGGTGGGGATTGGACTAGAAGAGCTGTAGGATCTCTTTATTTCTGATCTTAAATGAATTTTTTCTTTAATTAGTTTTTTTGTTTGTTTGTTTTGTTTTGTTTTGTTTTGTTTTTGGTGAGCTATTACTTTTTCCTTCAATGCACTGTTCTTTGGTTTGGAAAACGGGCTCTATTTGTACCGTGCTTTAAATGTACACAATGGTTCTAAATTGCTACTTTTCGTTAAAGTTAGATACAACATCATAATTAAAATGTCATCCATAATTGAGGCACAGTCTGAGGCCTGGAGACCCCTCTTGTCACTTCCAGCCATGTCTCCTTCCCTGGCCACGTTGCCCCTGGCCACATCTCCTCCCCCCACCACACCGTGTCATCCCCCCACCACCTCACCTCTGGTCACATCAACTCCCTCCCGGCCACATCACCTCTGGCCTCACTGCCTGCCTCCCTCTCTCCCTGGTAGCCTCTGTGACTCCTGCTTTCTACCCTCCCGAGGGTCTGTTCAAGGCTCCTTCCCCGTTTTCCACTCCTGAGTGGGTCTCAGGGCCTGGATGTTTCACAGGATGCAAGTTTCTTCCCTTCCAGCCGCGGGTCTCTGAGCGACAAGTCCATAGAGGGCACTAAGCTCTCCTTACCCACCTCGGGGTCCCGAGCCCTGACCGCCGACCACCAGGGCTTTTCTGCAGGGTGTGGGGCAGACTCATGCGTGAATTGGACAAAAAAGGTGATTCCAGGAATCCTTGTTTTAAGTGCACTGGAGCAGAGATGGGGAGAGGGGACCACCGGGTTTGCTCAGAATTGGGCCCTGCTCACAGCCAGTGAGGCAATATAAGCACCTCCTAAATGAAGCTTTCCACACACTGATTTTACACATGACGGTTGTGATGGCTGGAAAAGGCTTCACACAACGAGTGAGTTTGAGCTGCATTTGAAGGAAGAACAGGTCCCTGTAGGTGGAAATGAAAGGTAAGCGTGACCCAAGCCATCAGCAGCAGCGGGGGTGGGGTGGTGCAGACTCCCCATGGATGGTGGGCATGGCTGAAATGCAGGAGACGGCAGGGGTGCGAAGGAACAGCAGGGCGGCAGTAAAATTCCCCTGCAGAGAGGGGACGTGACTGAGATATTACCACATGTATACAACTGAGAGATGATCTGAGGATGATTTCTGGGAGCCTATGGGAAGAGCACGTGGTCATCATCAGTTCTCGGGATCTCTTTTTATGAAGTGAAAACAGTCATGCCTCTGCCTATCTTGTGAGCTGTTAAGATCAAATCGGATAATCTTCAGCGAGCCTTGTAAATGCTAAAGCTTATGACAGACTGTTCCAGCCCCCTTGTCTCCACCCTCCTTTCCTATTCGGTAACGTGAACCCTGCTGGGTACCTCACTATCTGCCTGGCTTTCTCCTCCATAACGTGAGCCTTGAGTACTTGCTGGGTACCTCGCTGTCCACCTTCCTTCCTCAGTAACGTGAGCCCTGAGTATTTGCTGGATACCTCGCTGCCTGCCATACAGCTGGCTGTAGAATTGTCAAACGCACTTGGCTGGCACATAAACAGAAGTGCTCGCCAGGCCTTGGGAGGGCTTTCTGACATGTGGGTGCCTTCTGTTCCCTGTTAGGCTGGAGCTGCAGGAGCCCTCCTAGACCAGACAGAGGACCAAGGCTGGGGTCTCGGGGTGGGGGCTGGGGGATCTCCCTGGGTTTATTGTGTGGGTGAGAGCAAACTTCAGTCCCGCTGTGGCATTGGGATTCAGGGTTCCTTCTGGAATGTTTTGAGTGAGAAACAGGAAGTGTGCACAGGTGCGTCTTCTGCGGATTTTATGGTTATCTTGGGAGAGCACTGGTGCCTCTGAGCTATGAACCTGCAGAACCACTTGTTCCACTAACGGCCGCCTTTATATAAAGAATGACTTACAAAAGATGCCACTTCAGATGGAGGTATTTGCAGGTGTGGCCTGAAAAATGAACAGAATGACTTTCATCTCAAGGAAAGTACCTTACATTTTTCCCAATGATAGACATTTGAGCTTTCCAGCGAATATTAAAATATAAAAATCTTGTGTCTACCACTTTCTCATGTGATTAATGATATTGATGCGGTTTTGTTTTGTTTTGTTTTTTACATATAACGAAATGTGGAAGCTGCTCATAACTCTGAATCAGTGTTATCTAACCAATGTGTGATTACAAAATCGTGTGCTGGTAAAAGCCATTCAAGTGCAAGACGGACCAGTCGACTTAGAAGGAATTGGGGCAGAAAGGTCCAACGAGCAGAGCACAGACTGTGTTGCAGACAGCCTGTACGGAAGTGCCACTTGTTACATTTGGCAGCAGAGAATAACTAAAGTGATCTGAAAACACAGTGAAAATACCACTTCCTAATTGTATATCAGTATGGGGTCGGACTTTCTTCATAAACTTCAGTCACGGTTCTGCAGCCCACTGAACGCAGATGCAGTCATGAGAATCCTGCTGTCTGAGGTACAGAGATGTTAGGTGTTTTCACAGCAGCACAAACTGTTGCCACGCTGCTGCTTATTTTGGAAAATGGTTTCTTCTTTAAGACTGTGTTAAGATGTAATGACTTTATCCTTGTAAAATAAACTAAATTGTTACTTTTTTTTTTTTTTTTTTTTGAGACGGAGTCTTGCTCTGCCACGCAGGCCGGAGTGCGGTGGTGTGACCTCAGCTCACTTCAACCTCTGCCTCCTGAGTTCAAGCGATTCTCCTGCCTCAGCCTCCCTAGTAGCCGGTACTACAGGTGTTCGGCACCATGCCAGGCTAATTTTTGTATTTTAGTAGAGACGGGGTTTCACCATGTTGGCCAGGCCGGTCTCGAACTCCTGACCTCAAGTGATCCACCTGCCTCTGCCTCCCAAAATGCTGGGATTACAGGCATGAGCAGCCACCACTCCCGGCTTGATGAGAAAGCTTTTTTGTGCTCTTTAATAAAGTGCAAAGGGTTCCTGAGACCCAAAAGTTTGAAAACCACTGGCTTAAACTGACAAAATTGTCCACGATTCTTCAGTGTATCTTCTAATCTGTTGATGGAGAAAGGACGGTAAGGGTTGCTTTACTTTTTGCCTTTCACAACTCAGTGGTGCCGGGACAACTTGGGTATCCACATGGAAAAGGATGGACTGGACCCTTCCTCACCGTACAAGCAAAGCTCAACATGAATCCAACGTAAGGAGCTGACTGAGACCCATTCTGTCAGTCTGCTGGGTACTATAACGGACACCACAGACCGTTCGACTTAGACAATAGCATCTTGTTTCCTTTTTCCTGGAGACTGGAAGCCTGGGATCAAGGTGCGGGCAGGGTTGGATTCTCTGGGGCCTCACCCCATGCTGTGTAGATGGCGTCTTCTCTGTGTCTTCACAGGTTTCTCTTATGTGCATGGAGCACTAAGGACTGTGTCTAAATTATCTTAAAAGAACACCAGTCATTCTGGATCAGGGCCTACTCTTAAGATCTTATGGGACCTAAATTACCACGCTAAGGCCCTGTATCTAAATACAGTGACATTTTAAGTTTCTGGGGTTGTGACTTTAACATGGGAATCTTGGGTGGCGGGGGGGAATGGGACAGTTCAGCCCATAACACCTTCAGGGGAGAATCCTCGAGAAACTGTTAGGTTGGATTAGGCAATGTTTCCTTGGCTGAGACGTCTAAAGCTATAACAAGCAACTGAAGGGAAAAAGACGGTATCAAAATTAAAAATGTTCATTTCAGAGGATACTATTAAAGTAAAAAGACAACCCACAGAACAGGATACATTATCACGATAAGGACCTGATATCAAGAATATATTTTAAAGCTCTTAATAAAAATCCAATTTAAAAATGGAAAAAGGATTTGAATAGACATTCTCCAGAGAAAGACATATAAATGCCTTAAAAAGCACATGAGGGCCGGGCGCGGTGGCTCAAGCCTGTAATCCCAGCACTTTGGGATGCCGAGACGGGCGGATCACGAGGTCAGGAGATCGAGACCATCCTGGCTGACCCGGTGAAACCCCGTCTCTAGTAAAAAAAATACAAAAAAATAGCCGGGCGAGGTGGCGAGCGTCTGTAGTCCCAGCTACTCGGGAGGCTGAGGCAGGAGAATGGCGTAAACCCGGGAGGCGGAGCTTGCAGTGAGCCGAGATCCGGCCACTGCACTCCAGGCTGGGCGACAGCGCGAGACTCCGTCTCAAAAAAAAAAAAAAAAAAAACAAAAAAAAAACCCATGAGATGTTTAGCAGAATTCGTCATCTTAGAAATGGAAATCAAAACCACTGAGATACCACTTCACAACCACTGGATGGGTAAAATCCCAGTATCGGACAGTGACTTGGTGGTGAATTTGGGAAAACTGAAATCTTGATATATTGCTAGTGGGAAGGGAAGTAAAATGGTACAGTTGATTTGGAAAAGTCTGGCAGTTCCTCAGAAAAGTTATGCATGAAATCACCATACGACCCAGGAATTTCACTCCTAGGCATATGCCCAAGAAAATTGAAAACATTTTTACAAACAAACAAAAAAAAATCTTATGCAAGAATCTTCATAGCAGCATTATTTGTAGTAGTAGAAACAGTCCAGGTGTCTGTCAACAGGTCACTCACTGTGAGATTCCACTCACCTTGGACGTGAAAGATGTCAGCACCGAAGGTCACGCCAAAGGTCATGCACTGTACGATTCTTCTCACAACAGATGTCCAGAATGGGCAAATCCAGAGAAACGGAAGTCGGCTGGCGATTGCCAGGTGCTGGCGGAAGGAAGGAGCAGGTGCTGACTCTTAATGGGTTCAAGGTTTCTTTGGCCCATGGTGAAAAAGTCCCAGAATTACATACTAGTGGTTGATGTGCAGCTTTGAGAATGTGCTAAAAAGACTGAATTGTATCCTTTAATATTGGGGCTTTTATGGTTTGTAAATTCCTTTCAATTTAAAAAGGAACTCAAGAACTTCTTTGGTGTTGATATTTAGATGGTGAAAGAGACAGTATCCAAAACAAGTTACTATGTAACTCACGTCGACAGAGCTAAACTTCATATTCTGAGGATCTTAAAGGAAGCGTGTGAGCCTAGGAGACACAACGATCCTACACTAGATGTTACACCCCATCTTACTGATTTCTATCTCACATAACCATATTCAGGGAAAACCGACATGTAAACGTGAGCTGAATGCTATGCAGAGGCACACTCCTCTTACCCGGATGATCTTTAGTGGTACAGTAAGAGATGAGGTCATAGCAACGTTAGTTTAGTTAAATTTCTATGGCAACAGAAATTTGGCACATCTGATGAGTTAGATCTCTCTGCACAGCTCCTAATGGGGTTGCCCATTTCTGTATGGTGTCTGTGTATATTCTCGCTGTGGAAATAAGTGATAGCACCTGCACAAACACTTGCCCGGAAACGTGCACGAAGCTGGTGAAGGCAGAGGACAGGCAACAGGGAAGCATGGCTCAGCCCTGGCAAAGAAGACCGTTATTCCGAACGCAGAAGATTCAGGAACACAGTCGTTGGGAAGACTGCTGATGTCCGTGGATCTCACTGCTGTTGTGTTGTATCTGTGCAGTGAGTTACCGGAGCTGTCAGAACCGCACGTGTTGGTATTGGTATCATCACTCAATGCTGCTGACTTTTCCTGGTGCTGAGGATGACTGCATGTGGCGGAAGCAAAGTACTGACCTAGCACAGATCATCAGATCCCAGTTCTTTTTTATGAAGGGGGGCAGGATTAGAACCATCCCCCCACACTCCCCAATCCTATAAGAACTGGGATCTGATGATCTGTGCTGTTGAGAGAGGCAGGGTTAGAACGCCCCACTCCCCAATCCCATTGTTGAAAATAATAGTTGGCTTGGGAGGGTTTTTTCTCCTAAGGTTGAAGCTGTGCATTTCTGGAGCCTGGGCTGTCAGCCATGGTGGCTGGGGAATGCTGGGGCTGCGGTCGTCCGGCCGCTGGTGGGTCCTGCCTCTTTGACACCGTTCATTTCTGAAGCTTGCTTTCCCCGGTGTTGGAAGTAGCAGCACTGGAAGAATGGCCGCCTTCCTACAGTGAAGCTCTGGCAGAAGAGGAGAAGACACGGAGCGTCTGTTCAAGGACGTGACGTCCTGGGCACCGCACCATGCGTTCTGCTTCTCAGCGGTGCCTCCTGGTTGATGTTACCATCACCTGGCATTTCCCAGGAGGTAACTCGCAGATGTCACACTGATGGAAAGCCGCAGCAGCGCGGTTCACGTCCAGGGCCAGCTGGAGCACATCAGCAAGGTCAGGCTGGATACATGTGCTTGCTGACAGGAAAATGACAGGAAATATGTCATTTCAGGGAAATGACAGGAAATGTGCTTGCTGACAGGAAAATGACAGGAAGACGACAGGAAAGAGGCCCATGAGGAGAGGAACCAGTGGATTCAAGGCGGGGAACTGAAGGAGCGAGTCATCACAGGGTGGGAGGCTCAGGAGCCAGCAGGCAAGTGGGATGTGGCCTCAGGGTGCTGCTGGGTTGGTGAGGGGCCTTCTGTGACTTTTCTAAGAGTGCAGTCAATTGTAGGGGTGGGTGCCGGCTCCCGGCTCCCGCACATAAGAGCCAAGCGTCTTGCAGGAGACCAACGTGTGCACTGGGAGTTCCTAGTTGCGTGTCCCAGCATGCGGCCCAGAGGCCCCTGACAAAGCTCAGTGCACCAGGGACACAGTGGACTTTTGGTTCCTGACCCAACGAGGACGTGAGGGAGTGAGTGAGGGCCGAGACACAGATGCAAGGATGCACAGGATGGGGTGCAGTCAGGTGGAGAGTCATGCTGTGGGGTCCGGGAGAGATGGGTTCGAGAATAAATGGGACCGGGTTGCAGTCAAGTGGAGAGTCATGCTGCTGGGGTCTGGGAAATGTGTTGTGTTTGCTTCTATGTGAACAGCGGGACCTGAGCATGTCTGTGCTTTGACGTTTAATCTGTACACTATCCTTGGCAGGGTGTGTATCTCTGTGGCAGAGGACACCCCGGCCACAGTGGATGTCAGTGGCGGTGGCTGGACTCACGGTCCGTGAATGTTGCATGATCGAACGCGTTTGGTACATTCTCAGCTGCTGCCCAGGTGCCTCCCGAGTATCCGGTGCTGTGGCTCCCCACACCCTTCCCATCTGTGTGTAGCATGACCACCATCTTCCTACCATGTGTTTGTGCTACCACGGCTGCCATGTCTAACGGGCGCTTTGCTTTCCAGCTACTTTCCTATAACCAAACCCTTGAACGACTTTGCCTGCGTTTCAGAGATGATTAGGGTATTAGTCTTTCAAGATTGCTCTGAGGATTTCCAAAAGCAAATGCAACTTACAGGGTGCAAGATATTGGAAATGACAGTAATTAGAGATGAGTTTTCTCAGTGTGTTGATTGCGGTAAAATTACATAGCACTCTATTTTTAAGTGTATGGTTTGGAGGCATTAAGTGTGTTCACACTGTGGTGCCACGATCACCGCCATCCATCTCCAGAACTTCCTGGTCTCCCCACGCTTGAAACTCGGTCTACCCAACACCAGCTCTCCTTCCGCCCCAGCTCTGGGAAGCACTACAGGTTGCTTACAAAATAGGCTTTTTCAGTAAGAGAAGGGGCAAGGAAAAGAGCTCTAAAGACTGTCTTGAGATTTGAGGAAGTGTTTTGGGTTTTGCTGTCTGGTTCCCGGTGTAAAGGAACTACTGAAGACGTGGGAAGGTGAAGGTCTGTGATCTCAGGAAGTGCTGGGCTGGGCAGCTTTCCCACTGTGACGGGGGCACTTGCCCTCAAACCCGCCTGAGATAATCGCGTGAGGATGGTGCTGCATTGTGACAGCTCTGAACTTGATCTCCTTGAACGTTGCCAAGTACATAAGCTTTGGCGGTTACCGTCTAGTGTCTGCGGGAGACCTAGAATTTGAACATTGTTGACTTTAGAACACTCTCATTTTGATAACACTCTACCTGTTCTCAACAATAGGAAATATGCTGTGTCCTTTTTTTTAATGCCTTAATATTCTGTGTTGTGGTGGCAGTAGTTGCAGCGGACGCTACTTCTGGTTCATGGTCATCGCCAAACACAAGCTTCTGGAAACCGTGTGAAAAATGAAGGGGAAAGTGCTTTTCTGCAAAGGGCTTTTTTGAACATCCTGTTTTTTTCTGGAATATCTGTTGTGGTGTAAAACGTTTTCATATTTAGGGGTTTGTAACGTGTTTTATACTGGTTAGCTTTGAAACCCCATGTTTTTGCATGTCATGGGGCTGCTTTATCCTATTCTATGATATAGCTGGTTTGCAAAACTATTGGTTATTTCACTTTAAAAACCAAAGCAGCTTACAGATTGAGTGTGATTCCTGTAAGAATTTAATTGCAAAATTGATTTGTGTTCAATAAGCTTACTGGAATGGCTAGATCCGTGGACAAAAAGATAAGAATATGTCAAGTCTCTGGGCCAGGAAGGACTTCCAAATAATACAAGTGATACACGGTAATTTCTTAACAAACAATTAGATTTAGTATATAACTGGTTAAAACCTCTATATTTTCTATTATAGCCATTCCACAGTGCCCATGGGGGTGGGCTGCAGGACTGCCTATGGAATCCAAGGTCTGTGGGCACTCAGGTCCCTGCAATAAAATGGTACCGTGTTTGCATATGACATATGCACATCCTCCTGCAGACAGTCATGTCAGGGTTGCTCGTAACAGCTATACCATGCACATGCCATGCGAGTAGTTGTTTAATGAATAATAAAGTCTGAATGCTTAGTACAAACACATTAAAAAAAAGTCTTGATCTATGGTTGGTTGAATCCACAGGCCTGGAACCCCGGGAGAGAGTACAAACTCTAGAAGCAAAACGAACAAAGCACTTGAGGTCAGCAGTGACGGGTGTGGGATCACACTGAATCTCATGTGTTTTGCTGTCTGTGTCACTGTGTCCCGTGTAAACGGGAATCATTTGTAGCTTAAGGTAAAATAGGTAACAGGAAACACTACAGAATGGGCACGAAGGCGCGCCCCTCATTACCCCGTGTTACAGCCAAGCATCTGCCTCCTGGGGAAGGATCTGTTCTGTGGGGAGACTAGATGTTGATGATTTCCGGATGTGTGAAGGGAAACTCCCTCCGAGAAGCGTGGCTTTGGCCGGAGCACATCAGATGAGAGTTAGCGCGGCATGGAGTTTCCACAGTGCCTCTCAGGCCTGCTGCTTCTCTCCTCTCCCCACCCCTGGCCCTGACTCTTACCAAGGGAGGAAAGTTCAGCTCCAGCTGAGCCCCGCACAGGGCTGTGGGTCTCTAGGGCAGGTGCCACCTTCGTCTGAGCAGGCTGTGTCAGAGGAGGGTCTGGCTGTACTTGAGCTGTGAGAGATGCTCTCAGAGATCCAGCATCCTGAAAACCCAGGTGCTGAAGGTTCCTCCTCTTCCACCATCCTGCGGGGAAGGGGGTCTTATCCTGCTTCCCCTCAACCCAGGCTGACTTCTTGTCTGTTCTGTACACCTAGGTTTTCAGAGCAGTTATTGTTAATCATCTAGCAGACAAACAACCATAAGGTGACAGCCTGGGAGGGTAGAGGGCGCTGGAAGGTAGTTTTCTGAATAACAGCGTTCAGTTTCCTGTTTTGCCGTCATTTGACCCAAGGCCCCAAGATAATTGAAATACCGTCAGCCAAACACCGATTTTTTACCTGAGGTTTTTTTTTTTTTTTTCTTTTTAAGTTATGGGTGCAAACTTATAACCAGGGACCTGACAAAAGAGAAGGATTTATTTGCAAAGTGAATGCCGGGGATGGTTGGCATTTGCCAACTCTGACTAGCAGGGACCCAGGCTGCTTCCGTTCTGCCGCCCAACTCCTGACCCTCCAGCTCCTGCCCCTGTTCCCACCAGCAGGAAGAGGAGCGGGAAGGTGCCTTTTCCCCTTTAAGGGGATGAGGTGAGAGTTGCACCTGCCAGTTTGCTAGTCCCTGGGGTGATTCTCCAGCATGGGTGGGAGTTGGGTTTGGAGGCCTGAGCCCCGTGAAGCTGGGGTTGCTGTTCCCTGAGCAGCAGGAAACTGGACTCTGGGAAGTGGGGTCAGAGGGTAGCATCCTCAGGAGGGGCCTCTCGTCCCATTTGACATCTTCACTGCAAAAGGGGGTGTGGGCTTCATGGTCCATTGACAAATAGAACGTTATTTTTGTGTTGTTTTTTAAGCACATCGAATCCTAATTCCTTTGGCCTTTACTAAAGTGGCATTTTGTAATTCCACATGATTTCATTGATATACTCGCAGGAGAGAATGCTTCCTGTAAACCAGAAGGATCTCTGAGACGGTTCTCGGCCCATAGAGAGTTCATTTTCCCAAGGTTAAAGACACAGCCTCAGGCGGGGTTGAGGACACACTGCAACAGCCTCAGGACGTCCTGGACATGTGTCCAAGGTGTTTGGGACACAACTTGGTCTTACACATTTTAGGGAGACGTGAGACATCAATATATATGAGATGTACGTTGGTTCGGTCCAGGAAGGGAGGCTCGGCTCCAAGCGGGGAGGGGTTTCCAGGTCACAGGTAGATCAGACAAATGCGTTTCTGGTGTACCTTTCCAGAGGAAGCAGCCAGATCCGCATTTATCTCCGTGTGCAGATGGGGACTTTGAATTCTCTCCTCTGTCCATGAGGAATTTCCTTGTGCATCCGTTGTGAGGGAGGTACGTGGCTTTTTTTTCCCCTCCCCCCAGTAGCTGTCTCTGTTCGGAAGAGCATGGGAGGCAGGTTTGCTCTCAGCTCTTCCTCACCTTGACGTCGCTTTAGCGTAGTGATTTTGGGGTCCTGAGATGTAGTTTCAACTTCATGTTTCTGAACACACTGGCACTCGAAACAGTATTGTAGGAGGTATCTAACTTACTTAGAAGAAGAATCTATTTGGAAGGACTTGAGCACATTCCTCCTTGAGAGAACCAAGCCTTTGTTTAGTTTGCTTTGCCCCGAGGCTGTTACGCTGCCCCGGGCTGTGCGGCCTTAGAAAGCTGTGCCCCTGTGAGCTACTGCCTGTGGAATCTGGTGACTTTGAAGTTAATCCAGCAGCTACATGTTTTGGAAAGCAGATTGCCTCTTAAAGTGTTGGTGATTATGATTCTAGCACTAGATTTTCAGTGCGTATTTTCCACCTTCTTACTTTGTCTCCTCATACACTGAGGTACTGCTGCATTTGCCCTTAGGCTTCACGGAGGGAGGGTCAGTTCTGACCCTTTCTTAGATATTGACCTTGAACGGACAGAATCGAGATTCAGAAAAACTCTCGAGCTGTGAGTGTGCGCTGATATCTATGTAAGTGGGGTTCATGTGTCAAACTCAGGTTTAAGAAAAACCAATTCTAGGCTGGGCATAGTGACTCACACCTGTCATCCCAGCACCTTGGGAGGCTGAGGTGGACAGTTCACTTTTGAGCCCAGGAATTCGAGACCAGCCTGGGGAACATAGCAAGACCCTGACTCTACAAAAAATTAAATAGGAGTGGTGATGTATACCTGTGGGCCCAGCTACTCGGAAGCTAAGGCTGGAGGTTCACCCAAGCCTGGCAGGTTGAGGCTGCAGTGAACCATGATAGCACCACTGTACGTATGGTGCACTGTGCCTGAGTGACAGAAGAACAACCACCCCCCCACACACAAAGTATCAATTCATGCAGTGGCCAGTTCTGCTGGGACCACCTGTTAAGGCTACTCTGGGCCTCACGGTGTGAGAAGGGTCTGTCCAGCGGTGAGAAGGAGTGGCTTGAAGGCCTAAAAGCCAGTTGCTGTGGTTCAGCATGACTGCGGGTGTGGAGTTGGGGGAACGGCTCTCCATGGCATGAGTGGGTAAACGGATGGGCTTCCAGAACGAGCCCCTGTGACTTTGCCTGGTTTACATCCGTCCAATACAAATCCACAGGCTCTTACTCTAGAAGCTTCTGCCGGGGCTGATGGACTGGCCTGGGGACAGAGGGTGCCCTCAGAGCCTCAGGGTGCTGTCTGGTTTAGGAAGAGCACTTAGTCACCTAGATCTAGGATTTATGACACGACAAGGGGACTCCTCACACTCGGAGCAGCATCCATCTGCATTCTAGACTTGGTTCTAGGCAAAGTATTTTGGAGCCTGTTGGTATCCTGTGTTCTGTTTATGTGTAAAACAAGTTAGAGTTATAACTAGTTAAAACCTATTTTTAAAATTTTGTCACAGAATATGGCAGTTGTGGTGGAGCCTGGCCAGAGACCCCCACACTCAGACGCTGTTGCTTGCTGGAGTTGCAGGCGTTGCCTGCATCGGCTGCCCCTCCCGGCGTGTCTGTGTTCTTGACACGGGCGCCCATCGAGGCTCGGCCTGTGAGAATCGTGCCACCGTTTGTCTCCGTGTTCCTCTGAGGTTCCGCAGACTTCACGGTCCCGTGGCAGAGCGTACGGTATCTGCTTGCATCCTGATTTCCCCAAACCCCAGGACAGGCCAAGAGTTCGTTACACACAACTGCAGAGGGCCCCGTGGTGTGGATTTACGGTGACACAGCCTTTCCCCAGCTTGGCCTTCGTCTCCAGAGTTGGCTTTAGAGCGATAGAAGCTTCCTTCAGACTGGGGGGCCCTGAAGCTTTGGTGCTAGGAATTCGGTGACCAGCACGGATGATACCCCATTTCTCTGCATTTGTAGCAATAGTTGTTAACACGACCACGAGATGTACAGAGGAAGGAAAAAGGAGGTTTTATTTTCAGAGTAACACTCTGTGCTTTGGGAAATGTGGTCTTGGGGGAGCTGTAAGCACACGCCCCTCAGGAGGAGAGGAGGCCGCGGCATTACACGTTCCGGGGTTTGTTGGCTGTGTGTGTTCATCGGGCTCAAGGAATGTCTGAACGTTTACAGGGAAAGTGGGGTTTGTTCATCCGGTTCGTGCAATGTCTGAACACTTACAGGGAAAGTCTAGCACACATGCAGTGAGTTAACCTGTAACATCCATGTTCGCCTTGGGGCGAGCGTCACATTTGAAATGAGGTGGACTGGGCGTGTCATGTACAAAGGTGAGCGCAGACGTTTATGCGCAGCCTCAGTCACAGCCAGGACTGGCTCAGGGTCTGCAGCTTGTGGCGGGAAAGGACATTCACGAGGTCATTCTGTCCAGTTGGGGCTGCCGGCAGGGTCCCGGGGGGGGGGGGTTGTCTGGTCAGCCAGCCTCTGGAGTCCACCCAGGTCCCGTGGACAGCGTTCCTCTAAACCAGGCTTCTGATTGTGGAGGAGACTTCATGCTGGTTAACACACTGTACAGGAGTAGTGCCGTGGGGCTTTGGGGTTGACCTTCCCTATGATGCCAGTTACATTTCTCTCCAGATCTCATCATAGCCACAGAGATTGTACCTCCTCTGACAGCTGGGGGTGCCATGTTGATATAGTAATTTATTGCATTAAACTTTTTATTACTATTTTAATACCTTTTTTTTTTCTTTTTCAAGAGATATAGGGTATTGCTGTGTTACTCAAGCCAGTCTTGAACTCCTGGCCTCAAGCAATCCTCCCACCTCGGCCTCCCAAAGTGCTGGGCTTATAGACGTGAGCCAGTGCGCCCAGCCTACAGCCATGTTTTTAAAACTCAGCAGTTCAAAAATCCTACTCCTTTCACCCCCTCAAGCAGGCTGGTTGGCCTTGTGCAAACTGGGGTGTCACGATCTTAGCCCCCCTTTTATTTTTCCCTTTGGCCTCAAGTTCTGATGAGAACAGCAGTTACAAAATGGGCATTAGGTGATTCTTCTGTTACTAAAGCCAGAATTCTCACCAGTTGGAGATGTTTGTCCCCAGGATCCCAGAAAGCTGCTTTGAATCAAGCCCGTAGTAAATAAGGAACTAAACTCTTGGTCCTCTGCTTAGTACCAGGGGAATGGGTTAGTTGCTGATACCTTTGATCTGTGCTCACGTGCTGCATCTCATCACGGGAAGCAGAGTCGCCCTGTGGAATAAAGCCCGGCTCAAGGTGGCGCGTCGAGACGCTTGGGGCTGTCAGTCCCTTATACAGCGGCAGACTTGGAGACTCAGTATCGCGTGCAGAGCCCAGGCAACCGGAG
Organism: Macaca mulatta; assembly: GCF_049350105.2. Taxonomy (NCBI): domain Eukaryota; kingdom Metazoa; phylum Chordata; class Mammalia; order Primates; family Cercopithecidae; genus Macaca; species Macaca mulatta. The sequence goes on from NC_133422.1 coordinate 177,914, forward strand.
TGCATCCACCTTAGAGACCACATGGACGGTCGGCAAGGTGGATGTCCGGGCATATGGCCTTGACAGGCCCACTGCGAGGTGAATTAGGAATTCGTTAGCAAAGAAATCAAACTCGCCTTTGGGTCCCAGCTGCTTGGAAGGCTGAGGCGGGAGGATTGCTTGAGCCAGAAGGTCAAGGCCGTGATGAGCCATGATTGTAATACTGCACTCCGGCCTGGGTGACATAGCGAGACTCCAAGTCAAAAAAAACACAACCCCTCAAACCTTACTCTTCATAGCAGGAGGGAGAATTTGTCAAAGTAACTGCAACAAAATCTTAGATGATATAATTTCAGTGGCTAAGTGAGCTGTCCATCCCACGTGGCTGGCTCACAACGCAACAGAGCCAGGTGCTGCTGCAACTGCGCCCCTCCCCACCCGATCGCTTGTGGACATTTTCTGTTTTCCCATATCTCCCTTTTGGATACATAGCTCGCTACTTTATAGCTAAGCATCAGTAAAACAGGTTGTCTATTTTGAAAAGTAACTATTATGTCTTTTAAGGACAGAAAATGAAGCAGGTGACAATAGCATGGCAACCTGGTGAATAGATTTAGAGGAATATTTAATACCTGGCACCACTCTGAACCCTTCTTCTCTCATGCTTAGTTACAGCTACCGCCTTCTATGACAAAACACTTTCAGCTCTGTGAGTAGGAATTAAACATATTCTAAATCAGGAGTTTTAGTTAAGCAGTATTTTACGTGAATGCCCAGATCCTAAGTGTTCACTGTACTGGTGTGTGGTGTTGAAGAAGGAACGAGGGCTTGGGGCTGCGTTTATGGTGCAGCGTCCGCGTTCCCATATGTGAGATGAGGGCCATGAGACACGGCCTGGAAGGTTCAGACTGTGGGATTGAATGGATCTGCCCACTCCTGGAAAGCCTCAAGTCTAACTTGACTTGGGCTGGTTTTAGGGAGATGCTGGCAGCGCTGTCCTCACAGGTTACCGGGAGGGGCTCTGGCACCGTCCCCGTCAGGTGTCTCATGATCAGCCCAGCTTGCTCATCTCAGAAGCTGCTGGTCGTGTTCTCGTTCCTGTTGTTTGTTGCGTGTTATTTAGGGTTCTGTTCATCTGGGGACCTAGGAGGTTTCACAGTGAGAGGAGAGCCGCTGAGCCGCCTTCCTGCCTGGACGCCAGCCCCACGGAGGACCGTAACTGCTTGAGGTTGGCTTCTGCCCCCGGCCTCACCTGTGGAGGCATTGATGCAGTGGTACTTTCTAAGCTCCTGGGGCACACAGTGCTGTTGTGTGGATCCACAGGCCACTGTGGCGTCCAAGCACGTTCTCCCGGAGGAGAGGACTCTGCGGGCACTGATAGTGGGAGCTGGCTGAGAGTCCAGCAAGTGAGACTCCCTGTGACGTGCACAGCTGCCATCTGCACAGCCCCTCCTGAGGCCAAGATGGTCGTGCGATAAATGCACAGAGCGCGTCTCCAGCAAAAAGCCGCCAAGTGTCCACAACCAGGATATCCACCACGGTGGCCTTTTGGTGTTAATACGATGAATGTGAGCAGCAGGTGGTCTGTGTCGAGTGTGACTGTGCCACTGCAGTTTTGTTCTCATGTCTTGATGAGCATGAACGGTTCCTGACGAGGGTAGATAAGGATGCTGTGACCTGAGACTCTGCAGTATTGTAGCTTGAGGAACCAAGGAGTTCTTCTCTCTTGCAAAGCCGTCAGGGAGGATGTTCCAGGCTGGTGACTGCTCCATGAGGTATTCAGAGATCCAGGTTTCTTCCCGACCCCTGCTCTGCGTTCCCAGGGACATGGCTGTCCTTGCCGTGGTTGGGACTGGGTGATTGCCATGCTGGCAGGGGAGGCTTACGGTGAGAGTGGCCCTGATTTACCTAATCTACATAATGACAGGGAGCCTGGGAGTAAAGTGTAGCCATGGCCTGGAGGATGGATGATGGATGTTGGTGAACGACTGGCTGCACTCACCGCAGCTGGCCCAGGAATGGGGAAGGATGGCTGAGTATGCCATTCAATGGTACCTGGTTCTTTCAGATTTGACTTCCTTATGGATTTTCTGCTGTAAAGAGGAGAGAGCCTGTGGTTCTAGGCCAAGCATCTCACTCATCTCATAACATCTTGTATCCCTCAGCCAACATTTATGTCAAGTTTTAGAAGTCCTATCAAACTGGCAAGCATTTCTCAATTTGGTTTAACCATTGGATTTTATATCTGTGTCTGCATGTCTATTTTACATCTATGTGGTTATTTGACACTCTGTAGTACCTTTGTAATAGGTTCTATTTGGTGGAAGTTACTTTCAACAAACCCTTGCTGCTACTTGAATTTTCAAGGTTGCAAGTAGAAAGGAGAGAATAAAAACCACATCTTCTCTAATTTTAAAATTTGTTGTTTCTCAAATCACACCAGAAGTACAGATATTACAAATTACAAAAGCAGCCAGAATCAAGGTTAAGAGATTTCTGGGCGATTCTGGCTAATCAGCAGTATTTGCTGAGGTGTGTGCAGCAGAGCAACATGCCAAAACGCCCGGGACGGGGGAGAGATGGGAGGCCCGGCTGTGACTTCGGAGGTGCTGTTGCCTCAGGGAGAGGAGCTAGATGTAGAGAGGATAAATGGACACAGGTGTGACCACCGCCATCCTTGCGGTGGCACGGAGGTCTTTGTACAGGGACCTTTGTGAGCTGAGTTAAAAATTGAAATTGAGAGAGTGCAATGCATTCTTAGTTTTTAAAATAAAATGCTAATAGATAACGTTTTGTTTGTAAGAATGTAAAATGTTACATCTTTGTTAAAGAATAATAATTTGCTTCTGAGATCTTTGTGACTGAGATTTGAAATCTTAAGTATGGTTTTTTCTTCCATGTTTTATACATATGCACGTATACACATATATGTAAGGTATATAAAAGGAAAATAAGCATATCTGTATTCACATTTATATACACTTCCATAATGTGTATACTTCCAGTCACACATAAGTCTAAGAGACTATGACTTGACTTGATAACCATGAGAGGGTAATTAAATAATTTATCTGCTCTTAGCCTTGCTTTTGTATGTGAGCAGGGACCCTGCGAAACGCGCCTCCTGCGTTCCAGGCCTCACACAGCCCGTGCCAGGTTTTGGAAGCAGGAGTTTGTCTGCGGCCACTTCGGGAAATATGTGGTTGCCAGGATTGCCTAGAGCTCCAGGCTGTCTCCAGTCCCAGCCTCCCTGGGGTAGAAGCTGCCCTACCAGGGGCCTGGACATGGACGTTAGGGCCTGGAGCCAGGGACCGCTCCTGAAGCGGGGGGCTCCCCTCACGGCTGGGCATGAGAACCGAGGATAGGAGGCGGAACCAGCCTCGGGCCAGTGCACGGCCTCCCTGAAGTGCTTGCGGGAAGCCCCAGCTGTACTTTGCTGACCCCATAGACAGCACCACACTCTGTGAGATCCCCCTGGCCCACCCCTCAGGTTCCTAAAATGATGAAGGTTTCCTGAGCTGTGAATTTTTAGGTCTAGGCTAAAAAGTCCTGGGACAGGCTCACAGGGTTCTTTATGTAGAAATGATGAGTGTGCTGGTGACTCAGAGCAGGCACTGCACCCTCACTCCAGGGTCCTTCGTGCCAGGTGGAAACGAGCGTGTGGGTCACCCAGAGTCCCTGCATCCTCACTCCAGTCACTGCTCTTTGGTTTCTTAATTAAAAGCCTAAAAGCCTTGATAATGAAAATGCATTCTCCCCAGAGAGTCGAGTTTCCGGTTATGGAGGCTCACCTGTAAATGCCGTGCCAGGTCAAATATGCTGAGATCTGGGCCAGGTCCTGCTTCCTGCTCACGGTCAAAGCAGGTACTTCATTTGGGAGGTGACCCAGGGAGATATCTGAGAGGCCTGCCGGTCCCCGAGGGATGAATCCGCTGGCCTTCACATTCTGCTCCGGCCTCCATCAGCTCCTTCCTACCTGCAAACTGCCGGCTTTGACGTTGCAATCGTTGGAGATATGTTAGGGACTTGGTATGGGTTGATGCCCATAGGACCAGCAGATCGTGAAAAGGTGGGAACCATGGCTGGGAGGGTGGTGACCACGGCCAAACTGAGAACCGTGGTGGGCTGGGAGGTCCATCTTCTGTCTGAAGTGTTTTTTAAAATAAAAAACAGTGTCTCAGGAGCATGAGAGGGGAGGCCACAGACGGGGAGAACGCATCTGTAAAAGACTCATCTGAGAAAGGCTGTTATCCAAACCGTGCAAGGAACTCTCAAAACTCAACAAGAAAATGAACAACGTGATTAAAAATGGACCAAAGACCTGGACAGATACCCCAACAAAGAAGATACACAGATGGCAAATCTACACGTGGAAAGATGGCCCGCGTCTTATGTCATAGGGCGAGGCGTCACTGTGCACCCATCGGCCTGGCCAAAACCTGAACTCCGACACCACCACGTGCTGGTGGGTGTGTGGGCATCAGGACCCTCACTCATCGCTGGGGGAAGTGGGGCAGCTCCAGTGGGAGGCAGCATGGCGGTTTTCCGTGGAACTAAGCTCTCCGACCACAGAAGCAATCACAGTCCTGGACGTTTACTCGGAGGAGCTGAAAGTTTACTTCCATGCGGAAATGTGCACACAGACGTTGACAGCAGCTTTATAATTGCCAAAACTAGAAAGCAACCAAGATGCCCTTCAGCAGGTGAATGGATAAACTGTGGTATGTCAGATACTGGGATATTATTCAGCACTAAAAAGAACTGGACCCCTAAGCCATGAAAAGACACAGAAGGATCATAAACGCATGTTGCTAAGTGAGACTCCAATCTGGAAAGGCTGCCTGCTGTCTGAGTCCAACCACAGCACAGTCTGGAAAAGGCAAAGCTGTGGAAACAGTAAAACAATCAGCAGCTGTCAGTGGTTGGGGAGGGGAGAGATGAATGGGAGGAGCATAGGGGGTGTGTAGGGTGGGGCAGCAACTCCAGGTGGGGCTTTCATGGGGGATCCATGCCGTTCCACGTCTGTGAAACCCACAGAGTGAGCAGCAGCAGGCCGAGTCCTCGTGTGAGCTGTGGACTGTGGGTGGTGGTGCCGTGTTGATGCGGGTCTGTCGGTCGTAGAGACATGCTGGTCTGGTGAGGGCAGGAGAATGATGGAGGCTGTGCCTGTGTTGGGAAAGGATATGTGAGGACTCTCTGTACTTTCCTCTTGATTTTGCTATGAACCGAAAACTGCTTTTAAAAACGTCTATTGAAAAGGCAAACAAAAAAGTGCTGGCCAGACAACATCAGTGTGAGGGTGTGGCCTGTGTTCTACGTTCAGAATTTCCCTTTTAGAATACACGTATCTAAATTTTTCAAAGTTAAACCTTTGCATTAAGTAACTCACTACCAAGTTACAGTATCAGCTTGAGCACTGCCAGGATGGCCAGGATCCTGTATCCTGACCAGCTTCTCCCCTTACAGGTGCAGTTGACGTCCATGGCCACATCCCAGTAAGCGGCAGGGCTGGAATCAGGAGTCAGGCTTTGCGGGACAGAGAGGAAGTGAGATCTTGTAAGCACGTGGCTGAGGGCGGGCAGGGAGGAGCCCGTGGCGCAGGGAGCCGGCAGGGATGACTTTTTGACCAGTTTTCCTTATCGCTGAGGCCTTCTTAGACTTGGGGAGTTGGGAGTCCCCACTCTCGGGTGCCTCAGAAACCAAAGGCTGCTTGTAATGCTCAAGTTCCAGATGCCTCAGGGGAGGTACCTGGGTTGTTGGGTACAGTTCCGTTATTTGCTGCTCGGTGGGATTTGCCCGCAACATTTCTGATTGTTTATAAGAGCTGATGTTTGAGCTGCTCAAAATCACATATGGATGTCGATTTATCTATAAAAGTTAAGAATGGAATTTGAGTGCAAAGAGTTGTGAAAATGCTCAAGGTTATGTACTAATGTATACATTACATTTGTGGAAATATTTGAAAGTGCAGGATTTACATTAAACACTTCTCTTGATTTTTGTAATATCTACCTGTCATTTTCCCGTTTGATTAATAGATGTCAGAGGGCTTAAATTTTGAGTGCCTGAATTCACTGAAATTAAAACTTCTTACATCAAATGTAATTGAACTGAATGTAGCAACAGTGCATGCTTTTATAAGTACTGATTAAAAAATATATAAAAACACATATCCATGAACATGCAGATGGGGGCAACATATTAAACCATGGAAGTAGAATTAGTATTGTTTTCTGAGAAGACAAATTTTTAAAAAGCTAAGGGGTCTTATAACTTTCTAGTTTCCAACTTATTTACCCTAAAGTGGAAGATTGACAGCAGCAGAAGAGGAGATCCTGCGCCAGTGCAGGCTCTGGGAGCAGCGGGGTGAGTGCTGGAAGGAGCTGGCTGGAGGCAGAGCCAGGGAGGTGCTCAGACAGGCCAGGACGGCCTCAGGGCACGCGGCTCAGTGAGTGAGAAAAGGTTCACATTTCTTGGAGAGCCCTTGACTCTGCCCACGGAAAACCCAAACTCCTTCCAACGGGGATGTGCATCTCATGTAAAAGTTGTTACTCCCAGAAAGAAAGCCAGTGGATGTAGAAATTTTACGTATGCAGAAATTACTTCAAATTTGTTTCTAACCTTATCCTTTTCTTCCCCCATCTTAATGTGTGGTGACTTTCTGCAGGTGACGCACACATCTTAGGAGAGCGCTGTATTTCAGTTGCTGTTGGCTCTGATGTGACTTTGTGGTGTCCGATGTTCTTGTTCTGAGGTTCTGCCCAGAACGTGGCTCCTCCCTGCTGAGCGTTGCTTGTTGAAGGCCCGTGTGGAAACTTTCCCTGTAAGCTCGTTGACCGCAGCAGTCTTGGTTAAGAAACCTTTGGACCTCCTGAGACTTCACACAGCCTTCTAACCTTTCTAGTGTGTCCTTTTCATTTTACTGTTCCCCATTAACCCAGATGTTTTCCAGAATGTAAGTAATCTGCTGAATGCAGGGTGGGGGGTGCCCTCCGTTGGCTCTGGGGAGAAGCATCGCTGTTTCTCCGGGTGGAGCTTCCCGCCCACCATGGTGTGCTCCAAGACGCAGCAGGGTTCTTTGGCAGAAATAATCGTCGAAGGCCTGCGTCTCCGTGGCAGGGTGGCTGTGGGTATGGGACCTCGCGGCCATGCCGGCCCCTCCCCATCAATGGCACCACGGAGAGGAGCAGGGGGAGGCCTGGGATCTGTCTCCAGAGTCACAGCTGTGCTTCCGAGACTGCGTCATCCATATGTAACTAGACATGCAGAGAAAGTGTTGGAGATCAGCAGGAGACGGTGTCTGTCCCTAATGAGCTCAGGCGTGCCCTTGAGAGGGTCAGGTTTCTGTGCGGCTGATCTGGACTCAGCCTGGCTGTGGCAGTGCAGGTGACTGCTGGGCTTTGGCAAGGCTGCAGCCACTATCTGTCTGAAATGGCCCCCTTCCTTGGCTCGCGGTGCCAACTGGGCCCCCAGGCCTGAATTCCCGCCAGGACGGAGGCCCTGTGTATGTGTCGGGGAAGGGGGAGGTGGGGGTCCTACTTTATTGCCGTATCCAATGCCACGCGGGGTCAGCACTCAGGAAACATGTGCTGTGTGGGTCAGCGATTGAGTTCAGAAACCTGGAAAATTCAGCAGTGTAGGCTTTGGGCATGACCCGTCCAGCCTTGGGGCTCTTTCTTTCTCTGAATTTCCTTCCATGGCATCCTCCTCATCCCAGGGGCCCCTGTTCCCATATGGCTGTTGGCAACTTCACAGGTTCCTCTGCCTCCCCTCCCGGGCCCTGGTGTGGCTGGGGCAGCTAGTAGCTGTGTAGACCCCACAGCCAGTAGATCATTGGTGCCAACGCCTTGGGCCTGGTTTACTTGAGTCAAGGACTGCAGTACATGGCTGAGCCCACCCCGAATGCCTGGATCGGAAGGCCTTGGGTTGCAGAGGGGTGGGGATTGGATATTGAAGGACAACCTGCAAAGCAGAAGGGGAAATGGCTGTGCTGATGGGCAGCTAGAGGAGTCTGTGCAGAGCCTGGGACCCAGTGCAGACACAGAGCTGACATGGGCAATGCAGTGACACGGCCACCGTGGAATTGGGCAAAGTTACAGGCTTCAGACCGATATGGAGCGGCTGGTCTAAAACGATCCTCATTTTCCTTTAATCCTAACAATTGCTGGCTTACAGGGTGGGGGAGTGAGATCTGTGGTGGCCGCGAGGAGAGACAGGGATTTTAATTAAAACCCTCTTTCTGGGAGAGGGGAGTAGCCGTTTCTGTAGGGCAGTGAGCATCGTCATCTCAGGCAGCTCAGGCTGCTGTAACGAAACACCATTGACTGAGCGGCTTATGAACAACAGGAATTTGTTTCTCACAGTTCTAGCGGCTGGAAGGCAGGATCAGGGTGCCGCACGGGTGAATTCTGGTGTGGGCTCTTTCCTGGTTGGCACACACCTTCTCTCTGGCCCTGACACAATGGGAGGGTGAGGGATTTGCTGGGCCCCTTTCTGAGGCACAAATCCCATTCAAGGGTCTCCAGCCTCGGGAACTCATTACCTCCCAAAGACCACCTGACAGCATCACATTGAGGCTGAGGATTTCAACCTGTGTTTTGAGGGGCAGGCAGGCAGTTTGTAACCTTCACCCTCTTTGTGTATTTCTGACTCAACATTGAGTCTGCCTTTGGCTCTCCAGTGGACAGAGCCTGTGTGGACACTGAGCAAGGTCAGAGCTGCAAGCATGTACACATCGGGGGCAAGGGAGCTGCCAGGGGTGTGAGAAGGGGTTTCAGCGTCAATCGGAGCTGCTTTCCTGGCAAATGTACTCATAAGCTATCCTGGCAACATTTGCTTTTCACGAAGAGTCGATGAGGCAGTGGGGGCAGCAGGCGGTGTTGCCAGAAGCTTGGAGCTGATGAGCAGCAGAGAAGGGGCAGAGGCCACGACCTTGGGGTAGTCAGCAGTGCCAGGTGTCTGCCCTCCAGGCCTCACGTCTGTAACTGTGTAGAGACCGAGCCGACCGGGGCTTGCCGGCCAGTGTGGCTCTCATACAGGTGATTATCGCGTTGTGCTTTCTATGTAATGTTCCCTCAACCCCATGCCCACCCCACCAATTTCTGTGCCTAGCAGAAATGATGCTGCGTTTCCTTGATGAAGCCTTGAGTTTCCTGTGGAGATGTAGGAATAGCATGATTTGGCTCACGTCAAAATACTTTGCAGTGAAGCTGCACGGAAGAGGTTTCTAGGCTTCCATTTGACGTTTTCAACAATGCCTGAGTGTTACAGGACCGTCTTGCTTGTTAATAAAGCACCAGATGAAAAAGGCTACTGGTTAATAAAGGAGACTTTTTACATTAGCACAGAGAGGGTGGCTTGAGATAAATTCAGCGTAACGTAGGTGTGTTTGTAAGCCGTCAAAAGGACCATCTCTCTGCTGGCGACACATGTTTTCCGGTATTGGTTTTGTTCTGTAAAAGGATGACTGGCATTCGGCAGAGTCATTCCAGAATTCACCTGGAAGGCGTCCACATGGTGCCTTGTTTTCTCCTGACATTCTGGGCACCACGAGGGATTATTCCTGTCTTCAGCACTAGCAGGAGACTTTTCCTGAACACCTGCTCCTCTTTGGCGCTGTGGGTGTGAAGGGGTCAGAGTGACCCTGTCTTCATGGAGTTTTCAGACACCATGGGGATAGTGTGGCTCGAGTGTCGGGCTCGGGTGGGAGGGAGACTTTCCCCAGAAAACAGCTGCCGATTCCAGGACGGCCCTCGACCCCTCCTCCCTCTGTTCCTCTGCGTCATGTCTGAATTAAGGCTGTTCCATCGTAGCGGGGGTGTCATGTTAACTGGAAGTGTGCTTTTTTACTGGGCAGTAAGTAAATTAATGGTACATTTTCCAAGGACAGCGAGGTTTGATTTGATGAATCCAGTGGGGGAAAGGAGAAGGGGCTTGGCTGTGTGGGGATGTGTGTGATGGGAGCAGAATGTAGTAGCCATGCAGGCTTTTGGGATGGAGGGGCCACGCCCACATTTCCATGGGATCCGTCGCTGTTTGTGCCACTAGACCTGAACCTCTGTCTCTACTTCTAACACCCGTATAGTGAGGAAGCCCCTGATGGGCCTGAGTTGTTACTTCCCATGGCCATCGCTGGGAAATGCCCCAGACGCCTCTCCAGGCTGGTGACGGCCCTGGGGCTGGACACTGGCTTTGTCCTGAGTTGTTTCTTCTTGTGGTCATCGCTGGGAAGTGCCCCGGACACCTCTCCTGGCTGGTGACGGCCCCAGGCCTGGACACTGGGTTCGTCCTGAGCTCTGCGAGGGGCTTGGGCTCCACGTGCAGCAGGCATCTGTGCATCCCTTTGGATGTGAGATGTTGGCGCTCGGCTTGGAGGCCAGCGCAATCTGGGTGTGGTCAGGATCCAGTTCATCCTTTGGAGAGAGAGCACCTGCCCGGGGACCCCTCTGAGGTACATAGTCATGCAGTGCCCTCACAGGATGCCCGGTCCCCCGAGAACTTCCCGCCATTCCCCTGGACCCTCAGGTATGGGAGTCAATTGTGGTGTGTGTGTCACAGGCGGGGGTACTGAGGACACCACGTGCCTGCTCGTGCGAAGACCTGAAGTGCTGCGTGAGCTCGTTCCCAAGGGGCCGTTGGCATCTGGGGGCCTGTGGGTGTCTTTCCACTGGCAGGAAATAATGGGTGGCCTATGTTACCTTTTGTGTCTTTTTTTTTTTTTTTTTCTTTGCCGAAAAGCCCTAATGCCAACGTCGCTGTCCTGCTATTGGAACCGCCCACCTCAGGCTCAGTGGCCCTCCTGTTTCTGGGCTGCTGCAGTGTTGTGTTGGGGTAACTGTATTAACTTCGTTTGAATTTTCTTCCTGTTCTTTTGGAATAAGTGTTGATAGTTTGTGCTGCTTGTTCACCCCAGAGGCGAGGATGTCCTTTAGGCCTGGAGGAGCACAGCCCCTGGAGGGAGGTGCCGGGCCTCTACCTCTCATGTCATCAGCAGCCCTCTCCACACGTCTCCTCTTCACTCCTCGTGCCCACGGCTGGGGTCACGGGCCGCTCGCTCTGCTGTTTGAGATCCTCGGAAAAGATGTTTGCCCTGAAGAGAGATTGGGGGTGTGTGGCTGATTTTAAATAGGAGGAAATGATTGTAACAGAATGAGCAATGCCTAGCACTTAGTCTCAGGCTTGAGAAATTGTGTTTTAGAAGCAAGGTATCCCCAACTCCGGTTTCCTTCAAATTAAATCTTTTAAAGAGTCCACAAATATAAATAGTTAAAGCCTAAAACTATGCAACAGAGGGCCTAGAGCCCAAGCCACTGCCACCTCTGACTCCAAGACACCACAAAAACTTGGCCCTCCTCCTCAGAGAACCCCCCTTCTGCTCCTCCTTCCACACTGCTCCCTCCACAGTGCTCCCTCCACACTCCTCCCTCCACACTCCTCCCTCCACACTCCTCTTCCGCCCCCTCCCCTTCTTCCTTCCCCTTCCCTTCTTCCTTCCTTCCTTCCTTCCTCTCCCCTTCTTCCTTCCTTCCTCCCCTTCTTCCTTCCTTCCTCTTCCTCCTCCCTCCTCTTCCTCCTCTTCCCCCTCTTCCCCCTCTTCCCCCTCCCTGTCCTTGGGCAACCTCCATGGAACTCTGGTTCAAAGTCACTGGTCTGTGGGGCCGCCCATTTGATAGACGAGCACGCTGGGGACCAGACACAAGTGACTGACTCAGACCAGCTCGCATGTCGTCTCCTGCCTCCCGTAACACCGGGTTGTCCCTAATGGAAGAGAATCAATGATGCTGCTTCACTGATCTCCAGGGAAAACAGGTTGATAACAGGTTATAAACATGGGAACGTTTTGGAAAAAGCGTCGTCCACTTGTCAGCTCCATCTCTCCTGCCCGGAAGATGTAGGGGAAACCTGCCTTCAGCCCACCCTCATCCCATAACAGGACAGAGGACAAAGGGGCAGAGACCCAGGTCCTGTCAGTGCCCTCAGGAAACCCCCCATTTCCTCCTCATGGTGGAAGTGGAAACCATCCAACTGGACTAGATTTTCCCGGGAAGCCCCTTCACCCCGAAAGCAAGGAATCTGGTTTGAGCACACACCATTCTCGGTGCCATGACTTTCTGCTGCTGAACCCTGCATACGTGGCCCATTGATCTTGCTAGTCCAGTGTTACTGGGTCCTGGGAGTTTCTGTGGGCTGATGGCAGGTGTTTACCATTGTGTTCAGAGGGGAGAACAGAACTTTATTTGTCGAAATCAGATGATAACCATTGCCATGTGATTCCTTGGGTTGGTTTGGGTGGGGGGTGCTCAATGCTTTTCCTGAGGGCTAAGTTCTAGTTTGAGACCGTCTCTCTTTGTCGCCCAAGCTGGAGTGCAGTGGTGCGATCTTGGCTCACTGCAACCTCCGCCTCCTGGTTTCAAGCAGTTCTCCCTGCCTCAGCCTCCCAAGTAGCTGGGATTATAGGTGTGTGCCACCACGCTTGGCTAATTACAAAAATATTTAATATAGGCTGGGTTTTGCCATATTGGTCAGGCTGGTCTCGAACTCCTTGCCTCAAATGATCGGCCCACCTTGCCCTCCTAAAATACTGGGATTACAGGCTTGAGCCACTGTGCCCGGCCTGATCCTGACATCTTTTAAAGCTGCCTTCATGTACCAAAAGCCAGTCTATGTTTGAAAATCAGTCTTGAAGAGCCTAGGAGGAGAGGGATAAGCTTCAACTAGGTGAATAACTATGCATATGTTAAAAATATGGGCCAAAATCTACCCCAAATGTTAACTCTTCTGCTTTGCGTATTATATCCATTTATAGTTATTTCAGCACTAAGATTTTTAAAGACTCTTTTGATAATTATGGAGAAATTACTATTAAAACTCAGCTGCATTTGTAACACTTCAAAGAACTAATTGGATGACATCATTTTTCCCAGAGGCATTTTGGATTGTTACATAATTAATGTTTATCTCTTTGCCAGAAATCTTTTTTTTTTTCTTTTCCAGAACAGATACCTGAAAAGAAAATTTCCTTTGCATTAAGTGTTATTTCACTGTGTGACAATCAATTTTTGAACGTGAGAACAAGATCATCATGTATTTTTGGGATACTTCTTGCTTAATAGTGATAATGCTAAGTGTTAAAATTATGCAACAATTTGTTTCTTTGAAAATTACTATTTGCCTGCTCACCAGGTGGGAGCTGATGAGAACGTGGATGTAAAAATTAAATTGTATTTAGCTTGTATAAAAGAAGTTTAAAAAAAAAAAGCTTTTTTTGTTTGTTTGTTTTGTGCTACTGCTGAAGTTGCTTCGTTGTGGAAATGAGGTTATTGCAGGCACCTAGAATTTTATCTCCTTCACTTGTACAATGGGAAGAAATTCTCCAACAAGCACAGGAATCTGACTTTCTGATATTGAGACTCCTAGGCATCAAGCCCCGTGGAAAGGTTGGTGATTACGTGAGTGTTGGCGTTGATGTGGGTACCCTCCAAGCCGGACGCAGGCAGCAGGGAAGGGCAGAACAGGCCCCTCAGGAGCCATCAGAAAATCAAGTGTTGGCAGCAGTGGTGAGGGTTGATGTCAGGGGCCAGGAGGAGGTGGTGAAGGGAGCATGTGCCTCAAGGCAGCCCTGGAACCCATGGTCCCTGCAGTGAGGTCTGATCTGCAGGGGACGTGGACGGCCACGTGGCAAGGCCCACGGACAGCCTGGACTTGGCTGCCTCAGAACTCTGGTGGACGTTGCAAACGGCCCCACAGGGTTGCAGTGCACATTCCTCGGACAGAGAGAAGACGCTTGTAACTGTTCTCGGCACGAAGCCAGCGCCCTGTGAACAGTGGCCACTGCTGTTGTGACTGAGTGCCGTCCAACTGGAGGCATTTGCTCTGCTCAGTTCACTTAATTGGGCCAGGAATGGGGTTGCCCTGCCTTCAACAAGCTTGACGCATTGAACGAGGACTCAGTAAAGTACTCTGTAAATATGCTCTCCTGGCTAGAGTGAGCAAAGCCCAGGGAGAGAGTGGTTCCTCAGTATTAGACAGGTGTTTGGCGGGGCCAGCTGTGTGGCTGCCAGAGCGAATGTGACCAGGAAGCCTCTGTTCCCCCGGAGGTGGCCAGCGTAACTGTTACACGTGCCGTAGGTAGAAAGTGGGCACTGCTGGGAAACTTGCTCATGTTGCTGTTTCCTGATTGGAAATTCAAGGTTTCTGAGCATCCTACATCGAATTTGTACATTGCTGAGACTGTACACCTTTCAACACTTGTTTTTTCCTGCTTTTCGGATCTATACAACCTGATATTTGGCCGTGGCTTCCAGAACAGGCTGGATGCAGAGTGAAGTCCTCTCCTCACTGTCAATCTTTGCAGATGTCTTTCTTAAGAGTCTCAATTAGGTTTTTACTTAACTAGACTTTTTAAATTGCCATGCACATAACTCTACCAGTTACAATCGTGAGCTAACGTGGGATTTTGGTTTTACTTTGATGAATGTTTAACATTTGCATGCTGGATGTAGGGGTGGAGGTCATTTATCTGCTTTTCATTTCCTTCTTGGTTATACTTAGTGACTTTCAGGTACGGTGTGGAAAGCCTGGTACAGGGTGAATTGCAGGCTGCAGTGTGGCGCGGTAGACGAGAGGCGTGGGCTGCAGTGTGCACAGTGGATGAGAGTGAAGCTATTTCCATCCTGGAGGGAAACACACAGGAAACAATTTAAAAAACTGATCATCTAGCTTGAATGAGGTCCAACAAATTCAGTTTGCAAAGTTTAACTTCCAAGTTAACTTAGTAACTTTTCCCCTAAGTCATTAATTTAGTAGCTTATGTTTATTGCCTAAAGCATAATAGTCATAAATTCTAAAATGAATGACTAAACATGTAATAATTTAGGCATACAGCACCTGAAGGGAAAACTGCCAGTATGCTAAAATATTGGATACAGATGCTCAAAAAATATAATGTAGCATTCTTACAATGCATGTGCTTTTAGCATGTAACTTGGTGAGTAGTGTTGAGCTATATTTGTAGGAATGTGTATCTTGAATACTTTAGGACACCACTGGAGATGTGTGCTTGAGAGGTATAAATACTGAATGTTCTTCTCCCTTCCTTTAAATGAAAAACATTAGCTCCCTTGATTTTTATTTTTATGTTTTGAAGTGGACTCTCACTCTTGTTGCCCAGGCTGGAGTGCAGTGACGCAGTCTCGGCCCACTGCAACTTCCGCCTCCAGGGTTGAAGTGCTTCTCCTGCCTCAGCCTCCCCAGTAGTTGGGATTACAGGTACCCACCACCATGCCCCGCTAATTTTTGTATTTTTATTAGAGATGGGGTTTTGCCATAGTGTCCAGGCTGGTCTCAAACTCCTGACCTCAGGTGATCTGCCCACCTCGACCTCCCAAATTGCTGGGATTACAGGCGTGAGCCACTGCGCCTGGCCAGCTCCCTTCTATAATGATTTATACAGTTGTTTTTGCTTTTTGTTTTTTCGAGACGGTGTCTCACTCTGTCGCCCAAGCTGGAGTGCAGTGATGCAAATCTGGGCTGACTGCAGCCTTCACCTCCTGGGCTCAGGTGATCTTCCCACCTCAGCTTCCTGAGTTGCTGTGACTAGACACACGTCACCATGCCCAGCTTTATTATTATTATTATTATTGGTATTTTTAGTAGAGACAGGGTTTTGCCATGTTTTCCAGGCTAGTCTCGAGCTCCTGGGCTCAAGCAATCTCCTGGCCTCAACCTCCAAAACTGCTGGGATTACAGGCGTGAGCACCACATTTGGCCCATTTTTTTTTTTCTTCCAGGATTAGGAGTCGACTTTCAGAAAATCCTTCAACCTTGCAAGCTTAATTTTCCATAAAAGTATTCCTCTAGGATAAAAACAAGGCACAAAGAAGTACGTGTGGACTGCAGTTAAAAATTTTCAAGAAAACTTAGCTTAGGAAAGTTGACATTTACAAAGAACAGGAGGCCCGTTCAGTGCCTTCTAGGCACTGGGAATGGCGGTCTGTGGGCGACCCTAACATGTGCGGCGTCCTGAGACGTGATCGTGGTGTTCACGCTTTTACCGAGGGCTTCCCGGGAGTACCAGAGGCTGTTCTTCTGCAGTCGGCCAGCCAGGCAGCAGCTGCTGGAGAAGGAACAAATAGCAAAAGACAGATGTACACGGTGTTATTGTGACAGAGAGGTTAAAACCAGGGTCACTTTGTTCTTACAGTTTTAAAAAACTAATAATGAAGTCCTTAAATATGTTTAGGATTTCAAAGTAGTTGTGGGTGTGTCTGTGTCTCTAGCTCCCGTTCGGGTGCTTCCTGCGAAGAGAGCTCAGAGACACCACCTTTCCTTGATGAGGTGACAGTGTCTGGAGAGGTGTGAACCCCGTGGTGGGGGGATGACTGACCTGGGGTGAGGCTGGGTCAGTGTGGGGATCCAACCCCACTCCACATTCCTGTAGGGAATCCACAGTTCTAAGTCTTTATGATAGGGGTAAAAATAACCTGGATGAGGTGTTATTTTTTAAGAAGTAAGTGCCATGCTCTTTTTTCCTCATACTTTTCCGTGTTTAAGCAGCATTGAAGGATAAGGCACTAGTAGCATGTTGTTTTGGAAACAATGTTGTTGGTTATTTTACGTTGAATATGGTACTAAGGTTGCCTGGTAACAGAAGTTTTCCTTAAACAACATGGAACTCTGTTGAATCTGTTGCCCCATTGGCTGAGCCGTCTGAAATCAGTGCAGTAGCAGCTGAAGAGGCCTCCTCCCCTTGGAGGAAGCCGCTGGATTGGCAGGAGGCACCGGTCTTGATTTGAGGGAGTGAGGCGCCTTTGCAGGGACCCCACGTGGCCCCTGCAGCTCTCTCCTGCCCCCTGCTGGTTGGCCAAGCAGCCTCGCGACAGTGTGCTCAGTGTGAATGTTCACTGGAGCAGGCCGAGGCTTTTGTTCCAGAAACACTGACTTCAGAAACGGCCGGCTGTGTGTGTTGAGCATGGCAAGAAAGACTTACGTGTGTCTTAAACCTCTTGAACAAAGCAAGTTGATGTTTCAAATGCATCTCAAAGGCTAATGACTTTGCTATGGTCAATATTCAGGAGAAAAGAGGGTTTGATGAAACAGAAAGACAGGAGTGGCAAGTGACATGCTTGTGCCCCGTATGACTAAGCGATGTCCTGGCCGTTCCACACCACGGCCTCTGAGCAGCCAGCCTGCAGATACTGGGTCAATTTAGATATCCCTGATCTCTGCAGAGGTTTGATCAGGTAGCCCAAGAGCAGATAAACACAAACGCTGACTGGAAACCCTGGCACACGGAGACACTGGAAACAGCAAGCTGCTATTAACATCATAGTAAGAGACAGTCGCCTGCTCTCAGGGGTGTCAGTTTCTTTTGCTTCTAGACGTTCATCTGCGTTACAATACAGTTTTGCTCAGTTTATCCCCATTACTCCACTGTCTTCGCCGTTAAAGTCTCAGCCAGCACTTAGCTCTGACACTGCAGGAGTTTCACTGTGCGGCTGACCAGGCCTACCTGGCTTGGCTGTAAAGCAGGTGAGATTTTCCGGAAGGCAGTGACGAGAACCCGAGGCAGGAAAGAGCATTGCTGGTCTACATACGGCAGTGCACCTGCAGCAGAGCATGTACGTGCACGTTCAGGCTAAACAGGTGTAGGAGAGAAGAAAACCACCTACAATTAGTCCCTTAAAATGCCACACACCCAACCCTTGAGACCCTAGCACATACAGTAGTAGTGGTCTTGGAGATGGCAGGTGTGCTGAAGTCTGATTTTCTCACTTAGCTTTTCCAGCAGCGTTTTCCTCATCTCTAAGCTGGGCCTAACAACTGCCACGCGTAGATTTGTGCATGGAACCGTGCGTGTAAAGTGGGGTAGCCCCCAGGACCTAGGAAGGACTCGTGGTCAGTGTCGGTGGTCATGCGTGCTGTACGGGTCCCCCAGGAAGATGATTGCTACATATAACTCCCTCCGTTCAATGTCACTGAATGTAAAAGGTGGGACATTGGCTTCTGATGTGTCTGGTTTGCTGCAGGCCACGCTGCACCCCGTGGTTCCTGAGCCCTGAGCTGAAGTACATCCTGCTGCATCGCCTGTGTCGCTTTTGCTGTGTCACTTAGAGCTCCTGCCCTGGGAAACTTCCTCGCGCCTGACGAGCACCACAGTTTGCAGCAAGACCTGTCCAAAGCGTGGACTGCGAGAGCCCCGCTGTGGTCCTGTCCTCTCCATGTTGGGAGCGACTTTGTGGGGTTTGTCGGCCCTTCTCTCAGGTGTCCTGTGTCTCATGGATCAGCCGACGAGCCCCGTCTGGAGGAGCACTCTGCAAAACGTTGCCGGCCACCCAGATCTCCTAGCGCAGAGTGAGGCCACATCTGCAGACTTGACCGCACAGAGTCCCGAGGCATTCGGCAAGAAGGGGAGTGGGATGTGTGTGAGATCCCACTGCGGAAGCCGGCTCTGCTCCGTACTCTGCGTGCGGGGTGCCTGATGTTCAGACCTGCTGTGTCTATCGGGGGCCATGGCGGGGTGGTGGGAGTGGGGGCAGGGAGCAGCGCGGATGGATCCAGGAAAGGACTTAGTTGAATCCCAGCTGCCCACATACCTGTTGCTGGTCTTGGACAAGGTCCCTAGTTTCTCTGGGCTTTCGGTTTGATTGTAAGACTAGGACGCCGCCCCAGTCTGAAGATGTCGGTGTGTGCGGGAATGTCTGGCGCAGTCACCATGGGTTTTCCTTCAGCCTCCTCCGTGCCCCTCCCTGGGTCAATCAGTATCCATGCGTGCCACAAGTAAATTACAGTCCCTCCGAAAAACCAGTTGACCCGAGTTTTATGGTCGAGCATGGTGAGTGTCCTTGCCAGGAAATGCCACTAGATGTCTTGGGCCTGCTCCTCTACCTCCACAGCAATCCCCGGAACAGGCTGGTTCAGGACGTGGGAGGTGGGAGTCAGTGTTGTACCTAGGACAGGCTGAAGTCAAAGGCTCATTTGCTCTGTGAGGGGTGATCAGGATGACACATCAAGTGGAGCCCCATGGCTGACCCTGGAGGTGGACGGTCGGGTCGGATTGGCTGCCCTCCAGCACGTGTTTCGAGTGATGCCTTCCCTGGGTTACGCAGCCCTGATCTGTAGCGCACAACTTCCCAGCTCCAGCCAGTCTGGTCTTGCCGTCTCCTTCCAAGAAGGTAGGTGCGGCGCAGTTGCCTTTAAGCGGCTCCTTCTGGACACCGCAGGGCAGCAGCAAGCAAGCATGGGCGACTTTTTTCTTACGTTGACCACAATACGCGGGGCCAGCTTTGCACGATCCCATTCAGCATCACACGTGTGCATCGGCCACTCACCTGTCCATCTGCCACAGACAGGCTTGGACAGGACCATTGAGTGGCCTTTACGGCAAAGAGCCTAAAGGGCTCACAGGAAACCTGGACCCAGCGCAATGGTAACAGCGCAGCAATACCTGTCATTGATCAAGGGGTATTCTGGGCCCGACATGGTGTTAAGTGATCCAGTTCGGTTAGCACTCTTAGAATTAACCCCCTTTTGCCTATCAGGAAATCGAAGACGGAGGGCATTAACGCCAGGGAGCAGGGAGTAAGGGGACACACAGAGGGGCTGAGGGGCTGGGCATTCTGAGCCCACGGATCTGCCCACAGGCCCCGGCTGCACGGGCACCAGGGCTGCTGCTCTGGAGGGGATGAGGAGCTCTGGGGAAAAGATGGAGCCTGACGTGGGTAAGATTTGGATATTTTCAGAAGAGATTTTCAGCCTGGAATGAGGGTGTAAGTGACTGAATCGGAGTGATGAGCCAGATAGCCCGGCTGCCGGAGCTCCCCTGTGGGGTGAGGGAGGAAGGCCTTGGGGGCGTGTGGCTGAGCAGAGGCGCTGGGTCGCCAGGAGCCGCCGCGGGTTTGGAAAGGGGGAGAAACGCAGCGCCCTGCACTGCAAGGGCACCGAGACGTGGTTGTGGTTCTTCCTGACCGTGACAGGCACAAATGGTGCTGATGGTGGAATGCACGGAGTTTGCCTTCAGAGAACTCCTGCTGTCTTTTAAAACCTGGGCCTCTCATTTAAACTTGGTGGCCTCAGGTGAATGGTCAGAAACAGTTTCTGATGAGGTTGCAGAGACTGTGCATGGCCTCTGATTGTGTACATCCTGTGATTGTGTATAGTCTCTGATTGTGGCCTCTGGCCTCTTTGTGGCCTCTGATTGTGTGGGTCTCTGTGTGTGGTCTCTGTGCAGCCTCTGATTGTGTGTGGTCTCTGATTGTGCTCAGTCTCGGATTGTGCGCGGCCTCTGATTGTGTGCGGCCTCTGATTGTGGGTTGTGTGAGTTTCCCGGGATTAAGTAGATGAGCCTCGTGCTGGGGCAGGTGTGCCTTGTGTTGGGCATGTGGCTAAAGAAGTTTAACCCATCTCCTCTTTGAGAATGGCAGGGCAGTAACAAAGGCGGTTGATTTATACATGGCCATCCTCGTGAGGTGAGGACCTGAAAGGTTTACTGCTTTCCCGGAAAGCTGCTCTGGGCGTCACCATCACTGATCATGGACAGCAGCTCAGAAGCCCCCTTAAGGTGCAGGGAGGGACCGGCGCTGGTCCTGTCTGTGCCCAGGCTGCTGGTCACCCTGACGGCCAGGCGATGGCTGCCTGTGCACGAAGCTGGGGTTAGAGTGCATTTGGGCAGTGTCGGCTTTGATTTAGGTCAAGACTGATCAGTCTTCCTAAAATACTAGCCATGAAAGCTTTCATAGATTGTAGTTCTTTGGGAGATTTATATGTGGTTTTTAAAGCACAGGGCCCATGGCCAGTGTTGAATTACATTTTGTTCAGTGTAACTGACAGGACACTGGACCTGAGTCTCAGGCCTGCCACAGGGTTCAGGGAGCTTCAGAGAGGGAGATGTTTGTGCTCAAGTTTTCGCAGATGGGATGGGACATGGGCATGGGGCTGGAATGCTCTAACCTTCAATCTTCAGTCATCGGTATCACCTGTGCACACGCATATCGTTTTCAAAGATGGACAAGCTTTTGGGAAATATCTGAAGACTTTTCCAGTTTTGAAAGAAGCCGGGATGACACTGGAAACGGCAGGTGTCTTGGCTGCTGATCAGGTCCATCACCACGCACATGGTCCCTAACCTGGCCCACCTCTGATCATGCACAGCGGGTGACGAGGTCCATAACCTCACACTTCTGTGCACAGCAGGTGACCAGGTCCCTAACCTCAAAAGCTTCTGATTGGGTGCAGCTGGTGACCAGGTCTGCAACTTCGCATGGCTCTGATTGTGCAGAGCTGGTGACCAGGTCACTAACCACCCACACCTCTATTCATACCCAGCGGGTGACCGGGTCCATCACCTCACACCTCTGATTGTGCATAGTGGGTGACCAGGTCTGGAACCTTGCACACCTCTGCTCGTGCACAACGGGTGACTAGGTCCATGACCTCACGCCTCTCTGCACAGTGGGTGACCAGGTCCATAACCTCACACCTCTGATCGTGCACAGCTGGTGGGCACAGGACCCACTTCAGTGAGGGGCTGACTTCCCAGGTGTGAAGGGGGAATGCTGTGTGGCTCGGCTAAGCCCCTCCATGCTTTGGGGGCTCCAGGCTGTGGCCGGCAAGTAGGAAGTTGTCCCAGGAGGCTGCTGTGTGTTGGGGATGGGAGGCAGCTGCAGGGTGGAAGTACGATGTTGTCGTAGGGGGCCACTGTGGGGGGGTGGGACGGGAGGCAACTGCAAGTTGGAAGTAGGATGTTGTCCCAGGAGGCTGCTGTGTGTGGGGGAGGGAGGAGGCAACTGCAGGGTGGTGTGGTGGTCCCCGTGCCACTGATTTCAGGTTAAAATAGAATGTGGACCTCTTTTTACCATAGTTTTTAATTACTCCGCTAGTTTGTGTTGCTGTCTCTTGCTATGAAGTCCACAGTCTGATGTCTCTGTGGTCCCCATGTTTCCCTTCTGCTTGTGTTACCCGATCCTGTGGGTCAGCTGTGAGGAAACCACTCTCCACTCCTCATCTGGAGTGGTCTCGAGCTGGGTGTGCTGGTCTCCTTGTGGGCTAAAGTGTTCCTCTGTTACTGTTTTCTGTTTTTTGACCAAATTTAGCAGACTTGTGTGTGATGCAAACACTTCAAAAAATGTCTTTTGCCTTTATGAAAAAAACACTTGCATTGCTTTAAAATGAACCTTTCCTGTGTCTCCATCCTTCCTCACAGATTGCTGTGTTAGAAACTCGGTGGTGTGTGTGCTTCATGGCCTCATTCCATCAAGCACTGTAACCTCTGATTGCAAAAGTGACTACACTCAAGGCAAAAAACTTTGCAAATGTTGAAAAGAATGAACAAAAACAACATATTGTTCTCTTGTCATCCTGAAATGGCTACTCTTAAGATTTTGATGTAGTTCAAACTACATCAAACTCTCACCTACTCCTGTGCCAATATTCATCCTTCAGCTCTGCCTCCGTTCTTCCTTTCTTTTTTCATGTTATGGGGTCTGCTTTGGAGACGTTATCTACTTTCATTCTTCCAAAGTCAAGCTTCTAGCTTTGGTTGGAACTGCAGACCCATTGACTCATTCAGCAAATACTTTCTAAGCACATGGATAGTCACTGAGAATACCGTGGTTCACCAACATGACTGTGGCCCCTGCTCACACGAACTTGCGGCCTGATGGGGAGAATGGGCACTAATATGACAATCAGTCTAATGGGTTTCTGATGAAGAATTGAGGAAAGCGCACCAAAGAAAGGGAAGCGGGGTTCTCTAAATTTATGCTGTAAAAGAATCTGGCGTATCTTGGGATGAGAGGTAGAAAACCGATGCATTCTGGAAGGTATGATCCCCTTGCAGTCTGGAGAGAAGTAGAGGTTGCTTGTTGAGGGGGGTGGAGTGTAGGGACACCACGGTCTAAACAGAGATGGGGGTGCGTGCGGAATGCCTCTTGCAGCAGGAAACAGGCACGTGCAAGGAAGTAAACACGGGAGAAAGTGGCACAAGACAAGAATGAAGGCAGGCAGGCAGGGGCTGGGAGATGATGGTAGATGCTTTATTCTCTTAATAACAGCAACAGGATGCTGTTGAAAGCACTTGAGGGAGGTGGGGAAGTGGGTATGACATGTTTTGTGTTTGTAAAATTATCACATTGTCTTACCAAACTATACTCCCTATTTTTTATTTTTACATTTTCCTTTAAGTTCTTAGATACATATGCAGGTGTGTTACATAGGTATACATGTGCCATGGGGGTTTGCTGCACCTGTCAACCCATCATCTAGGTTTTAAGCCCTGCATGCATGAAGTATTTGTCCTAATGCCCTCCCTCCTCTTGCCCCCACCCCCCAACAGGCCCCCGTGTGTGTCGTTCCCCTCCCCGTGTCCATGTGATCTCATTGTTCAACTGCCACTTATGAGTGAGAGCATGTGGTGTTTGGTTTTCTGTTCCTCTTTTAGTTTGCTGAGAATGATGGCTTCCAGCTTCATCCATGTCCCTGTAAAGGACAGGAACCCATTCTTTTTTATGGTTGCATAGTATTCCGTGGTATATACGTGCCACATTTTGTGTATCCAGTGTATCATTGATGGGCACGAGATATCCTCTTAACATGTGCTCCAGCAATTGCACTCTTAGGTATTTATCCAAAGGAGTTGAAAACTTGTGTTCACAGAAAAACCTGCACATGGACATTTATAGAAGCTTTAATCATAATTGCTCATTTTATTCCAGCTTTATTCATAATTGCTCAAACTTGGAGGCAACGAAGAAACCAAAATGTTCTTCACTAGGTGAGTGGATAAATAACCTGTGATATATCCAAACAATGGAATATTCTTTAGCACTGAAGGGAAGTGAGCTGTCAAGCCATGAAAAGACACGTAGGAACTTTAAACATGCACGGCTACACAAAAGAGGCCCCTCGGAAAAGACTAAATACTGTAAGCTTCCAACTAAAGGACATCCCGAAAAAGGCCAGACTATGGAGTGAAAATGTCCGTGCTTCCCAGGTGTTGGGAAGAGGGAGAGATGAGGAGGTGAAACACGGAGATTTTTAGGATTTTAGTGCAACTGCTCTGTACGATGCTATCATGGTGGATACATGTCATGACATATTTGTTCAAACCCATAGAACAAGCACCAAGACGGAGCCCTCATGTAAACGGTGGACTCTGGGTGACAATATGTCAACGTAGGTTCTTCAATTATTACAAATGCTCCTTCTGGGCAGGAGTGTTGTTAGTTGGGGAGGCTGTGCACGTGGGGGAAGGGAAGGCATATAGAAGGTCTCTCTGCACCTTTCCCTCAATTTTTCTGTGAACGTGAAACTGCCTAAAAGATAAAGTGTATTTTTAAAAAAAAAATAAAGGAAAAAAAGGAAACAAAAAGTCCTCACAAAAATCAAATGAGAAAATGATCACACTGGGTGCTTCAGGTCAAAATGGAAGAACAAGGGCTGTATTTACCATCCCACCTGATGACTTTTTTCTCACTGCTTTTCAGCATTTTTTTGGAGTCTAGTCAGTGCAATAAGGCAAGTTAAAACACATAAAATGCACCCTTATTAGAAAATAAGATTTAAAACTATCTGTATCTGCAGGTGACGTGATCACCCGTGTGGAAAATCTCCTGAAATCACAAAAAGCCACTAAAACTACTAATAATAAATTACTTACTAATAAGTGAGTTTGTGTTTAGCTTGTATCTTGCAAACTTTCCATAAGCAGTATTTATCTCTTTATACACTGGCAAAGAAATAATTGGA
This sequence comes from Macaca mulatta, assembly GCF_049350105.2. Lineage (NCBI taxonomy): Eukaryota > Metazoa > Chordata > Mammalia > Primates > Cercopithecidae > Macaca > Macaca mulatta. The sequence continues at coordinate 202,634 of NC_133422.1, forward strand.
AATGGAAATTTACAAAGTAATATTAAGACTAAATCTGACAAAAGATGTGTAAGATCTATGCACTGTAAAGCAGGCAGTGATGCTGAGATAAATTAAAGAACTAAATAAATGAAGTGATATACTGTGTTCATGGATCAGCAGGCTCAATATTGTTAAGATGTCAGTTCTGCCCTTGTGGAGCAGAGGTTTAATGCAATTCCAATCAAAATCCCAGCATGATTTTATTTTATTTTTTTTCAGTAGAAATGAACTAGCAGATTCCAAAATGTGTCTGGAAATTTAAAGAACCCAAAAGAGCTAAGACAACTTGGAAAAAAAATGGTGGAGGACTTACCTGAACTATCAAAACTGGGTTAATGAAACCTCCTAGAGGGTCTAGTAATAATCTCACAAACATGTTACCTATACATAGTGGATTTTTGAAGAAAGGTTCAAAGACATTAAATTAGAGAAAGGACGATAATGATGATAGAAGGATTAAATACTACAGGCCAAAAAGGGAAAAAAGAGCTCCTGTTAAATATCTTCACATTGTTGGTGTCACTCATGCAATTCAATTCACATTTTGTATATCTAAAAGTTGAACAGACTTCTTCATTCTCTTTCCCCAATTCACTCCACAGAGATGCTGATGTCTTTCCGTGGAACTTGGAAGTTTGCTATTCTTTTTAAAATGACTCTCTTAGATACTGTTTATGCAAGAAGTTGTGGGACTGTAACTTACAAATACTGTTCTAAACCTTGGAATCACACGTTTCCCTTTTTCTCTACTTATCGTTTCTAGTCAGTTTCCCATTTCCTCTTCTTCATATTTACACTGCATTCCTTCTAGTTCAGGCTCTTGTTACCCCACTTGATCTCTTGATGTGGTCACCTGAATGTCCTTCATGTTCCAGCCTCCTGGAATCCTTCCTTCATGACCCTGAAGAACTGCCCTCCAGACCCGCAGGTGTGACCCGGAATCAAGGATCTCAAAGCCGAGTGGGATCTGAGAGGCTATCTAGACCAATCCTCCATTACAGACGTAAACCTTTTGATGACTTCACTTCAGAGCCCAAAATATTTGCACTGCAGGCAGAATCACCTAAATCACTTAATGTGATGTTCAGTCTTCCAGTGGTATCTTCCTCTCTGCATCTCCCTACTTTCGGTCAGCCATTTCTCACTCATGACACCGAACCCTTCATTCACATCACATTATTGTTCTTCTCCACACACACTTGTTTGTTTTCTGCCTGGGTTTTTTGTTACATTCTTCCCTCTACTGGCAATATCATTTTCCAAGATCTGACTACAGAATTTTAACGTATTCCTCAGAATGACTCACATATCACATATTCGACCAAATGGCTGCAGATTCTGTCACTTCCTCTCTTGTCCTATGGCAACCTGGAGAATCTTCTTCTCTTAGCCAATAGGATTTATCATGGTCCTTCTTTATCTTAACAATAGTTTAGCAGGACTGAGAACTGGGAAGTAGATTTTTCTCCCAGGGGTGAGAACTGTCTTAGTTTAGCAGATCTCCCTGGGTCTCCATTCTGGTTGTAGAAAAGCAGCCCATAGGGCATGGTGGGGAGGAGAAGAAGGGGAACTAAGCTGTGTTGCATGAAGATGGACAGTTGTGACCCTTACTCCAGGGTTGGGAGTTGAGGCCCCTAGGAAGGAGAAGCTGTAAGGATGAAGACGAGGCATAAAAAGTGATGCAGGCCGGGTGCGGTGACTCACGCCTGTAATCCTAGCACTTTGGGAAGCCAACGTGGATGGATCACGAAGTCAAGAGTTCAAGACCAGTCTGACCAATATTGTGAAACCCTGTCTCTACCAAAAATACAAAAATTAGCTGGGTGTGGTGGCACATACCTGTAGTCCAGCTACTCGGAAGGCTGAGGCAGGAGAATCACTTGAACCCAGGAGATGGAGGTTGCAGTGAGACAAGATCATGACACTGCACTCCAGCCTGAGTGACAGAGACTTCATCTCAGGAAAAAAAAAAAAAAAAAAAGTGATGCATAGTAACAAGACTGCCCGAGGAGAAGAGGCAATCAGCAACCTTCTCCAGGGTGGGATGGCTGAAGACCCTTTAAGAACAAAGGTGTCTACTTTCCTTCTTTAGGATGCTCTATCGTGATTTAATGAACCCTCCCAATCTACTGTATTCAGTATTTGGCATGAGTCCATTTAGGGGAATTCTAGAAAACATAGCTGGCTGTTACCAGGTTAATGTAGATTGGGAGGTAGGGAAAAACCCCAGGAGACACGTAGGAAGGACAATACGTGAAAACAGAAGAAACTTGGAGTCAGTTCACCCTTCAAACAAAATCCAGTTTCCAGAAGACATTGTGAGGGCTGCTGGGTCTTCCTCGCCTGCAGATGGGGGATTCCAGATAATTATTATACTTGAATCTCACAGGATGGGGTGATCACCACCTGCTCTCAAATGGGATGAGTTACAATATCTTCTATCGGGAGGCGGTAAATAAGAGGTTAGGTACACGTCTGTAGTCATCACAATTTTGTCAAGATTGCTATTTTTACTTCCATGTCATAGATGGGGAGCCTGATGCTTGTGGAAAGGATTTGCTCAGGGTCTCACCATTAAAAGTGGCAGAGGAAAGATTCCAACATGTTTTAAAAGCTGCAAACTGAGCCGACTCCCATCCTTGCTGTCATACCGACTTTGAGATTTCAATCCTCCTGAAGGCAGGAAACTTATTCCATTTGCTTTTATACCCTCCATAACACTAGTGAGCAAGTTTTGCTCAAAGTAACATGGAATATTTTGCTGACTCAAGGGGAAAAAGTAAGAGACTTAAATGACACCATCACAAGTCAACCTTCAAGGAACAGAGACATATTTAGCATTAGCTGTCTCCGTCAAATCAACATAGACATGCACGTTTATCCTTTACATGGCAGTAAGACAGCAAACACAATTGAAAAAATGAGCCAAGTGTAAAAAATGTGTCACAAAGGGATGGATTTAGACAGGAGAGCAGTGAAGTAGGTTATAAAATGGTCAGCATAATCCATTTTAATGAATTATTAGCTGAAACATGCAAAGCATTTAGGATTTCTGGGAGAAGGGTACAAACACACCAAATGTTTGTCCGACATTTTCTTCACTGCTGCTGTCTTTCCACAGGGCTGGAGATGATGTTAACCAACGGCCTTGGGAGGAGAGATTGCAGCTGAGCCCACACCCTCTCAAACTCCTTCAGACTGTTTCTGTTTTTGTAGACTTTACCATTAACAACAAATCCTAAGATTTACTCAATCAGTACAGCAGTCGTTGGCCCGAGTTCAAATTTCTGATTCGAAGGAATCTGCACTCTGCCTGCCAGGATCGACTATTAATGGCTTCGTCCATAGAGGAGCTGTGTCTTTGCTCACTATGGAACAGTATTGAGGCTTCGAAAGGGGTATTTTGCTGGTCACCTCCTTGGTCATCCTTCTGCTCACCAAGAGCAGATACTGTTCTCGGCCCCTTACATTTACAAGGTCGTTTAATTCTCACATAGCCCTTTCAGATAGATGCGACTATTACCCCCCTTTTACAGAGGAGGAAACCGAGAGGCAGAGGACATAGGTGAATTGTCCCAGATCACAGAGCTGGCTATGGAGCTGGGACTTGCACCCGGCCAGCCTGGCTCCAGAGTTCACTGCCCTCCTCCTGTACAGCACGTGTGACCTGCAGTAATCACCGCCCAAACAGGCAGGCACTGCGGATAGCCAAGCACACCTCTTCCGCCTTCAGCACGGAGGACGGTTCGTTTTCATCCTGGTGTTCAGCTCAGGACTGTTTTTATCACAAGGACGCACCACCCAGAAAGCTCAGTCATGTGCCGTTACCTTCTACGGTCATGGTTTTCTACTTTTTGGCCCCATTTTCCTGAGGACTTGGCCTGCTGGGACGTGAATGATGCGTTACTACTGCAGAGACAGAGGTTCAGGTCTAGTGGCACAAACAGCGACGGACCCCATGGAAATGCGGGCGTGGCCCCTCCATCCCAACAGCCTGCATGGCTGCTCCATTCTGCTCCCATCACACACGTCCCCACACAGCCAAGCCCCTTCTCCTTTCCCCCACTGGATTCCTCAAATCAAACCTCGCTGTCCTTGGCAAATGTACCATTAATTTACTTACTGCCCAGTAAAAAAGCACACTTCCAGTTAACATGACACCCCCGCTACGATAGAACAGCCTTAATTCAAACATGACGCAGAGGAACAGAGGGAGGAGGGGTCGAGGACCATCCTGGAATCGGCAGCTGTTTTCTGGGGGAAAGCCTCCGTCCCCCCTGAGCCCGACACTTGTGCCACACTATCCCCATGGTGTCTGAAAGCTCCATGAAGACAGGCTCACTCTGACCCCTTCACACCCACAACGCCAAAGAGGAGCAGGTGTTCAGGAAAAGTCTCCTGCTAGTGCTGAAGACAGGAATGATTCCTCGTGGTGCCCAGAATGTCAGGAGAAAAGGCACCATGTGGACACCTTCCCGGTGAATTCTGGAATGACTCTGCCGAATGCCAGTCATCCTTTTTCAGAACAAAACCAATACCGGAAAACATGTGTCGCCAGCAGAGAGATGGTCCTTTTGACGGCTTACAAACACACCTATGTTACGCTGAATTTATCTCAAGCCATCCTCTCTGTGCTAATGTAAAAAGTCTCCTTTATTAACCAGTAGCCTTTTTCATCTGGTGCTTTTTAACAAGCAAGACGGTCCTGTAACACTCAGGCATTGTTGAAAACGTCAAATGGAAGCCTAGAATCCTCTTCCGTGCAGCTTCACTGCAAAGTATTTTGACGTGAGCCAAATCGTGCTATTCCTACATCTCCACGGGAAACTCAAGGCTTCATCAAGGAAACGCAGCATCATTTCTGCTAGTTACAGAAATTGGTGGGGGGGGGGATGGGGTTGAGGGAACATTACATAGAAGGCAACCCCGATAATCACCTGCATGAGAGCCGCACTGGCCGGCAAGCCCCGGTCTGCTCAGTCTCTGCACAATCACAGACTTGAGACCTGGAGGGCAGACACCTGGCACTGCTGACCACCCCAAGGTCATGGCCTCTGCCCCTTCTCTGCTGCCCATCAGTTCCAAGCTTCTGGCAACACCGCCTGCTGCCCCCACTGCCTCATCGACTCTTCGTGAAAAGCAAATGTTGCCAGGATAGCTTATGAGTACATTTGCCAGGAAAGCAGCTCCGATTGACGCTGAAACCCCCTTCTCACACCCCTGGCAGCTCCCTTGCCCCCGATGTGCACATGCTTGCAGCTCTGACCTTGCTCAGTGTCCACACAGGCTCTGTCCCCTGGAGAGCCAAAGGCAGACTCAATGTTGAGTCAGAAATACACAAAGCGGGTGAAGATTACGAACTGCCTGCCCCCCAAAACACAGGTTGAAATCCTCACCCTCAATGTGATGCTGTCAGGAGGTCTTTGGGAGGTGATGAGTTCCCGAGGCTGGAGACCCTTGAATGGGATTTGTGCCTCAGAAAGGGACCCAGCAAATCCCTCACCCTCCCATTGTGTCAGGGCCAGAGAGAAGGTGTGTGCCAACCAGGAAGGAGCCCACACCAGAATCCACCCGTGCGGCACCCTGATCCTGCCTTCCAGCCGCTAGAACTGTGAGAAACAAATTCCTGTTTTTCATAAGCCACTCAGTCAATGATGTTTCGTTACAGCAGCCTGAGCTGCCTGAGATGACGATGCTCACTGCCCTACAGAAACGGCTACTCCCCTCTCCCAGAAAGAGGGTTTTAATTAAAATCCCTGTCTCTCCTCGCGGCCACCACAGATCTCACTCCCCCACCCCAAAAGCCAGCAGTTGCTAGGATTAAAGGAAACAGAGGATTGTTTTAGACCAGCCCCTCCATATCGATCTGAAGCCTATAACTTTGCCCACTTCCACGGTGGCCGTGTCACTGCATTGCCCATGTCAACTCTGTGTCTGCACTGGGTCCCAGGCTGTGCACAGACTCTTCTAGCTGCCCATCCAGCACAGCCATTTCCCCTTCTGCTTTGGAGGCTGTCCTTCGATATCGAACTCCCACCTTTCTGCAACCCAAGGCCTTCTGATCCAGACATTCGGGGTGAGCTCAGCCATGTACTGGAGTCCTTGACTCAGGTAACCCAGGCCCAAGGCGTTGGCACCCACGATCTACTGGCTGTGGGGTCTGCACAGCCACTAGCTGTCCCAGCCACTCCAGGGCCTGGGAGGGGAGGCAGAGGAACCTGTGAAGCTGCCAACAGCCATACGGGGACAGGGGCCCCTGGGATGAGGAGGATGCCATGGAAGGAAATTCAGAGAAAGAAAGAGCCCCAAGGCTGGACGGGTCATGCCCAAAGCCTACACTGCTGAATTTTCCAGGTTTCTGAACTCAATCGCTGACCCACACAGCACATGTTTCCTGAGTGCTGACCCCGCGTGCCATTGGATACGGCAATAAAGTAGGACCCCCACCCACCCCTTCCCCGACACATACACAGGCCTGGGCACCCAGTTGGCACCGTGAGCCAGGGAAGGGGGCCATTTCAGACGGACAGTGGGTGCAGCCTTGCCAAAGCCCAGCAGTCACCTGCACTGCCACAGCCAGGCTGAGTCCAGATCAGCCGCACAGAAACCTGACCCTCTCAAGGGCATGCCTGAGCTCATTAGGGACAGACACCGTCTCCTGCTGATCTCCAACACTTTCTCTGCATGTCTAGTTACAAACGGACGACGCAGTCTCGGAAGCACAGCTGTGACTCTGGAGACAGATCCCAGGCCTCCCCCTGCTCCTCTCCGTGGTGCCATTGATGGGGAGGGGCCGGTATGGCCGCGAGGCCGCATACCCACAGCCACCATGCCACGGAGACACGGGCCTTCGACGGTTACTTCTGCCAAGGAACCCTGCTGCGTCTTGGAGCACACCATGGTGGGTGGGAAGCTCCACCCGGAGAAACAGCGATGCTTCTCCCCAGAGCCAACGGAGGGCACTCCCCGCCCTGCATGCAGCAGATTACTTACATTCTGGAAAACATCTGAGTTAGTGGAGAACAGTAAAATGAAAAGGTCACGCTAGAAAGTTTAGAAGGTTGTGTGGAGTCTCAGGAGGTCTAAAGATTTCTGAACCAAGACTGCTGTGGGCAACGAGCTTACAGGGAAAGTTTCCACACGGGCCTTCAACAAGCAACGCTCAGCAGGGAGGAGCCACGTTCTGGGCAGAACCTCAGAACAAGAACATCGGACACCACAAAGTCACAACAGAGCCAACAGGAACTGAAATACAGCGCTCTCCTAAGATGTGTGCGTCACCTGCAGAAAGTCACCACACATTAAGATGGGGGAAGAAAAGGATAAGGTTAGAAAGAAATTTGAAATTATTTCCGCATACATAAAATTTCTACATCCACTGGCTTTCTTTCTGGGAGTAACAACTTTTACATGAGATGCACATCCCCGTTGGAAGGAGTTTGGGTTTTCCGTGGGCAGAGACAAGGGCTCTCCAAGAAATGTGAACCTTTTCTCACTCACTGAGCTGCGTGCCCTGAGGCCGTCCTGGCCTGTCTGAGCACGTCCCTGCTCTGCCTCCAGCCAGCTCCTTCCAGCACTCACCCCGCTTCTCCCAGAGCCTGCACTGGCGCAGGATCTCCTCTTCTGCTGCTGTCAATCTTCCACTTTAGGGCAAATAAGTTGGAAACTAGAAAGTTATAAGACCCCTTAGCTTTTTAAAAATTTGTCTTCTCAGAAAACAATACTAATTCTACTTCCATGGTTTAACATGTTGCCCCCATCTGCATGTTCATGGATATGTGTTTTTATATATATTTTAATCAGTACTTATAAAAGCATGCACTGTTGGCTACGTTCAGTTCAATTACATTTGATGTAAGAAGTTTTAGTTTCAGTGAATTCAGGCACTCAAAATTTAAGCCCTCTGACATCTATTAATCAAATGGAAAAATGACAGGTAGATATCACAAAAATCAAGAGAAGTGTTTAATATAAATCCTGGACTTTTAGATATTTCCACAAATGTAATGTATACATTAGTACACGACCTTGAGCATTTTCACAACTCTTTGAACTAAAATTCTGCTCTTAACTTTTATTGGTAGATCGACATCCATATGTGATTATAAGCAGCTCAAACACCAGCTCTTAAAAACAACCAGAAATGCTGTGGGCAAATCGCACCGAGCAGCAAATAACGGAACTGCACCCAACAACCCAGGTACCTCCCCTGAGGCATCTGGAACTTGAGGATTACGAGCAGCCTTTGGTTTCTGAGGCACCCGAGAGTGGGGACTCCAACTCCCCAAGTCTAGGAAGGCCTCAGCGATAAGGAAAACTGATCAAAAAGTCATCCCTGCCGGCCCCCTGCCATGGGTTCCCCCCTGCCGGCCCTCAGCCACGTGCTTACAGATCTCACTTCCTCTCTGTCCCACAAAGCCTGACTCCTGATTCCAGCCCTGCTGCTTACTGGGATGTGGCCATGGACGTCAACTGCACCTGCAAGGGGAGAAGCCTGTCAGGATACAGGATCCTGGCCATCCTGGCAGCGCTCAAGCTGATCCTGTAACTTGGTAGTGAGTTACTTAATGCAAAGGTTTAACTTTGAAAAATTTAGATGTGTGTATTCTAACGGAAATTCTGAATGTAGAACACAGGCCACACCCTCACACAGATGTTGTCTGGCCAGCACTCTTTTGTTTGTCTTTTCAATAGACATTTTTAAAAGCAGTTTTTGGTTCATAGCAAAATCAAGAAGAAAGTACAGAGAGTCCTCACCTATCTCCTTTCCCAGCACAGGCACAGCCTCCATCATTCTCCTGCCCTCACCAGACCAGCATGTCTCTACGACCGACAGACCCGCATCAACACGGCACCACCACCCACAGTTCACAGCTCACACGAGGACTCGGCCTGCTGCTGCTCACTCTGTGGGTTTCACAGACGTGGAACGGCATGGATCCCCCATGAAAGCCCCACCTGGAGTTGTTTCCCACCTTCCATATCCCCTATGTTCCTCCCATTCATCTCTCCCTTCCCCAGCCCCTGGCAGCCACTGACTGTTTGACTGTCTCCACAGCTTTGCCTTTTCCAGACTGTGCTGTGGTTGGACTCGGACAGCAGGCAGCCTTTCCAGATTGGAGTCTCACTTAGCAACATGCATTTAAGATCCTTCCTTGTCTTCATGGCTTAGGGGTCCAGTTCTTTTTAGTGCTGAATAATATCCCAGTATCTGACATACCACAGTTTATCCATTCACCTGCTGAAGGGCATCTTGGTTGCTTTCTAGTTTTGGCAATTATAAAGCTGCTGTCAACGTCTGTGTGCACATTTCCGCATGGAAGTAAACTTTTAGCTCCTCCGAGTAAACGTCCAGGACTGTGATTGCTTCTGTGGTCAGAGAGCTTAGTTCCACGGAAAACCGCCACGCTGCCTCCTACAGCAGCTGCCCCACTTCCCCCAGTGATGAGTGAGGGTCCTGATGCCCACACAGCCACCAGCACGCGGCAGTGTCGGAGTGCGGGTTTTGGCCAGGCCGATGGGTGCACAGTGACGCCTCACCCTATGACATAAGACGCGGGTCATGTTTCCACGTGTAGATTTGCCATCTGTGTATCTTCTTTGTTGGGGTATCTGTCCAGGTCTTTGGTCCATTTTTAATCAGGTTGTTCATTTTCTTGTTGAGTTTTGAGAGTTCCTTGCACGGTTTGGATAACAGCCTTTCTCAGATGAGTCTTTTACAGATGCGTTCTCCCCGTCTGTGGCCTGCCCTCTCATGCTCCTGAGACACTATGTTTTATATTTTGAAAAACACTTTAGACAGAAGATGGACCTCCCAGCCCACCACGGTTCTCAGTTTGGCCGTGGTCACCACCCTCCCAGCCCTGGTTCCCACCTTTCCACGATCTGCTGGTCCTATGGGTGTCAACCCATACTAAGTCCCTAACATATCTCCAATGATGGCAACGTCAAAGCAGGCAGTTTGCAGGTAGAAAGGAGCTGATGGAGGCCGGAGCAGAATGTGAAGGCCAGCGGATTCATCCCTCGGGGACCGGCAGGCCTCTCAGATATCCCCCTGGGTCACCTCCCAAATGAAGTACCTGCTTTGGCCGTGGGCAGGAAGCAGGACCTGGCCCAGATCTCAGCATATTTGACCTGGCACGGCATTTACAGGTGAGCCTCCATAACCGGAAACTCGACTCTCTGGGGAGAATGCATTTTCATTATCAAGGCTTTTAGGCTTTTAATTAAGAAACCAAAGAGCAGTGACTGGAGTGAGGATGCAGGGACTCTGGGTGACCCACACGCTCGTTTCCACCTGGCACGAAGGACCCTGGAGTGAGGGTGCAGTGCCTGCTCTGAGTCACCAGCACACTCATCATTTCTACATAAAGAACCCTGTGAGCCTGTCCCAGGACTTTTTAGCCTAGACCTAAAAATTCACAGCTCAGGAAACCTTCATCATTTTAGGAACCTGAGGGGTGGGCCAGGGGGATCTCACAGAGTGAGGTGCTGTCTATGGGGTCAGCAAAGTGCAGCTGGGGCTTCCCGCAAGCACTTCAGCGAGGCCGTGCACTGGCCCGAGGCTGGTTCCGCCTCCTATCCTCGGTTCTCATGCCCAACCGTGAGGGGAGCCCCCCGCTTCAGGAGCGGTCCCTGGCTCCAGGCCCTAACATCCATGTCCAGGCCCCTGGTAGGGCAGCTTCTACCCCAGGGAGGCTGGGACTGGAGACAGCCTGGAGCTCTAGGCAATCCTGGCAACCACATGCTTCCCGAAGTGGCTGCAGACAAACTCCTGCTTCCAAAACCTGGCACGGGCTGTGTGAGGCCTGGAACGCGGGAGGCGCGATTACCCTCTCATGGTTATCAAGTCAAGTCATAGTCTCTTAGACCTAAGTGTGACTGGAAGTATACACATTATGGAAGTGTATATAAATGTGAATACAGACACGCTTATTTTCCTTTTATATACCTTACATATATGTGTATACGTGCATATGTATAAAACATGGAAGAAAAAACCATACTTAAGATTTCAAATCTCAGTCACAAAGATCTCAGAAGCAAATTATTATTCTTAAATTCTAAACAAAGATGTAACATTTTACATTCTTACAAACAAAACGTTCTCTATTAGCATTTTATTTTAAAAACTAAGAATGCATTGCACTCTCTCAATTTCGATTTTTAACTCAGCTCACAAAGGCCCCTGTAGAAAGGCCTCCGTACCGCGGCAAGGATGGCGGTGGTCACACCTGTGGCCATTTATCCTCTCTACATCTAGCTCCTCTCCCTGAGGCAACAGCACCTCCGAAGTCACAGCCTGGCCTCCCAACTCTCCCCCGTCCCGGGCTTCTTGGCATGTTGCTCTGCTGCACACACCTCAGCAAATACTGCTGATTAGCCAGAATCGCCCAGAAATCTCTTAACCTTGATTCTGGCTGCTTTTGTAATTTGTAATATCTTTACTTCTGGTGTGATTTGAGAAACAACACATTTTAAAATTAGAGAAGATGTGGTTTTTATTCTCTCCTTTCTACTTGCAACCTTGAAAATTCAAGTAGCAGCAAGGGTTTGTTGAAAGTAACTTCCACCAAATAGAACCTATTACAAAGGTACTACAGAGTGTCAAATAACCACATAGATGTAAAATAGACATGCAGACACAGATATAAAATCCAATGGTTAAACCAAATTGAGAAATGCTTGCCAGTTTGATAGGACTTCTAAAACTTGACATAAATGTTGGCTGAGGGATACAAGATGCTATGAGATGAGTGAGATGCTTGGCCTAGAACCACAGGCTCTCTCCTCTTTACAGCAGAAAATCCATAAGGAAGTCAAATCTGAAAGAACCAGGTACCGTTGAACGGCATACTCAGCCATCCTTCCCCATTCCTGGGCCAGCTGCGGTGAGTGCAGCCAGTCATTCACCAACATCCATCATCCATCCTCCAGGCCATGGCTACACTTTACTCCCAGGCTCCCTGTCATTATGTAGATTAGGTAAATCAGGGCCACTCTCACCTTAAGCCTCCCCCGCCAGCATGGCAATCACCCATTCCCAACCACGGCAAGGACAGCCATGTCCCTGGGAACGCAGAGCAGGGGTCGGGAAGAAACCTGGATCTCTGAATACCTCATGGAGCAGTCACCAGCCTGGAACATCCTCCCTGACAGGTTTGCAAGACAGAAAAACTCCTTGGTTCCTCAAGCTACAATACTGCAGAGTCTCAGGTCCCAGCATCCTTACCTACCCTCGTCAGGAACCGTTCATGCTCATCACGACATGAGAACAAAACTGCAGTGGCACAGTCACACTCAATGCAGACCACCTGCTGCTCACATTCATCGTATTAACACCAAAAAGCCACCGTGGTGGATATCCTGGATGTGGACACTCGGCGGCTTTTTGCTGGAGATGTGCTTTGTGCATTTATCGCACAACCATCTTGGCGTCAGGAGGGGCTGTGCAGATGGCAGCTGTGCACGTCACAGGGAGTCTCAACTCGCTGGACTCTCAGCCAGCTCCCACTATCAGTGCCCGCAGAGTCCTCTCCTCCGGGAGAACGTGCTTGGACGCCACAGTGGCCTGTGGATCCACACAACAGCACTGTGTGCCCCAGGAGCTTAGAAAGTACCACTGCATCAATGCCTCCACAGGTGAGGCCGGGGGCAGAAGCCAACCTCAAGCAGTTACGGTCCTCCGTGGGGCTGGCGTCCAGGCAGGAAGGCGGCTCAGTGGCTCTCCTCCCACTGTGGAACTTCCTAGGTCCCCACATGAACAGAACCTAAATAACACGCAACGAACAACAGGAACGAGAACACGACCAACAGCTTCTGAGATGAGCAAGCTGGGCTGATCATGAGACACCTGACGGGGACGGTGCCAGAGCCCCTCCCAGTGACCTGTGTGGACAGCGCTGCCAGCATCTCCCTAAAACCAGCCCAAGTCAAGTTAGACTTGAGGCTTTCCAGGAGTGGGTAGATCCCTTCAATCCCACAGTCTGAACCTTCCAGGCCGTGTCTCATGGCCCTCATCTCACATATGGGAACCCGGACGCTGCACCATAGACGTGGCCCCAAGCCCTCGTTCCTTCTTCAACACCACACACCAGTACAGTGAACACTTAGGATCTGGGCATTCACATAAAATACTGCTTAACTAAAACTTCTGATTTAGAACATGTTTAATTCCTACTCACAGAGCTCAAAGTGTTCTGTCCTAGGAGGCGGTAGCTGTAACTAAGCATGAGAGAAGAAGGGATCAGAGTGGTGCCAAGTATTAAATATTCCTCTAAATCTATTCACCAGGTTGCCATGCTATTGTCACCTGCTTCATTTTCTGTCTTTAAAAGACAAAATAGTTACTTTTCAAAATAGACAACCTGTTTTACTGATGCTTAGCTATAAAGTAGCGAGCTACGTATCCAAAAGGGAGATATGGGAAAACAGAAAATGTCCACAAGCGATCGGGGTTGGGGGGCAGTTGCAGCAGCACCTGGCTCTGTTGCGTTGTGAGCCAGCCACGTGGGCTGGACAGCTCACTTAGCCATTGAAATTACATCATCTAAGATTTTGTTTCAGTTACTTTGATAAATTCTCCCTCTTGCTATGAAGAGTAAGGTTTTTTTTTTTTGTTTTTGTTGTTTTTTTTTTTTTTGACTTGGAGTCTCGCTATGTCACCCAGTCCAGAGTGCAGTATTACAATCACGGCTCATCGCGGCCTTGACCTTCTGCCTCAAGCAATCCTCCCGCCTCAACCTTCCAAGTAGTTGGGACCCAAAGGCGAGTTTGATTTCTTTGCTAACGAATTCCTAATTCACCTCGCAGTGGGCCTGTCAAGGCCATATGCCCGGACATCCACCTTGCCGACCGTCCATGTGGTCTCTAAGGTGGATGCACTCCGGTTGCCTGGGCTCTGCACGCGATACTGAGTCTCCAAGTCTGCCGCTGTATAAGGGACTGACAGCCCCAAGCGTCTCGACGCGCCACCTTGAGCCGGGCTTTATTCCACAGGGCGACTCTGCTTCCCGTGATGAGATGCAGCACGTGAGCACAGATCAAAGGGTATCAGCAACTAACCCATTCCCCTGGTACTAAGCAGAGGACCAAGAGTTTAGTTCCTTACTTATTTGCTACGGGCTTGATTCAAAACAGCTTTCTGGAATCCTGGGGACAGACACCTCTAACTGGTGAGAATTCTGGCTTTAGTAACGGAAGGATCACCTAAAGCCCATTTTGTAACAGCTGTTCTCATCAGAATTTGAGGCCAAAGGGAAAAATAAAAGGGGGGCTAAGATCGTGACACCCCAGTTTGCACAAGGCCAACCAGCCTGCTTGAGGGGGTAAAAGGAATAGGATTTTTAAACTGCTGAGTTTTAAAAACGTGGCTGTAGGCTGGGCGCACTGGCTCACGTCTATAAGCCCAGCACTTTGGGAGGCCGAGGTGGGAGGATTGCTTGAGGCCAGGAGTTCAAGACTGGCTTGAGTAACACAGCAATACCCTATCTCTTTAAAAAGAAAAAGAAAGTTATTAAAATAGTAATAAAAAGGTTAATACAATAAATTACTATGTCAACATGGCACCCCCTGCTGTCAGACGAGGTGCAATCTCTGTGGCTGTGAGGTCCGGAGAGAAATGTAACCGGCATCATAGGGAAGGTGGACCCCAAAGCCCCACAACATTACTCCTGTACAGTGTGTTAACCAGCATGAAGTCTCCTCCACAATCAGAAGCCTGGTGTAGAGGAACGCTGCCCACTGGACCTGGGTGGACTCCAGATGCCGGTCGACCAGACAGCCCCACCCTGGGACCCTGCTGGCAGCCCCGACTGGACAGAATGGCCTCATGAGTGTCCTGTCCTGCCACAGGCTGCAGACCCTGAGCCAGTCCTGGCTGTGACTGAGGCTGCGCATAAACGTCTGCGCCCAACAGCTCACCTTTGTACATGACACGCCCAGTCCACCTCATTTCAAATGTTACACTTGCCCCAAGGCGAACATGGATGTTACAGGTTAACTCACTGCATGTGTGCTAGACTTTCCCTGTAAGTGTTCAGACATTGTACGAACCGGATGAACAAACCCCACTTTCCCTGTAAACGTTCAGACATTCCTTGATCCCGATGAACACACACAGCCAACAAACCCCGGAACGTGTAATGCCGCGGCCTCCTCCCCTCCTGAGGGGCGTGTGCTTACAGCTCCCCCAAGACCACATTTCCCAAAGCACAGAGTGTTACTCTGAAAATAAAACCTCCTTTTTCCTTCCTCTGTACATCTCGTGGTCGTGTTAACAACTATTGCTACAAATGCAGAGAAACGGGGTATCATCCGTGCTGGTCACCGAATTCCTAGCACCAAAGCTTCAAGGCCCCCCAGTCTGAAGGAAGCTTCTATCACCCTAAAGCCAACTCTGGAGACGAAGGCCAAGCTGGGGAAAGGCTGTGTCTCTGCAAATCCACGCCACGGGGCCCTCTGCAGTTGTGTGTAAGGAACTCTTGGTCTGTCCTGGGGTTTGGGGAAATCAGGATGCAAGCAGATACCGTACGCTCTGCCACGGGACCGTGAAGTCTGCGGAACCTCAGAGGAACACGGAGACAAACGGTGGCACGATTCTCACAGGCCGAGCCTCGATGGGCGCCCGTGTCAAGAACACAGACACGCCGGGAGGGGCAGCCGATGCAGGCAACGCCTGCAACTCCAGCAAGCAACAGCGTCTGAGTGTGGGGGTCTCTGGCCAGGCTCCACCACAACTGCCATATTCTGTGACAAAATTTTAAAAATAGGTTTTAACTAGTTATAACTCTAACTTGTTTTACACATAAACAGAACACAGGGTACCAACAGGCTCCAAAATACTTTGCCTAGAACCAAGTCTAGAATGCAGATGGATGCTGCTCCGAGTGTGAGGAGTCCCCTTGTCGTGTCATAAATCCTAGATCTAGGTGACTAAGTGCTCTTCCTAAACCAGACGGCACCATGAGGCTCTGAGGGCACCCTCTGTCCCCAGGCCAGTCCATCAGGCCCTGCAGAAGCTTCTAGAGTAAGAGCCTGTGGATTTGTATTGGACGGATGTAAACCAGGCAAAGTCACAGGGGCTCGTCCTGGAAGCCTATCCATTTACCCACTCATGCCGTGGAGAGCCCTGCCCCCAACTCCACACCCGCAATCACGCTCAACCACAAGAACTGGTTTCTAGGCCCTCAAGCTACTCCCTCTCGACCCCGGACAGACGCTTCTCAAACCATGAGACCCAGAGTAGTCTTAACAGGTGGTCCCAGCAGAACTGGCCACTGCATTAATTGATATTTTGTGTGTGGGGGGGTGGTTGTTCTTCTGCCACTCAGGCACAGTGCACCATAAGTACAGTGGTGCTATCGTGGTTCACTGCAGCCTCAACCTGCCAGGCTTGGGTCATCCTCCAGCCTTAGCTTCCCGAGTAGCTGGGACCACAGGTGTACATCACCTGTCCTATTTAATTTTTTGTAGAGTCAGGGTCTTGCTATGTTGCCCAGGCTGGTCTCGAATTCCTGGGCTCAAAAGTGAACTGCCCAACTCAGCCTCCCAAGGTGCTGGGATGACAGGTGTGAGCCACTATGCCCAGCCTAGAATTGGTTTTTCTTAAACCTGAGTTTGACACATGAACCCCACTTACATAGATATCAGCACACTCTCACAGCTCGAGAGTTTTCCTGAATCTCGATTCTGTCCGTTCAAGGTCAATATCCAAGAAAGGGTCAGAACTGACCCTCCCTCCGTGAAGCCTAAGAGCAAATGCAGCAGCATCTCAGTGTATGAGGAGACAAAGTAAGAAGGGTGGAAAATACACACTGAAATTCTAGTGCTAGAATCATAATCACCAACACTTTAAGAGGGAATCTGCTTTCCAAAATATGTAGCTGCTGGATTAACTTCAAAGTCACCAGATTCCACAGGCAGTAGCTCACAGGGGCACAGCTTTCTAAGGCCGCACAGCCCGGGACAGCGTAACAGCCTCAGGGCAAAGCAAACTAAACAAAGGCTTGGTTCTCTCAAGGACGAAGGTGCTCAAGTGTTTCCAAATATTCTTCTTCTTCTAAGTAAGTTAGATGCCTCCTACAACACTGTTTAGAGTGCCAGTGTATTCAGAAACATGAAGTTGAAAATACATCTCAGGACCCCAAAATCACTAAGGTAAAGGGACGTCAAGGTGAGGAAGAGCTTAGACCAAACCTGCCTCCCATGCTCTTCCTAACAGAGACAGCTACTGGGGGTGGGGGGAAAAGCCACGTACCTCCCTCACAACCGATCCACAAGGAAATTCCTCATGGACAGAGGACAGAACTCAAAGTCACCATCTGCACACGGAGATAAATGCGGATCTGACTGCTTCCTCTGGAAAGATGCACCAGAAATGCATTTGTCTGATCTACCTGTGACCTGGAAATCCCTCCCCGCTTCGAGCCGTCCATCCTTCCTAGACTGAACCAACGTACGTCTCACATGTATTGATGTCTCACGTCTCCCTAAAATGTGTAAGACCAAGTTGTGCCCCAAACACCTTGGACACATGTCCAGGACCTCCTGAGGCTGCCGCAGTGTGTCCTCAACCCCTCCTAAGACTGTGTCTATAACCTTGGGGAAATGAACTCTCTATGGATCGAGGACTGTCGCAGAGATCCTTCTGGTTTACAGGAAGCATTCTCTCCTGCGAGTATATCAATGAAATCATGTGGAATTACAAAATGCCACTTTAGTAAAAGCCAAAGGAATTAGGGTTCTATGTGCTTCAAAAAAAAAAAAAGTAACGTTCTATTTGTCAATGGACCATGAAGCCCACACCCCCTTTTGCAGTGAAGATGTCAAATGGGACGAGAGGCCCCTCCTGAGGATGCTACCCTCTGACCCCACTTCCCAGAGTCCAGTTTCCTGCTGCTCAGGGAACAGCAACCCCAGCTTCACGGGGCTCAGGCCTCCAAACCCAACTCCCACCCATGCTGGAGAATCACCCCAGGGACTAGCTAAGTGGCAGATGCAACTCTCACCTCACCCCCTTAAAGGGGAAAAGGCACCTTCCCGCTCCTCTTCCTGCTGGTGGGAACAGGGGCAGGAGCTGGAGGATCAGGAGTCGGGCAGCAGAACGGAAGCAGCCTGGGTCCCTGCTAGTCAGAGTTGGCAAATGCCAACCATCCCCGACATTCACTTTGCAAATAAATCCTTCTCTTTTGTCAGGTCCCTGGTTATAAGTTTGCACCCATAACTTAAAAAGAAAAAAAAAACTCAGATAAAAAATCGGTGTTTGGCTGACAATATTTCAATTATCTTGGGGCCTTGGGTCAAATGATGGCAAAACAGGAAACTGAACGCTGTTATTCAGGAAACTACCTTCCAGCGCCGTCTACCCTCCCAGGCTGTCACCTTATGGTTGTTTGTCTGCTAGATGATTAACAAAACTGTTCTGAAAACCTAGGTGTACAGAACAGACAAGAAGTCAGCCTGGGTTGAGGGGAAGCAGGATAAGACCCCCTTCCCCGCAGGATGGTGGAAGAGGAGGAACCTTCAGCACCTGGGTTTTCAGGATGCTGGATCTCTGAGAGCATCTCTCACAGCTCAAGTACAGCCAGACCCTCCTCTGACACAGCCTGTTCAGGCGAAGGTGGGCACCTGCCCTAGAGACCCACAGCCCTGTGCGGGGCTCAGCTGGAGCTGAACTTGCCTCCCTTGGTAAGAGTCAGGGCCAGGGGTGGGGAGAGGAGAGAAGCAGCAGGCCTGAGGGCCACTGTGGAAACTCCATGCCACGCTAACTCTCGTCTGATGTGCTCCGGCCAAAGCCACGCTTCTCGGAGGGAGTTTCCCTTCACACATCCGGAAATCATCAACATCTAGTCTCCCCACAGAACAAATCCTTCCCCAGGAGGCAGACGCTTGGCTGTAACACGGGGTAACGAGGGGCGCGCCTTCGTGCCCACTCTGTAGTGTTTCCTGTTACCTATTTTACCTTAAGCTACAAATGATTCCCGTTTACACGGGACACAGTGACACAGACAGCAAAACACATGAGATTCAGTGTGATCCCACACCCGTCACTGCTGACCTCAAGTGCTTTGTTCGTTTTGCTTCTAGAGTTTGTACTCTCTCCCGGGGTTCCAGGCCTGTGGATTCAACCAACCATAGATCAACATATTTTTTAATGTGTTTGTACTAAGCATTCAGACTTTATTATTCATTAAACAACTACTCGCATGGAATGTCCATGGTATAGCTGTTACGAGCAACCCTGACATGACTGTCTGCAGGAGGATGTGCATATGTCATATGCAAACACGATGCCATTTTATTGCAGGGACCTCAACGCCCAAAGACCTTGGATTCCATAGGCAGTCCTGCAGCCCACCCCCATGGGCACTGTGGAATGGCTATAATAGAAAATATGGAGGTTTTAAACAGTTATGTACTAAATCTAATCTTTTGTTAAGAAATTAATGTGTATCACTTGTATTATTTGGAAGTCCTTCCTGGCCCAGAGACTTGACATGTTCTTATCTTTTTGTCCACGGATCTAGCCATTCCAGTAAGCTTGTTGAACACAAATCAATTTTACAATGAAATTCTTACAAGAATCACACTCAATCTGTAAGCTGCTTTGGTTTTTAAAGTGAAATAACCAATAGTTTTCCCAACCTGCTATATCATAGAATAACAGGATAAAGCAGCCCCATGGCATGCAAAAACATGGGGTTTCAAAGCTAACCAGTATAAAACACGTTACAAACCCCTAAATATGAAAACGTTTTACACCAAAACAGATATTCCAGAAAAAAACAAGATGTTCAAAAAAGCCCTTTGCAGAAAAGCACTTTCCCCTTCATTTTTCACACGGTTTCCTGAAGCTTGTGTTTGGTGATGACCATGAACCAGAAGTAGCGTCCGCTGCAACTACTGTTACAGCAACACAGAATATTAAGGGAAAAAAAAAAAAAAAAAAAAAAAGGCCGGGCGCGGTGGCTTAAGCCTGTAATCCCAGCACTTTGGGGGGCCAAGACGGGCGGATCACGAGGTCAGGAGATCGAGACCTGGCTAACACGGTGAAACCCCATCTCTACTAAAAAATACGAAAAAAAAAAAAAAAAAAAACCTAACCGGGCGAGGTGGCGGGCGCCTGTAGTCCCAGCTACTCTGGAGGCTGAGGCAGGAGAATGGCGTAAACCCAGGAGGCGGAGCTTGCAGTGAGCTGAGATCCGGCCACTGCACCCCAGCCTGGGCGACAGAGCGAGACTCCCTCTCAAAAAAAAAAAAAAGGACACAGCATATTTCCTATTGATGAGAACAGGTAGAGTGTTATAAAATGAGTGTGTCCTAAAGTCAACAATGTTCAAATTCTAGGTCTCCCACAGACACTAGACGGTAACCGCCAAAGCTTATGTACCTGGCAACGTTCAAGGGGACCAAGTTCAGAGCTGTCACAATGCAGCACCATCCTCACGCGATTATCTCAGGCAGGTTTGAAGGCAAGTGCCCCCGTCACAGTGGGAAAGCTGCCCAGCCCAGCACTTCCTGAGATCACAGACCTTCGCCTTCCCACGTCTTCAATAGTTCCTTTACACCGGGAACCACACAACAAAACCTAAAACACTTCTTCAAATCTCAAGACAGTCTTTAGAGCTCTTTTCCTTGCCCCTTCTCTTACTGAAAAAGCTTATTTTGTAAGCAACCTGTAGTGCTTACCAGAGCTGGGGCGGGAGGAGAGCTAGTGTTTGGTAGACCGAGTTTCAAGCGTGGGGAGACCAGAAAGTTCTGGAGATGGATGGCGGTGATCGCAGCACGACAGTGTGAACACACTTAATGCCACAAAACCATACACTTAAAAATAGAGTGCTGTGTAACTTTACCACAATCAAAAAACTGAGAAAAGTCATCTATAATTACTGTCTCCAATATCTTCCATCCTGTAAGTTACATTTGCTTTCGGCAATCCTCAGAGCAATCATGAAAAACTAATACCCTGTCGTCTCTGAAACGCAAAGTCGTTCAAGGGCTTTGGTTATAGGAAAGTAGCTGGAAAGCAAAGCGTCCGTTAGGCACAGCAGCCGTGATAGGACAAACACACGGTAGGAAGGTGGTGGTCATGCTACACACAGATAGGAAGGGTGTGGGGAGCCACAACACCTGATGCTTGGGAGGCACCTGGGCAGGAGCTGAGAATGTACCAAACACGTTCGATCATGCAACATTCACGGACCCCGAGTCCAGCCACCACCGCTGACATCCACTGTGGCTGGGGTGTCCTCCCAGCCTGTGATGGCTCGCTCCTTCGGTTAACTGCCTTGAATCTACTGGTTCCTCTCCTCATGGGCCTCTTTCCTGTCCTCTTCCTGTCATTTTTCTGTCAGCAAACACATTTCCTGTCATTTTCCTGAACTGACATGACATTTCCTGTCATTTTCCTGAACTGACATGACATTTCCTGTCATTTTCCTGAACTGACATGACATTTCCTGTCATTTTCCTGAACTGACATGTCATTTCCTGTCATTTTCCTGTCAGCAAGCACATGCGTCCAGCCTGACTTTGCTGATGTGCTCCAGCGGCCCTGGACTCGAGCCGCACTGTTCCATCAGTGTGGCATTCGCGAGTTACCTCCTGGGAAATGCCAGGTGATGGTAACATCAACCAGGAGGCACAGCTGAGAAGCAGAACGCATGGTGCAGTGCCCAGAACGTCACGTCCTTGAACAGACGCTCCGTATCTTCTCCTCTCCTGCCAGAGCTTCACTGTAGGAAGGCGGCCATTCTTCCAGTGCTGCTACTTCCAACACCGGGGAAAGCAAGCTTCAGAAATGAACGGTGTCAAAGAGGGAGGACCCACCAGCAGGGCTACCGGCAGCCAGACAACCGCAGCCCCAGCATTCCCCAGCCACCATGACTGACAGCCCAGGCTCCAGAAATGCACGGCTTCAACCTTAGGAGTAAAAACCCTCCCAATCCAACTATTATTTTCAACAATGGGATTGAGGAATGAGGTGTTCTAACCCTGCCTCTCTCGACAGCACAGATCATCAGATCCCAGTTCTTATAGGATTGGGGAGTGGGGTGGGGTGGGGTGGTTCCTAACCCTGCCCGCCTTCATAGAAAAGAACTTGGATATGATGACCTGTGCTAGATTAGCACTTTGCTTCTGCCATATGCAGTCATCCTCAGCACCAGGAAAAGTCAGAATCGTTGACTGATGACACCAATACCAACACACGCCGTTCTGCGGCTCTGGTAACTGGCTGCACAGATACAACCCGATAGTGGTGAGGTCTAAAGACATCACCAGTCTTCCCAAGGATTGTGTTCCTGAATATTTTGCGTTTGGAATAACGGTCTTCTTTGCCAGGGCTGAGCCATGCTTCCCTCTCGCCTGGCCTCTGCCTTCACCAGCTTCGTGTGCGCTTCCGGACAAGTGTTTGTGCAGGTGCTATCACTTATTTCCACAGCGAGAATATACACAGACACCACACAGAAATGGGCAACCCCGTTAGGAGCTGTGCAGGGAGATCTAACTCATCCCATGTGCCAAATTCCTGTTGCCATGGAAATTAAACTAACTAAACTAACGTTGCTATGATCTCATCTCTTACTGTACCACTAAAGATCATCCGGGTAAGAGGAATGTGCCTCTGCATAGCATTCAGCTCACATTTACATGTCGGTTTTTCCTGAATATGGTTATGTGAGATAGAAATCAGTAAGATGGGGTGTAACATACAGTATAGGATCGTTGTGTCTCCTAGCCTCAAACACTTCAAGATCCTCAGAAAATGAAGTTTAACTCTGGGGACGTGAGTTACATAGTAACTTGTTTTGGATACTATCATATCAACACCAAATAACTTCTTGAATTCCTTTTTAAATTGAAAAGCAATTTACAAAGCACAAAAGCCCCAATATTAAAGAATACAATTCAGTCTTTTTAGCATATTCTAAAAGCTGCACATCAACCACTAGTATGTAATTCCGGGACTTTTTCACCACAGGCCAAAGAAACCTTGAACCCATTAAGAGTCAGCACCTGGCTCCTTCCTTCTACCAGCCCCTGGCAATCACCAGCCAACTTCCTTTTCTCTGGATTTGCCCATTCTGGACACCTGTTGTGAGGAGAATCGTACAGTGCATGACCTTTGGTGTGACCTTCGGTGCTGACATCTTTCACGTCTAAGGTGAGTGGAATCTCAGTGAGTGACCGGTTGACAGACACCTGGACTGTTTCTACTACTATGAATAATGCTGCTGTGAAGATTCAGGCATGACATACTTTTTGGAAAAATGTTTTCAGTTTTCTTGAGCATATGGCTAGGAGTGAAATTGCTGGGTCGTACGGTGATTTCATGCTTTTCTGAGGAACTGTCGGACTTTTCCAAATCAACTGCACCATTTTACTTCCCCTCCCACTAGCAATATATCAAGATTTCAGTTTTCCCCAATTCACCAACATGTCACTGTCCAATACTGGGGGGTTTTACCCACCCATCACGGTGGTTGTGAAGTGTTATTTCACGGTGGTTTTGATTTCCATTTCTAAGATGACGAATTCTGCTAAACATCTCATGTGCTTTTTAAGGCATTGATATGTCTTTCTTTGGAGAGTGTCTATTCAAATCCTTTGTCCATTTTTAAATTGGATTTTTATTAAGAGTTTTTGAATATATTCTTGATATCAGGTCCTTATCGTGATAATGTATCCTGTTCTGTGGGTTGTCTTTTTACTTTAATAGTATCCTCTGAATTGAACATTTTTAATTTTGATACCGTCTTTTTCCCTTCAGTTGCTTGTTATAGCTCTAGACGTCTCAGCCAAGGAAACATTGCCTAATCCAACCTAACAGTTTCTCCAGGATTCTCCCCTAAAGGTGTTATGAGCTGAACTGTCCCCCTCCCCCAAGATTCCATGTTAAAGTCACAACCCCAGAAACCCAAAATGTCACTGTATTTACATACAGGGCCTTTAACTTGGCAATTTAGGTCC
This sequence comes from Macaca mulatta, assembly GCF_049350105.2. NCBI lineage: Eukaryota > Metazoa > Chordata > Mammalia > Primates > Cercopithecidae > Macaca > Macaca mulatta. The sequence goes on from NC_133422.1 coordinate 226,625, forward strand.
CATAAGATCTTAAAAGTAGGCCCTGATCCAGTATGACTGGTGTTCTTTTAAGAGAATTTAGACACAGTCCTCAGTGCTGCATACACGTGAGAGAAACCTGTGAGGACACAGAGAAGAAGCTGTCTACACAGCATGGGGTGAGGCCCCAGAGAATCCAACCCTGCCCCCCTCACCTTGATCCCAGGCTTCCAGTCTCCAGAAAAAAGGAAATAAGATGCTATTGTCTAAGTCGCACGGTCTGTGGTGTCCGTTATGGTACCCAGCAGACTGACAGAATGGGTCTCAGTCAGCTCCTCACATTGGAACCATGTGGAGCTTTGCGTGTAGGGTGAGGAAGGGTCCAGTCCATCCTTTTCTATGTGGATACCCCAGTTGTCCCAGCACCATTGAGTTGTGAAAGGAAAAAAGTAAAGCAACCCTTGCTGTCCTCTCTCCATCAACAGATTAGAAGATACACTGAAGAATCATGGACAATTTTGTCGGTTTAAGCCAGTGGTTTTCAAACTTTTGGGTCTCAGGAACCCTTTGCACTTTATTAAAGAGCACAAAAAAGCTTTCTCATCAGGCCGGGAGTGGTGGCTGCTCATGCCTGTAATCCCAGCACTTTGGGAGGCAGAGACAGGTGGATCACTTGAGGTCAGGAGTTCGAGACCAGCCTGGCCAACATGGTGAAACACCGTCTCTACTAAAATACAAAAATTAGCCTGGCATGGTGCTGAACACCTGTAGTACCGGCTACTAGGGAGGCTGAGGCAGGAGAATCGCTTGAACTCAGGAGGCAGAGGTTGAAGTGAGCTGAGGTCACGCCACCGTACTCCGGCCTGCGTGGCAGAGCAAGACTCCGTCTCAAAAAAAAAAAAAAAAAAAAAGAACATAATTTAGTTTCTTTTACAAGGATAAAGTCATTACATCTTAACACAGTCTTAAAGAAGGAACCATTTTCCAAAATAAGCAGCAGCGTGGCAACAGTTTGTGCTGCTGTGAAAACACCTAACATCTCTGCACCTCAGACAGCAGGGTTCTCATGCCTGCATCTGCGTTCAGTGGGCTGCAGAACCATGGCTGAAGTTTATGAAGAAAGTCCGACCCCATACTGATATACAATTAGGAAGCAATATTTTCATTGTGTTTTCAGATCATTTTAGGTATTCTCTGCTGCCAAATGTAACAAGTGGCACTTCCGTACAGGCTGTCTGCAACACAGAGTCTGTGCTCTGGTCGACGGGCCTTTCTGCCCCAATTCCTTCTAAGTCGACTGGTCCGTCTTGCACTTGAATGGCTTTTACCAGCACACGATTTTGTAATCACACATTGGTTAGAAAATACTGGTTCAGAGTTATGAGCGGCTTCCACATTTCATTATATGTCCAAAAAAAAAAAAAAAAAAAAAAAACCCACATCAGTATCACCATTGGTCACATGAGAAAGTGGTGGACACAAGATTTTTATGTTTTAATATTCACTGGAAAGCTCAAATGTCTATCATTGGGAAAAATGTAAGGTACTTTCCTTGAGATGAAAGTCGTTTTGTTCATTTTTCAGGCCACACCTGCAAATACCTCCATCTGAAGTGGCATCTTTTGTAAGTCATTCTTTATATAAAGGCGGCCGTTAGTGGAACAAGTGGTTCTGCAGGTTCATAGCTCAGAGGCACCAGTGCTCTCCCAAGAGATAACCATAAAATCCACAGAAGACGCACCTGTGCACACTTCCTGTTTCTCACTCAGAACATTCCAGAAGGAACCCTGAATCCCAATGCCACAGCGGGACTGAAGTTTGCTCTCACCCACACAATAAACCCAGGGAGCTCCCCCAGCCCCCACCCCGAGGCCACAGCCTTGGTCCTCTGTCTGGTCTAGGAGGGCTCCTGCAGCTCCAGCCTAACAGGGAACAGAAGGCACCCACATGTCAGAAAGCCCTCCCAAGGCCTGGCGAGCACTTCTGCTTATGTGCCAGTCAAGTGCGTTTGACAATTCTACAGCCAGCTGTATGGCAGGCAGCGAAGTATCCAGCAAATACTCAGGGCTCACGTTACTGAGGAAGGAAGGTGGACAGCGAGGTACCCAGCAAGTACTCAAGGCTCACGTTATGGAGGAGAAAGCCAGGCAGGTAGCGAGGTACCCAGCAAATACTCAGGGCTCACGTTACTAAGGAAGGTGCACAGCGAGGTACCCAGCAAGTACTCAAGGCTCACGTTATGGAGGAGGAAACCAGGCAGATAGTGAGGTACCCCGCAGGGTTCACATTACCGAATAGGAAAGGAGGGTGGAGACAAGAGGCCTGGAACAGTCTGTCATAAGCTTTAGCATTTACAAGGCTCGCTGAAGATTATCTGATTTGATCGTCACAACAGCTCACAAGATAGGCAGAGGCAAGACTATTTTCACTTCATAAAAAGAGATCCCGAGAACTGATGATGACCACGTGCTCTTCCCACAGGCTCCCAGAAATCCTCCTCAAATCATCTCTCAGTTGTATACATGTGATAATATCTCAGTCACGTCCCCTCTCTGCAGGGGAATTTTACTGCCGCCCTGCTGTTCCTTCGCACCCCTGCCCTCTCCTGCATTTCAGCCATGCCCACCATCCATGGGGAGTCTGCACCACCCCACCCCCGCTGCTGCTGATGGCTTGGGTCACGCTTACCTTTCATTTCCACCTACAGGGACCTGTTCTTCCTTCAAATGCAGCTCAAACTCACTCATTGTGTGAAGCCTTTCTGTCATGTGTAAAATCAGTCTGTGGAACGCTTCATTTAGGAGGTGCTTATGTTGCCTCATTGGCTGTGATCAGGACCAAATTCTGAGCAAACCCGGTGGTCCCCTCTCCCCATCTCTGCTCCAGTGCACTTAAAATAAGGATTCCTGGAAGCATCTTTTTAGTCCAATTCATGCATGAGTCTGCCCCACACACTGCAGAAAAGCCCTGGTGGTCGGTGGTCAGGGCTCAAGGCCCCCCAGGTAGGTAAGGAGAGCTTAGTGCCCTCTCTGGAGTTGTCGCTCAGAGACCCACGGCTGGAAGGGAAGAAACTTGCATCCTGTGAAACATCTAGGCCCCGAGACCCACTCAGGAGTGGAAAACGGGGAAGGAGCCTTGAACAGACCCTCGGGAGGGCAGACAGTGGGAGCCACGGAGGCCACCAGGAAAGAGGGAGGCAGGCAGTGAGGCCACAGGTGATGTGGCCGGGAGGGAGGTGTTGTGACCAGAGGTGAGGTGGTGGGCGGATGACACGGCGTGGTGTGGGGAGGAGATGTGGCCAGGGGCAATGTGGCCAGGGAAGGAGACACAGCTGGAAGGAAGTGACAAGGGGGGTCTCCAGGCCCCAGACTGTGTCTGATTTATAGATGACATTTTACTTAAGATGTTATATCTAACTTTAAAGAAAGGTAGCAATTTCGAACCATTGTGTACATTTAAAGCACGGTACAAATTGAGCACATTTCCCAAACCAAAGAACAGGGCATTGAAGAAAAAATTCATTTAAGATCAGAAATAAAGAGATCCTACAGCTCTTCCAGTCCAATCCCCACCCTAACGTGAATGGGGGGAAAAGGAAGTAGATTCTAGTCAGTCAGCATTAAAGGCAAAACCGATCCACTTTACTTTCTAGACAGAAAACAAGAAGCTCATGAAGGAATCCCTACAACAGTAGCTTTCGTAGTTCCCGAAATGCAAAATTCACCTACAAAGTAAATCATCTGCTAAGTGTGTATAGAGTAATTTTTTTCATTATTGCCTTCCTCATCTGCAGGGGCTTTTTTAGACCTTGTTTCCCCTTAATTGCCTCCAACACCCAGGAAATTTAAACCCCACAAGTAAACTGTGTCTCGATTCATGCCCAGCGTCCTTTGGAGCAGACAGTCCGTTGCTCTAAGACGTTCTTGTCACCTAAGCACCGAGTACAGCCTGAGAACGCACAACACGCACTCACACAAACTCAGACAGTCAACAGGTGAGATACGGCACATGAGGAGGAAGACAAGATAAATGAGCTTCACTGACACCCCAGATCCGACAAGAAATGACACACGCAGCCTGCTCTGGTGCAGGTGACTCCTGGAAAACAGCCAAGGACAGCATTTGGAGAAGCAGCACCGCAGGCCAGGAGGGTCTGGGGGCTTAAGAAGGGAGGGGCGCCCCGACCAGGTACTGGGGGATTCAGAAGGGAGGGGCGCCCCGACCAGGTGGCTGGGGGATTCAGAAGGGAGGGGTGCCCCGACCAGGTGCTGGGGCTTCAGAGGGGATTGGTGCCCCGATCACTTCCTGGGGGCTTCAGAGGCAAGGGGTACCCTGACCACGTGCTGGGACTTCAGACGAGAAGGCACCCCGACCGGGTCCTGGGGGCAGCAGGACAAGCCCAGGGTTCCGTCGTCACTTTTCACTCCCTACTCCCGAATCTCGCCCTGAAGTTGCAGCCAGTCCAGGTATTCATTTACCCATAAAATTAAGTATCTGTGAGTAACACAAGTCACTAATCCACACAGATCTGAGTCTACAGATACCTCCCAGAGACGCCACCATCCCTTCTGGTAGAAGAACAGCCCAGGGGCCCACGCTGCTAGGAAGGGAGACTGTCTCCAGCCTGACGCTGCAGAGTCCTCAACACAAAGTCTACCTTCTGGAGCCATGCCGTCTCCTACAGAGGCAACTAGGGGCATGTAGGGTTTTTTAAAATCTTTTTTTTTTCTTAAGACAGAGTCTCCCTCTGTCACCCAGGCTGGAGTGCAGTGGCTCGATCTCGGCTTGCTGCAACCTCTGCCTCTCGAGTTCAAGTGATTCTTCTGCCTCGGCCTCCCGAGTAGCTGGAATTACAGGCGCCTGTCACTGCGCCAGACTATTTTATTTATATTTTTAAGTACAGATGGGATTTCACCTTGTTGGCCAGGCTGGTCTTGAACACCTGACCTCACATGATCCACCCGCCTCGACCTCCCAAACTGCTGGGAATACACGCATGAGCCACGGTGCCCGGGCCATATAGCTATTTAAATTTGACTAAAATTAAATAAAATTAGAAGTTCTCATTTACACTTCAAGCATTCAGTTACCCACAGGCGGCCACTGACCAGAGGCTGGTAGAGATGTCACACTCCACACTGCAGAAGGATCTAGGGACGAAATGGCTCTAAGATCATCTCAGAATCTTTATGTTGAAGCTACTGAAGTTTTACTCTGATTATTATAGACATCAGCATTCTCCCACTTAAAAATGTCAGTGCTATTGCAATGATCAGATCTGTGACTTCCCATCAGCTCTTCTCTTCCTGGACAGATAACTGTAGAGCATCTGCACTCTGCCTCCACACTAAGGGGTAGTAGAAGGCTCCGTGTAAAATCAGGGGGAGAAAAAAAAAATGAATCCCTAGTCCGCCTCCCCCCCTACGATTTTGTGAAACTCCTCTTAATATGCAGAATAACTGCCAGAGTTGCAATAAAGAAACATCCCTTGACCAGGAAGCAGCAGGGAAGCAAGAGGAGGGAGATGCAAAGACCCTCCGTTCCCTCTGGGACCCCAGGCCCAGCCAGGACTGAGAAGGGCCGCACAGCCCGGCAGACCCGCACACCTGATGCGAACCATACACACGGCTTCCCTGGGCCTCGGTCCCCTGCTCTGCCCTCACTGGCCACTGTGGCTCTGGGTAGAGGCAGCTCCCTGAGCCCCAACACCCACAGCCAGTCCCCTCCTTGCAGGTCTCAGCTGTGCTCTCACTGCCTCCCTGACGCTTCTCATCATCCGCGTACCGTGTCCACTCTACCCTACAGCCTTTGCTACCGCCCACCCCACCACGGAGCCTAGCACACAGCAGGTGCCCAAGACGCCCCAGTGGGCGGGCATGCCAGGGTAGGGCTTGGAGTTCCAAGGGCCTCGTCCCGCATCACACCACAAACGCCACGGAGGCTGTGGAAGGGGTCCAGGTTTCAGGCCTGTACTCAGCTTCTCCTGGCCCCCGAGGCCAAGAACCTAGCAAGGGAGCGCAGCCGGAAGCAGGGTCCCAAACCCCCTTCATGCTCCTCAAGAGGAAGGGGGCTTCGGGGCACAACCCCACGAGCGTCTTCCTCCTGCCAGGCTGCCTGTCACAGCCCCGACACCTTCACAGCAGGGAAACCCACTCCTGTGAGGAGAAAACCACCAAGTACAACAGGAGCCACGTCCCCCGCAGCGTCTGCTGAGCCCAATAGCGACAGCAGCAGCAGCCGGGCCCCCACTCAGCACACACCGACTCCGAACCCGCCACGCACACCACAAGGCCGACCATCTTGAAGCTCAGCTTCCACTCGTCAGGGCCCTCTTCCAGGAGAGCTCGGCATGTCTATCTTCCCTGGGCTCACAGAAAGGAGTGGGACCCAACCCCGAGTGTGCACAAAGTTAAGCTCCCACTAGCTGTGCAGACAACCTCCCTAGCCCTGGACTGAGAAGGGGCCAAGCGCAAACAGCCATATTTTGCCCGCACAGGTACGGAATTCAGTCAGCTCTCTCAATGAAGTCGTGACAGGTCAACTCCAGGCTCCTCAGTGCTCTGGGGTTCACCTCGGGCCACTGCACCTTTGAAACGTGGCTGTGGACTCCTCTAGGGTGCTCACTTTCACGGCCCATTTCATTCAGACACTGCAGGCCCCTACCGTGGTGTCAATACCCAGGACACCCCTGCTGGCATCCTCTGAGATGCTGCTGCAGCTGCAGCTGCAGCTGCTGTGATCTGAGAACAGCCATGCACAGGCATCAAAGGGAGGACTTCTCAAGTCTCCTCCAGGGGCAGTGACTACAGCTTTGAAAGACGTTGCACTGAATCCTGGGTGAGCCTGGCTTGGTCCGCAATCTAATCCGGGTTGCTGGGGAGACACACTCTGTTGTAATTGACAGAGGCTGTGGGTGGCAGCTCTACCAAGACTGATAATTGCAACTAGTCTGAGATTTACTATCCATACTTTCTATTTGATGTTTCAAAGGAAAGCATCGTGAAGTTCCAGTAGCAAGGAATTTTCTACAATCTATCACATTAAGATACAGCAGAAATGTAGCTAAAATGTTCATAGGGTCTATGCAGAGGAAGAGATGGGTCTATTTCAGGAAAAGTGCTTGCTGGCTTTTTAGAAACGTAGTGAAATCCCTGACAAGTAAAAGGTTGTTTATACTTTTTCTTTGGAACAGAGGGAAAGTTCTTTCTTATTATTTGAATACATTAACTATATTTAAGTGTTCTGGTAGACTGAGTATTAAATATTCAAAAGGAAGTAATTCTGTTCGGTCCATTTCATTCTTTAAATGTAGCTTTCAAAAAATGACAAATACCTGGCCGGGTGCAGTGGCTCACGCCTGTAATCACAGCACTTTGGGAGGCCGAGGCTGGTGGATCACGAGGTCAGGAGATTGAGACCATCCTGGCTAACACGGTGAAGCCCTGACTCTACTAAAAACGCAAAAAATTAGCCTGGTGTGTTGGCGGACACCTGTGGCCCCAGCTACTCGAGAGACTGAGGCAGGAGAATGGCGTGAACCTGGGAGGTGGAGCTTGCACTGAGCCGAGATCACACCACTGCACTCCAGCCTGGGCGACAGAGCAAGACTCCATCTCAAAAAAGAAAAAATAAATAAAAAGTGGAAAACACCCCATATCTGCCCTGGCTCCGGCCATCTCCATGGAGTGGACAGAGCTTGAGAAAAGCTCACTGTGGAGGCGTAGAAGGCCAGGCCGGGCCGGGCCGGGCCGGGCCTTTGCTCAGCAGATGAGCAAGAGGGTCAGCCACCCTAGTGAAGAAGCCCATGTTTGCTATGTTACTGATGATACCCACATAAATTTCTATTTGCCTCCCACACAGACCTGGGATCTATGTTTGAGCAAGCGACTCATACCAACAGTCCCTCCATGCCATCATTTCCCTGACCTCCCCCAGAAGAGCCAGGCCAGGCAGCGTCCCCACACGGGCACTGGGGCCCAGGAAGATCCTGGTCCTGCCCCTCTTCTCTCTCGTCCCTGCAGCACCCTGGCTTGCTGTGGAAGCCCAGCAGTGCTGGCTGAACCCACGTTCACCTGGGGCATTCAGGAGAAGCCTCTGTGCAGAAATCAACTGGGAAGTAGGATTGTGTGTGCTGGCAGGTCACTCGAATGGATTTGCAGAACTCAGTTTTCAACACAGGTGCGCCACCAAGTCCCTCAAGCCCTTTGTGAGCCTAGAGCCACAGAGCCATTTGCGGCATTCTCACAATCTCTAACAACCCTGCAGAGGCCCTGTTTTTCCAAAGGACCATAAAATTTTCCGTGTAGACAAAGTTTGACATAATGAAATAAAGTGAAGTCACCACTTCTATTTTCTATTAATCCATTCATTCAAACAAGTATCTCTTGAGTATGTGCATCGAATACTGTGGAATTAGGATTTAGTCCATGCCTTCAAGAAATATACATCACAGAAGAAAAGGTATAGCTTGTAACTAACAGTGCTGAACAGGCAAGAAATAAACATCATAGAAGGAAAGGTAGAGCTTGTAACTAACGTCATAGAAGGAAAGGTGTAGCTTATAACTAACAGTGGTGAACAGGACAGAATTTCACAGGCTCATCAGGAGCCACCGAGGAGGAAGCCATGATTCACATCCACCTGCAGTAGATAAATGTTTCCCGGATAAAGTAACTTTTCTACAGTGATATCTGCTCCTTATTGTTTAATCCTGCTCGATAGGGTATTAAATTACCACTTTATGTGCTGCTTATATAAAATACATCATTGTCAGGGGAGGTTATAAAATAATACTTCACACAAGCTTGGGCTGTGAATGGTGTGGGGCAATGAGACGATGTGTTCCCGTGTTCTCGAGACGCAGAATGGTCAAGACCCTGCTTCCCTTCTCCTCCCCACCGCCCTGTTCCCAGATGAGGGGTGGAGGCAATGCCGCCGGGCAGTCCTAGAGCTGGCTCCAGGGCCAGGACAGCACGCCCAGACTCTCTGTGCCCCATGTGACAAATACAGACTATGGGGCAATCACCAATTTACCTGGCAGTGGGGAGAGTCCTTCGTCAAAAGCCTGTGCTTCCAGGAGCCAGGACAAAGCAGGAGCCCCTAGGAAAACAGTTCCGGGTGCTCCTGAAACCTGGGCAGAGTCACAGTCTGGCAGGAAGCACCAGTGATGCAGGTGTGCCCAAGACTGGGAGGATGGCCAGATGCCTGGAGACCAGACCGGCCTGCAGGAGATGACCACCTCTCTCTGGTTCATTAGAGACAGACAGTCTGGGCTTCACTTTTGTATGTGGAGTCTCACAGTACAGAAATATCACAAAGGGATTAGACTACGTATACCCCAATTTTTTAAATTAAAAAAACACAATTATTTCAACTAATTCTAAATCCAACAAAGAAAAATAAATAAGTATATAAACGCATACATCCAAAATGTAAACCACAATCTCTTTACCCATAGGAGACCCAAAATTTAGTTTACCTTTTCTTCAGTATTATCACTTTTTTTTTAAGCCATTACTGAGGTGTCTCCTCACCGCCCCATGAGGAGGTTCATGGGCTCTTCAGGGCTCTTTGCTGTTTCATCGTTTTTTAGATTTAAGGGCAGGATCATTTTCCCACACTTGCTTGCTTCCCTGATCACCAATTTTTCACAAGGACATCATTGTGCCTCAGAAAACCTAGTAACTGAACTTCATTAAAAGTGAAAACAATAAGGACATGTTGGCTGCTATGACAGCATCCTCAGTCACCGAATCTCCCTGGGGGACCCGACACACCCCCAATCTCCTTGGAACTCCAGCATGTAGGTATCGCTGTGGCGGACAGGACTGACCTACCCTGGGGGGGCATGAAAGCAAAGAGAAGAGAAAGCAGGTGACTCATTTAAGGAAACTTCGGTGATTCTCTCGAGTCACGTTTCTCAAGGTGTCAGGGGAGAGCCACATGCAGGGAACCTCCTTGGCCTGGCAGGTGGCAGACTCCTGGACCCTCCTCAGACACGTTAATCAGAGAATCTAAAGGCGGGTAGACTCTGAAAAGTATCTGTAAAGGAAGGACTTAGCTCTGCTGTGACCCCACTACACATGGGGTCACGCAGGATGCTGCTTCCGGCGTCCAGTCTCCATTTCACTCTCCTGGGAGGAACACCCGTCAAGTCACAGAGCACGGTCTTCAGCGAACACCTTCCTGCGCGACCTCCACTGTCTCCCAGCCCTGCAGGAGTAGCCGCCGAGTAGGGGAAACAAGTCTTTGCTCCTGACCCGGCCACCTTGACGCTGGGCATAAGACCAGCACTGCTACGTCTCTGGGGAAAGGAGCGGCCCTGGGCAGGAATGCACTTGGCAGCCCCGGGGAGTGGCCAGGTGTGGACGACCAGGCCTCTGCCCGCAGACACGTCAGCACGGCATCCTGGAGCAGAACTTCCAGCCCAGCTGAGCCTACAGATGGCTGCAGCCCTGGACAGCATCTTCACAGTGACCCGGGGGACTGGGCCAGAGCCGCTCAGCAGGGCTGCCCTGAATTTCCAACCTGAAAAAGCTGTACAGTCGTACGTGTATGTTGCCTTAAGCCCCTAGGTTTTGGGGTCACTTGTCACACAGCGACAGACAGTGGATGTGCACGGACTCCCAAGGCCACGATGGCCTCTGCCGGCCTCACCCGGGCTGTCTCATCTGTTCCCGTGACATCACGTTTCTCAGAGCCAAAGGCTGCCAGGGCCCCCTCTTTTCTTCACGACGTCGTTACAAGCTCACGATACAAACTGAAAATACCCAATATGTAAAATACAACGTATGACGCAATACAGGGTGAACGCGCAGGCACATACACAGGAGAAACAGGCGCATGCGCGAAACAGGTGTATGAACACAGGAACAGGTGTACATGCATGAAAGAGGTGAACGTGTGAAGGTGTACACGCGTCAAACACGTGTGCATATACACATGAAAGCACCAGACATGAAGGGCTGTCTTTGGGAGCCTCGTTTTTAGACATCTCCCTCACCCTTTTACATCTGCACGATCACAAACACAGCACACCACAGTACTGAGGGGAAGCCCCAGCTTCTCATGGGGGCACATGAGGCTTTTTATTTATGCCTCAGGTTGCATCACTACATCCTAGAACTGCAAGGCCCCCCACTGCCAGGACTGAGTCAGGTCCACCCTGTGCTCCAAGGACCAGGCCGCCTGCCAGCCCATACGGACCTGCTCCTCAGATGGTGCAGCTGCTTCTAAAACAGAGGCTCAGCCCCACCCAGAGACCTGCAGTACCTGTTATTAAATCAAGACTTGGCTGTGGGTAAACGTGAAGATTTTTATTAAACATGACTCTGGAACATTCAAAGGACCATAACTGAATGCTCCTTTCACAGCCACGGCGTGTCCAGACGCTCATGGAGAAGGCCAGGGCGTGGGAACCCACGGAGCCCCGACAAAGCAGACTCGGAGCTGAGTGGCGCAGTTAGCACCGATTTTGTTTGACACTTGCCTTTTATATTCAGATTAAAATAAAAAACAAGACGCAAAAGTAGCTCACATTCTATTTCAATTCTCTATTTTTGTAGTAACTGGGCCCCTTTCCCTCTGCTTTCCCAGCCAAGCGATAAATAGGCCCAGCTGGGATTTGTCAAAGTCTGGACCTCTGTTGTAGAGTAAGTGAGGAGGGTAGGGAGGGGAGCAGGAGTGGTGAGGAGGATTGGGGGATAGGGAGGGACAGAGGAAAGGAGAGAGAGAGAGAAACCCCCGAGGACTGGAGGCAGGAGGGATGCTCCCTGGCAGCCTCAGGTTCCCCATTCCAAGGTAACTGAGCTGGCATCACGCACGCGGTACCGTCATATGACTTGGCTGACACACGCCAGAATGACAACAAAATGCTTGAGGAGAAGACTAAGCACCAGCATCTTCAGATTAAGGTAGTGTCCCGGTTTCACGCTTGCCTTGTATGACATTGTATAAATTGTAAAGATAACACATTTTCTTACCAGCCACGCTGTTCCCCAAATACTAACTATAACAAAGATCAGACAGCATCTGAGTACTGAGCGTGTGTTAAGCCCGGTGAGGTAGGCATCATTTACTTTGCTAGAGAAAGAAACAGGCTCTGAGAGAAACTTCCTGAGGCCAGGCAGCTGTCTCCAAACCCACCTCGTGCCCCCTGACCCTGAAGGTGGAGGACCCAAGTCATTCACGTCAATAATTTACCTACATGCATGTCCGATTGAGATTCAGCCCCCAGATCTAATCATCTCTATGCAGGAATGTGTCAGGAAGGTATACAATTCTATGAGTTCGAGCTGGGGGAACAAAGGCAGGCACCCTCGACACAGATGTAGGGCGGAGGTGGGCGCCCAGCGCAGGAGCATGTCCAGCCCTGCCCAGTCACACAGCCACCCTGCCATGCCAGTGCAGGAGCCGCCACCGCGTCTCGGGGAAAAGCAGCTTCTCCTGCACAGGAATCTACCCCTGAAAGTGTGTTCCTGAGAAGGTGTGGACCAACATCTCAGAAATTAGACACCGTGTAACACGCTTATCTATACAGGCTGCCTATGTCAGGGAATCACCAATAATTCCCATCTCGCCATCAATTATTTCTGGTAAATACTGGTTATTCTAAGTTAACTGAGGCAACACAAGAACAATATAATGGAAATGTCAGAGTCAATCAGCTCCACCTGCTGAAGAGCTGGGACTAATGATGAAACCTAAGGAATCCTGGAGAACGCAGCAGGATCCCAGACCCCGCGGACCACCCCAGCCTCCTTCCACAGGAGTTAGTCGTGGGGCCAAGGAACGGCTTTCCAAGGAATCTCAGAGGATCTCAAGGTCTTGAAAGTTTAATGGGAATTGAATATTTGCATCTGAGTCACACGAGCACATTAAAAGTAAAATTTCCTCTTTCCACTAGAATTATGAGCTTGCGGCGGCGACACTGGCTGTATCTCATGCTCGTGAGATGTTTGGGCACAGCCGTGCATCTCTGGTGAATCATTTATAATAATATGAAAGAAGTGCTTGGGCCCTCGATCCAGGACCACAGACCCCACCAACGAGGGTCTAAACAGGACAAGCCTCGGCCTGGAGAGGCTGGTGTCCGTGGGGGCTGGGAGGAGCACCAAGGAAACTCAGGGGCAAGCCCCACCCAAGCTCGGCATGTCCTACCCCACGCAGTCGACATCAGCCACAGGGATCTTTTGTTGTTTTTTGTTCAGGAAGGAACATATTAAAAAGCCCGGGGCCCAGGGCCTGGACTCCTCAAAGCTCTCCACAGAGCCGGGTTAATTGGCACCTTCCGTCATGTTAAAATCAACTATATATGGCTGCTGAGGGCATCTCAGAGCAGGCGCAACGCTGAGCTTTCTTGCTGTCTGGGGAAAGCAGGAATTCCAGGCCTCTGCCTTCCTACCTCCCCAGAGGCTCTAGCCCAGATGAGCTCAACTTCTCCCAGGTGAGGAGCACAGAAAAGCTTCCCACATGCCCCTCAGGTCACACACGAGCGGTGCAGACCCTTGCACCTTGGCACGAGCCCTCCCAGAGGCAGAAGCCCAGCCCTGTGGCCCCGGCCTGGCAGGAGGCAGCTGCTGGGGCCCCTGCTCAGGGTTCAGCACAGCGAGGTCCAGCCACAGCAGGTGAGACATCCACCATCCGGCCATTCATCTTTAACCTAAAACAGACACAGGAATTTGGCAAGGGGTTCCTTCCCCTGACAAACCCATCCTTCCTGTTCTCATCTCTCCCTCCTGCCCCAGTACTGCGCCCAAGGCCACCCAGCACTGCGCCCAAGGCCTGACTCCCAGTTTCACAGGGAATCCAAGACAATTAAGATTTTGAGAAACTGGGAGCTACACAGAAAATGAGGCGGTAAAGCCAGTGTCCACTGATCCTCCCCTCCCCACAGCGGAGAACAGTCCTCGGGATAAAACCCACGGGGCAGGGAAGACGCGATCAAGGTGGGCAGGACAGAGGAGCCACAAAGCAGGTGGTTCGGAGAACAAGGCCACGTGAACACAAAGCTAAAGTGCTCAGCGGCTGGAAGACAAAACACAGGAGACAGAAACACTGACCATTTAAAAAGAAAAGAAAAAAAAAGCCTCACTCTTAAGAGTCCATCAAGATTTAAGTTCTCAAGTCACAATGTATCAGCACAGACTTCTCATAATGCCTGAAACTTGGCACAGTAAACACGTGAATCAGTTCTCCCAAGTCCATCGTTTTCTTTGATGAGCCTCTTGAGTCTCAGGGTGGTTTCAAAGTAAGCCCTTCTCTGTTTCTTGATGACTTAATAATTAACATACTTGAAAACACATTGACTTCCAAATTAATCTGCTAATAAAATATTAATTACTACACTGGCTGTCATCCACAGAAAAAAACACAATCACTTTCTGGTTTTAAAAACATTAGAATTCGAAGCCCCTTTGCCCATCTGAACAGCCCCTGCTTTTGACAAGGGCATTCCAAAGCTAATCTGAAAAACTAGTCCAGGCCATGATCGCTGGGGGATCGGACTTGCCTCATCACCCCACCTCCCTTCTGGAATTAGACAGAACTTAGACGCTTAGTCTGATGGGAAACATTTACAATCTATTCTCTCCAAAGCTACCTGGAGGATTTCCTTCACATGACAAAGCCTTGGTCTCCACAACCCCTTATCTGACAACTCTCTTAACCAACTGTCAATCAGGAAATTTTCGAATCTACCTATGACCTGGACACCCCTGCTTCCAGTTGTCCCACCTTTCCAGACCAAACCCATGTACATCTTACATTTATTTGATTGATTGTCTTATGCCTCCCTAAAAGCTCTAAAACCAGGCTGGGCTCTGACCACCTCGGGAATACGTTCTTAGGATCTCCTGAGGGCAGTATCAAGGGCCATGGTAACTCATTTGGCTCAGAATAAATCTCCAAATGCTTCACAGAGTTTGACTCTTTGCTGACACGGTACCTTTCATGGGTATTCATCTGGGGGACTCACAATCAACCGGAGGCATCAGTTGCCCACTGTGCAGAAGTCTCTGCAGGACTGAGCCTCTGGCACGGGGACTCCAACCCCTGAAGCAGCAGCTGTCTCACGTCCCACGGCCTGATAGACCTGCACCTCCCGGGCTTCTCATTTCTGAGTCTCAGCAACAAATCTACCAAACGTGATCAACATCACAGAATATTCCTCGAGGCTTTTGGCTGTTGTTTCTCCCCAAGTTTACTCTAGAACCAGAATGGCAACACTCGGAACAGGATGGTTCTCAGTCACCGACCCTCCTGGTAAATACACTGTCTCCAAGGCCCTTTCCCGCCAGTCACAGCTTCCTTCATGTCAGGCTCGAAGGCCACCTCCCCAAGAAGGAAATCTCTTCAATCCAGCAATCACAGCTCCTGTTCCCATCTAGAGCTTGTCTGCCAGGAAGGGAAGACTCCTCATTCCAGAGACAGCAGGTGCCACAAACTCAGGGTATTAGCCATTGCGAAAGCAAACACTCATGAAATTAATAGACTTTTTCCTCCTTGGATACTGACGTTTTCTCTTCTGGAGGTCAGCCAAGGCCATCTGCACGAGTCACGAGCGTGATGGCTCCAGCCCCTCCTTCAGTGTCAGGAGTGTGGCTCCACTCTGAGACCCTCCTGCATCAGCCAGGCCATGCACCTGTTCCCACGACTGCTGTCAGCGGACTACAGCGATTCTAAGATAGTCAGCAAGCTGACGTTCCGAAGGAAGCATTTTAAAGAAAAATGTGTAAGTTTTATTGCATGAAATCAGCTACATCTTTTGCTACTCCAGAGGCTTGTTTTGCTTTCCTCAAGGTTCTCTACAATGATCCTGACAGTCAAGGTTCCCAGTTACAGGCAGAGGGTTGGGCAGGCCGCGTCTGATGTGTAACACACACAGAGGATCCACGTCAAAGGATTTTCCCTGTTCACCAACATCATCAGGACAAACTTTAAACAGTAATAATCTGCCTGTCTGGAAAACTGAGCTCACTTGAGGACTAATGCAACAAATGTATTTGACAAAGTTGCAGGTGGACGTTTTAGTGAATGAATCACTATTTCAAGGAGGATAAAGGCTCACTATTCAAAGGCATGTTTTTGTCAAGTTTTCTAATTTCAGCTTCATGCATTTAAATCATGAAGTGAGACTTGTACCTGATACATTACAGAATCTCTACAAAATAGACAAAATTCCAATTCTGTACCTTCACTCTCATTCTTTTCCATATGTGTACAGATGGTCGTAATTTAAGTTGGCATTCCAACAGGATTTCTAAATTAAACTGTCTTCTACTTTAAACACTACGTGTTAAACATTACACGTGCCATTGTTCAACATTTATAGCAGGGTCTGTATGGCCCATTTTAAAGATTTCTTCCTCACTAAAAACAAGCGTTTAAACAATAAATGGTTTACTCTAAAATATTCTAGAGACAGAGATACATTTGGAGAGTGGACACACTTAACACAGAAGTCCGCAACATCAAACAGGCACAACCAGCAGTGAGGGTGGAAAGGGCGCCATGTGAGTGCCCCTAAAAACACACACAAGCCTGGCTGCTTAAAAGGAATGAATATAGCTCAACACTCCTATGTGAACATTGATGTGTCTACTGCCTTACAGAATCCTCCTAGCTGAGCTGCAGGAATCTTCTTTGGAACCTTTTCTCACCTACACTGCCTACAGGTGCCCACTGGGCTCCCTGGGCAGTATCATGTTTTTGTTTAGAATATCACACTATTTGGAGGCCTGTTTAATCCCAAGTCAGAGCCTTATCATAACTCAGACACCATCCCTCAGGGCTTGTGGGCTAACTTCGGCTAATGCAGGCTGCTCCACAGTGCCCTGCAGATGGGCTTGGTGCATCCACATGATTTTAGGATTTGGGGCTGCCGTTTTCTGCAGTCACAGATGCGGACTTACATATTCATCATGACTGAAGGCAGCACGCATTTTTATGTTCCTTCTGTAATGGTAATAATCATGGCAACATTTCCTCGATCCTTAGAAAAGCCTCCTAACAGCAGTTGCATTCCACCCCCTTCCTTAAAATTAATAGAATTTACCAAACTAGGTGAAATCAGTGTTCATGAGAAAGTGAGAAATCAGTGTTCACACAATGGCATAGTAGCTGGGCATAGAGTGTACGTCAACATCCCAAACTAAGCACCCATCACAGTTATTCCCAACTCGCAGGAAAGCTAGAAAATTTAGAAGGCTTAAAACATAATTATAAATGAAAATAACAAGAAATCAAAGTTTTTGAGGAGCAATTGTTAGCCAAGCAAGGAAAGCCATTAACCAGTGCTGATTACATTGCATTTGATTACAGCAGCCAAAGACGTGTCAAGAGGAAGAGACTTTTAAAGATTAGCCTTTCGGTAAGAATGGTTGCTTAACAAGTTCAGACTACTGGGCTACATCAATTATCAATTAAAAAGCAAGGCAAACTAGTGTGAGTCATTTTCCTTAATACTTAATGCGTCAAAAATTACCACATTGGCCAAGCTGGTCTCCAACTCCTGACCTCAGGGGATCTGCCCGCCCCGGCCTCCCAAAGTGCTGGGATTACAGGCGTGAGCCACCACGCCTGGCTGAGAACTGTTTGACAGAGGCTGAGGGGAGGCTCCTGTCCCTTCCTGGGACATCCACATCCCACCCAGTTTCCCATATCGACTATGACACTCGAAGCATCACAGCAAGGGCAGCTGCATCCCCGCAGTTCTCTGCACTCATGCCACAGCTGCGTGAGCAGCCGCAGCCCTGGAGCTGCCACTCAGCCTTATCGTGCTGGCACAAGCACATCAGAAACTACCAAGCCCCCAAGAGGGAGGATTGGGGACCCAGGGGAGTGAACCAGGAGGGAGGAATGTGGCCCAGGAGAGTAGGGAGGAGTGGGGGCCCTGGGGAGTGAACTATGAGGGAGGCGTGGGGGCTCAGGGGAGTGAACAAGGAGGGAGGCGTGGGGGCCCAGGGCAGTGAACCAGGAGGGAGGAGGGTGGAGTTCGGCCCAAGGAGTGAACCAGGAGGGAGAAGTGTGGTCCAGGGGAGTGAGTCAGGAGGGAGGAGGGAGGAAAGCGGTCCAGGGAATGAAGCAGAAGGCTCTGGGGGTAGCAAGTTCACACACCACAAATACCTCCCAATCCATCCGCGTGCAGGGAGGGGATGGAAACCACACAGGACCTGCAGCACTTTCTCCTCGCAGATGAGGAGTGAGGATACCGACTCATGCACAAAATCAGAGCTAAATTTCTACCACGGTGGGGAGACGCTTCATAGACCCAAATGGGTACAAAAAGAAACCAATCATACAAGATCAGTGGATGGAATGGGATCAGAAATTTAAGCCTGTAACGAGTTTTCAGAAAAAACTTCACTTTATCTGCAAGATGACTGCAGCTCTGCTTGATCATTTCTGCAAATGTCTAACTCGCGATGAGCCATCTCAGAGCCGTTCAAGAGGAGTAACAAAATCAAAACGCCACGGCATCCTCCGTATTTTAGATAGCCTGCAACAGTATGGAAATGAGCAGTGGTGCCAGAGCTTTCAAGTTTGTTTGAAGTAAATTCCAGCATCAGGGCAGCATCTTCCTGGCTGAAGCAATGAGGTAGGCTCCTGCTCACCGCATGGGAGACCAGCTTTCAGCTAAGCTGCTGTTAAGGGTCTGCAAACCATGATCCCCGACCGAGCCTTGGCCAGGGATTTTTACACGTTGAAGTTTTCACAAAAGAAATATATGCAGAGACTTCTGTGGCCCTCAAAGCATAACACGTTGCCTACTCTGCCCTTTACAGGAGCTTCTAGCTTTGCTGTCAGTTACAAAGTGTTTCTATAAAATAATGTCACTGATTCTCAAGCATGCCAGCAAAAGTCACACTTCTCAACAACCCTCAATGGAGATGCACCATCCTGTGTTTCACACAGATTTTAGATTTTTAAAAGCCAAAATAAGGGAGGTAATTCAGCTAAGTATTATAGTAACACAATTTGGTCTCCAACTCCTGACCTCAGGGGATCTGCCCGCCCCGGCCTCCCAAAGTGCTGGGATTACAGGCGTGAGCCACCACGCCTGGCTGAGAACTGTTTGACAGAGGCTGAGGGGAGGCTCCTGGAGATACTTAATGATGTGTGACAACAGAATACTTGGCATTCCTGTGAGGCAATAAACTAGCTCAAACACAAAATAACAAATCAAAGCATGTTTTGGCCTCTCAAAGTGATCAGTGAAATTGGAAATAACATTCAGTTAAATGACACTTAAAAAAAAAAAAAAAAGCACAAACAAAACAAATACTACTACACCATCACTCCTTAAATTTATTTAACTACTGCTGCCAAATAAAATGGAGAGACTTCTTACTGCAGGGTAATAATCGGCCATTGTCATCATGAAATAGACCGCTGTGCAGGCTCAGGCCCTCCAGCCCACAAAGGCAGGGGGAGGGAGGAGAAACGATGGCCAGAAACAAAGGGACAGGGCAACCATGACCTAGTCAGCAATTGCACCCTCCCACCTTTCTTCTGGACTTACAATTTTGGAGCCATCTGGGTTTACCTTCCTACGTCCATAAGTCAGCAAGTTCTCGAAGCCAGAAATCTACAATGCTTCTGGCAGCCAAGTCCTCTCGGCCTTCCCCCCATGTTTTAGGGCCTCATCAGCTCACCCCTGGATAGTATCAATGGTCTCGGAGCTCCAGTCAACCTTGCACTCCACAGACTCAAGTATGCCAAGAGCCACTCCAGGCTGCCACTGCCATGACCAAAGGCTTTCAGAGACAGTCGCCAGCACTGCACAAATCCATGTGGCTTCACCAGGCGCAAAACGGCTCCAACATTCCATCCAGTCTGTCGCTGCTACCATAGCTGTGAGTCTAGGATGTGTCAGGAAGGGAAGGAAGACACCATGTACATCATCTCATTTAAGCTTCAGTGTCACAAGGTGGATTTTGTCATGCCCGTTTTATGGATCAGGAAAGTTTTAAGGAGGGCAAGCACAGGGCCCTGCTGACACAAGAGCAAGACCCGCAGAGGCCTGGGCATGACCCCCGCCCCACGCTCCCTGGGTCCTGATATCCACTCCTCCCCCGTGGGAGCCTGATCCTGGGTCTGCCTGAATTGCTACCATTCCTAAGCCACGACTCACGTCTGCCCACCTCCTCCTTTATCTGTTTCCCGCAGCCCAGAGGCGTGTGTGCTCTTCCATCCAGACAGACATCACACTTCAGCACCTGCATCTGACATCACTTCAGCCAAAAGCTTCTCTCAAACCTCCCCCACACCTGCCGGTCACACAGGTCTGCACCCATCACCTTTCTCACACGAATTCTCACATATTCCTGTGCAGCACCATCCAACTGATGATAGTCTGAGAGGAGGAAGCTTTGTAGATAAGTCCACGTTCTACTTTGCTCCCAGCCCTCCGTCTTGGGTCTTGCATGAGGCAACCGATTAACAGCAATTTCATTTCAGCACAACATTTCCATTTGAAGAAACGCAGAGCATAGGGCTCTGGTCATAATTAAAAGCTTGTTTCATTTGTCATTTGAAATTCCATGTACTGCTGCAACAGCAGCACCCCCTCCTCGCCAGGCTCTGCCCTAAGGACATCTTTCTTCCAGCGCTCGATTCCCATCAGAACCCTGGCAGTGAGAGCCCCGCAGGTTTCCCAGCGCCTCGGGCTGCGGCTTCCACGCTGGGCCGGCACTGACAGGACCGGAATGGTGCCCCCAACAACTACAGGATCGGAAGCTGGTCGACTGCTCTGTAGGATGGAGACATGTTAGTAATCCCTGACATTTCCACTGACAGGCTGCTCAGGTAAACTGGGAAAAATCCACAAACTAGAAAGAATCCATGGGGAGGAGCACTTCTGTCTCCAACCTGGCAGCAAACGGTGGCTGTGCAGACGATCTCTTCAGGAAAACTATCGACTGTATCTCAGGTCAACAACAGCCCCGCTGAGGGCCAAAAAATCAGCTCCCCCTGGCCCTCACTTCCTAAGGGTCAACCCTCCCAGGCCACCTCTCCTGGAAGATCAGCTCTGACGCACCCACGACGGTCAGGAACCGGCTCTGGGACACATTTCCCAGGCTCCTGCCCACTGCCCTCTCTCTTCTTCCTCCTCCATCTCCCTCTTCACTCCCATCCGCCCTCCCCCTTTCGCTTCCCTTCTCTCCTTTCCTCTCCCTCCCTCATTTCCTTTCAGCCCTCACCTTCCTCACTGCACTTCCCTATGCAACTCAGCGGACGCATTCTCAGGTCAGTAGAGTTTTCTTTCACTCTGTTTTTATTGCAATGATCATTCTTAATGAACAGAAACCTGTTTCGGACCATGTGGATGCCACCTCCTGACCAACTGCTGCCCCGCGGCTCCGTGTCCACTCAGTGACCTCACGGCGCAGGTGCCCAGCAGTATGGCTGTGACCAGGGGTAGCAACATGGGACATGAGAGAGGTATCCCAGCCAAGAGGCCCTGCAAAGCCTCCCCGGCAAACCGGAGCAAGGCCCAGGGCGGTAGGGAGAGCGCCGTGCTCACGATGTAGGCAGTTCAGCTTCCGCAAACTGTCCATCGACTGCAACTTACTTTGTTTCCATGGTTACAGAAGAACCATAAGCATTCTGAAATATGTTCTTGGTTTCATGTTTGCGAAATCTAAGCAACATTATAAGAAAAATCACTGAATTCTGCCCGAGGCTCTAGGGGTGTTTTCCTCTCTGAAAGGAGCCCCTTCCAGGACTTGGGATTGAGTGACAGCCTTCAAAATCACGGTTATCCTGGTGGTAACAGGGAACTCCTCAGCCCGCCGGGAGCTGGGGCCCTCGACAGCCCCCACGGTTCCAGACGCCAGTGTTCTAAGAATCACACATGTGCAGATAGCAAAGCTTGCTGCACACACGCCAGGTGCTAACAAGCCCCAAACGTCTCACTCATACTTGCTAACCTGTACATCGCTTCTCTCAGCCTCCACGGCGTTTCACACTCTGCCTTTATATAGAGATGAACCATGCGTCCTGAGCGCTACAAAGATTCAACTCCTTCCGGGAAGAGGGGTGCATCTTTCCATCACGGGGTCCTCACTCCAGCTGGCACAGGATTTGCAGAGTGGGCGAGTCTAATGTTGATGACACTTTCTCAATATTCCCTTCACACCCCTCCAAAAACAAGAGTGCTGCCAGCTTCTTACCGACGTTGTAAAGAGCAAAATATTTTTCTCTTATTTGTCACTTTTTAACGTTATACTAGTGAAGAATGTGACTCTGCATGTACACTGTAAGCACCCACACCGTGAACATTCTGCTCTCCTGTGACTGTATTCACAGGTCACAAGGACAAAACTTCTCCACAGTAGCCAGAATATATATATATATATACTATATATATATATATATTTCATATATAAATATATATATATATTTTTTAACATGACTTCCACTCATCTGAAAGTCACAGATGTGGCTTTTCCTTCATAAAAAGATCCAAATGATACACAAGCCAGGTTTAATAAACACATTGGTCCAGGTGGGAAAATGACCTCTCAGTCTCCCTCCCCTCAAAGACCAGGGCAGCCAGGAAACTGCGCTCTACAATAAATGACAGCCGGCAGGATTCCCTAAATAAGCAGCCGGAAGATTCCCATCTCACAGAGAGCGCCTTTCAAGACTCAAGATGTCCCCGCTCCCTGAATGTCTTACAAAGAACAGACTACCCAACTGAGGACTGAGGCAGTAAAGAAACATGTTTTCGGCCGGGTGCGGCGGCTCACGCTTGCAATCCCAGCACTTTGGGAGGACGAGGCAGGTGGATCACAAGGTCAGGAGATCGAGACCATTCTGGCTAACACGGTGAAACCCCCTTCTCTACCAAAAATAAAAAAATTAGCCAGGCATGGTAGCGGGCACCTGTAGTCCCACGTACTCGGGAGGTTGAGGCAGGAGAATGGCGTGAAGCTGGGAGGTGGAGTTTGCAGTGAGCCGAGATCGTGCCACTGCACTCCAGCCTGGGCGACAGAGCAAGACTCTGTCTCAAAAAATTAAAATAAGTAAAATTTAAAATGTTTTCAGCAAATAGCATCATCGACCCACAAATGAGAGGTACCGTTTTCATTCTAGGAGGGAAACACTACAAAGTACGTACATTTTAGCCCCGTAAGTGAATTCTTTGGGCGTTCCTGTGTCCGCTATCAAATGCAACACATCACCCCAAAAGGCAAAGTTCTATAAGTCACATCCAAAGAGGGGAAAAATCATTCTAAGTTTTAGCAATCCAGTAAGAACCTGATCCAGAGAAGCCTACTTGTTCCAGACTCTAAGCAGCAATATATTGCTACAATGTAATGAAAAGAGAGGGATGATTAAGAAAATTTCAATGCTAATAAAAGACAAAAACGTAATTGGATTTATTCTACTCTAGACAGAGCAGCCGGGCAGTTCACCCATACGTTATGAACGTTGCTGTTTATCAGCCAGGGTCCAAACTCTGTCAACAAGGCTTGACAGTAAGGGCGTGATCTCCACTCACTGCAAGGTCCACCTCCCAGGCTCAAGCGACTCTCTTCAGCCTCTGGAGTAGCCAGGATTACAGGTGTGCAGTCATCACGCCCAACTAATTTGTGTGTTTTCAGTAGACACGGGATTTCACCAGGTTGCCCAGGCCGGTTCCCTGGGTCTCAAGCTCCCAGGCTCAAGCAATCCACCCGCCTCGGCCTCCCAAAGGGCTGGGATTACAGACGTGAGCCATCACGCCCGGCCCTTTTTTGTTTTCTTTTCTTTTTAAGTGACTAATGTGCTTCACAGTCTTGTAGGCATTTAAAAAAAAAAAAAAAAAAAAAGAACAAGCAAATTCTGTAAGGGAAAGAAACCATTAACACTTTTTACACTTCTCAAAACTCAAAACTGAAATTCTAAGAATAAATGTATTTTATTCACAGAAGCAGCATTCTTAAAGTTCTGTAAAAGTGATACCATGGACACCACCACATCACAGATGAGCGTGGCAGGACTGCTCAGGTTCAGAACACATTCTCAACAGTCCTCTTGCCCCTTTCCTCAATGGGAACACTTTATTCTGTCTTTGATTCAAATTAAGTATCTTGCGAGGGAGTTGAAGAAAACTGCATAGCAGATTTTAAAACTTCAATGCTTTTCTCAATGTTCGCCACATTCTAATGCATTTTACTGACTACACGGCCAATAAGCCTAAAGCTTTTTGCATCGGTAAAGACAATGCTCCTTGTAGCAATAGGCTTTTTCTTTTCTATACAAAGATCTATAACTGAAGCTAGTAAAATGGGCCTTTCACAAAGATTTTGCACAATTCCTAGCACAGATTTTAGCAAAATAAAACCATTATCTTTCCGCAATTAAATAAGCAAGCATAGGAAACTGCACAGTTAAAATAACCATTCCATTATTTTATATAAACACAAATGAGAGAGTAGAGTATGCTTTGAAAAACAGTATTTCCATATGCCAACGATGAAGCAGAAGACAGTTCCTCAGCCTCATATGACATTTGACAACCGAAGTACTCTGGCCCAAGCCCAGCCCGGTTAAATGAAAATGAAGTAAACGTGTGAGTGACCATGGTGGGGCACTCTGATAGCCACAGTCCAGGAAAGAACAGCTAACATCTTTCTTCTTCATGGGAAAACCGAAACATACTCGAGAGACCTTGATTCTTTAAAACACAGTCTGCCCCAGTACTAACCTTAAGCTCCCAACGATCAAGATTGCTATAACCACAGAGGTGTTTTTCCAGGCCCTCGAAAATCACGGACATGGTACATACACAACGTTTTCAAACACTCAATGCAGCCAATTTGTTAAATGTGCTGTGATACCGGAGGTCTTGTGCAGGACCAGAAGCGTCGTAGCCTGGTTACCTGTCCTGGTGTTCAATGCTTTGCATGTGCAAAACCTGCTGTTACAATTTACTGGGCTAAATGTGATTCCGTTCGTCACAGAAGAGAGCTATGACATTTACTTAATTCCATGCACAAATTCTCAGGTTCACGTTCCACGAGTGACTGCTCTGTCCACGAGACAGCTGAGGGAAGACCCAGGAAAGGCCTGGGAGATGCCAAGTGCTCACTAACTGGTATCCGTCTGCTGGTTCTGGCTTAAAGGAAAACAGACATAGAAGAAACTAAAAGGGCTCACTACACCTAATATCACAATGTTCTCAACTTTACCTTAGCCAAAAATAAAAGCGGAATAGCAAAACTACTCCAGGGCATGATTCCAGGGCTAATCTGAAACATGAAATATTTAGAAGACAAAGCTCATTGTGAGTGCAAGTAATATACACATAAAACACTGGTTTCACAAAACCCAGTCTTTGCGATTGCTTTAATAAAAAGTAAAATTCTCATGAGGATCGCATACATTAACTGATTTTCAAATGAAGGGACTGGTAAACTTCAGGGCATATGATTTCTGTCACACACAAGGGGAGCAGTGAGAGAGAAGAGCTAGGATCAAGTGTGCTGAAGCTGTCCTAGGACTGAAATTCAGTTTCTGCCAAAACAAAAACACAGGAGGCTGTCAACTTCGAGAGCAAGCTCTGCTTGAGAGCGTCAAGATGCTAAAGTTGCAAAGGAGCTTCTCCCTGTATGGGCACGTGTGATCCTTGCGAAAACATAGCTCAGCATTATCAAAAATCAGGAAAGAACACAAGCTTTCCAGACATGAAATCCAAGAGCAGAAGGGAGCAGAGTGCAAGCTTGCTCGGCAGAACTGTTCCCGGACAACAGCACAGACGACGTCACAGGGAGGGCAGGGCAAGCAACAGCAGCTTCCGTCTCGCCGCAAGCAGGGCCTGAGCCAGGGGAGCAGTCTCCTCCAACCTGACAAGGAGGCGCGAGGAGCCACAGAGAAGTCAATTCAGGGCCCTTTTCAGAAAGGGGCAACAATGAGAAAATCTGGTCTCACCCACCCCCCACCTGCCACGGTAACAGCTAAACTCGCACGTGCGTCTGTCACGTTCCCCAACCCCTCTTGCAGGTGCTCTTCCTGCACCCGGGTGCCTGTCTCCGTGCTGCTCCTGAGGCCACACCTGTTGTCATCCACTAGTGACCGGGAATTCACCTTTGTCCGGGAGAAGCAAACGCAGACTTCACACACTCCTGTACAGGTTTGCTGGCCGAGAATCTAACTGCACTGTCCGATTCCAGATGTGCTGGTACCAAGGAGAACGTTCGATGCCCGGCATTTAAAAACGGTATCAGTGGGTTCTCCTGGGACTCCCAGGCGGCCGCATGAGGGACGGAGCTGTTGCCCTGCTACCCCGAGCCAAAGCAAGGCTGAGAGGCACACACCACAGGCCACATCACACTCGAGCACCGACTCTTGACCGTTGCTCGTTCGTGTGTTAAGAGTTCAGGGAGCCGGGCGCGGTGGCTCAAGCCTGTAATCCCAGCACTTTGGGAGGCCGAGACGGGTGGATCACGAGGTCAGGAGATCGAGACCATCCTGGCTAACACAGGTGAAACCCCGTCTCTACTAAAAAATACAAAAAACTAGCCGGGTGAGTTGGCGGGCGCCTGTAGTCCCAGCTACTCGGGAGGCTGAGGCAGGAGAATGGCGTAAATCCGGGAGGCGGAGCTTGCAGTGAGCTGAGATCCGGCCACTGCACTCCAGCCTGGGCGACACAGCGAGACTCCGTCTCAAAAAAAAAAAAAAAAAAAGAGTTCAGGGTACAGGCGACAGACAGGCCTGATCTCAGCCATGGGACAACAGTGACTGCCCACAAGTCCCTTATCTAAGCCCCGACTTGCCCATCCATCCTTCCTTCAGGAACAATGCCCACCTCACAGTGCTGCCATGAACGCTAAGTCAGCACGTACATACACAACCAAATTCATTGCAATTGTGCTTTCTACAACAAGTTAATACAACCAGGCGCTATCATTGAGACTGAATAACCAATATTAGAACAGAAGATCAGGCCAGGGATGGTGGCTCAGACCTGTAATCCTATCACTTTGGGAAGCTGAGGTGGGTGGATCACTTGAGGTCAGGAGTTGCAGACCAGCTTGGTCAACATGACAAAACCCCATCTCTACTAAAAATAAATTATCCAGACATGGTGGCACACACCCTGTAACCCCAGCTACTAGGGAGGCTGAGGCATAAGAATCACTTGAACCTGGGAAGTAGAGGTTGCAGTGAACGGACATCGTACTACTGTGCTCCACACTTCCAGCCTGGGTGACAGACCAAGATTCTAGTAAAAAAATAAAAGGTCAAGATGAAAACTGATTGCCAAGGTCCATGTTCCATATACTTCAAACATAAAGTTCATTAGCTGGTACTTGATCAGGTTGTTGATTTCTACATTACAATCTTGTATATCCTTCTAACACGGCTCAAAATGTTTACATTTGAGCACACCTCGAGTATAACAAAAAATAAAGTGCCTATATTTCATAAATGAGCAAGTTCCAGTAAGACTGCATCCTGCTCTAGTTAATCCTTTGACAATGTAAAACTGAACCATCCTGACACAGCACTGACACATGGTACAAGAAAAATGACCTCCAATTAAATCGCTAGATTTAGAGAACACATAAATATAGTTTATCACGAATTTACCAGCGATTAGCAAGATTTTAAAGGAAGAAAAAGTATCGGGACTGTAACTAGGAATAAAGGCAAAAATAAACAAGAGAAATTAGTCACGTTTAAATCAATACCCTTTCTGTGGGGCCGTAATAAAGTATACACAACAGGTGTGCAAGCTGTCATGCTAAACTGTCACCAAGCTCTCTATGAAGGTAGTAAGAGCGTCCCAAGTCACAGAGCCTCATATTCCTATTTAAATGCTACACAGCCAACACCACACTCGGCACGCAGTGAGAACTCTGAAAGCTCTGAGGAACGCATGATGGGATGAAGGGCCCCAGCCCTGCCATCACCCTGCTGCTTATTAAAAATATAAAACAAAGCCCTGCCTTCAAGGTGCTCAGATCTAACTAGTACAAAGTTTTGCTTTTGACAAGTTAACTACGAATGATGAAGACACTCAACAGCTGTGCGAAATGTAAGGCAACCTCATAAGAGGAACTTGGCTGAGACTAAACCCAGAGATGGTTTTTTAACCACAGAAGAGGAAAGAACTGAAGAACCTTACAGAAAGTTGACAGCAATTTCTGTTTCTCTATGGTACAACCTGGAATTTACCTTTGAGATAGACTGTCCTTCTGTTCTGAAAAATCAGATTATTCTTGCAATCCTCCATCAGGACTGAAATTCCCAAAGACATGGAAAACCAAGTACTAATTTTAAAACCCCCCAAAAAAACTACCTATGATCTTAGATGTGAGATTTAATATTCTCAAATTCCAAATTTGGAAATATTTTGCACAAAGTCCTTATTTTCCCTGTTTACTTGAAAGCTCTCTATTCTTTTGTCCTAAACATCTTCTTTCTCATCCTTCCAAACAGTATCTGAAGATGAACTTACATATCGTTTTCAATGTTAACAAAGAAGATACTACATTTGTCATGAACTGTTTATATTCACAACTCTAGGAGAGATTTTGCTACATCGTGAGGAATAACACGAGGCAGGAAATACGCCACGAATAAAGAACAGTAGAAAGTGGACACATTTCCTGATGAGTGCCGATTTCTCATTGAGCTGCTGACAAAGTTATAATACAGAAAGCTAGACAGCTGCTCTGTTAGTTCTACCTCACTTAAGTGACCGAGTCATTGTTGTTTCGGTTCCCTCTCTCGTCTGGGGATGAGACACACCTCACAGAGCTGTTTATGATTTCAGGAACACACACATCAATGAAGTGACTGTTCCTAAATCGTTGCAAAGGATATAGCAACCTGCCAAATTTCAACTAGGTTGTAACAAACAACTGTTTTCATCCTACACTCTCCGGCGCCAGCGAGATGGTGTGTTCTTGGATCCCTGCGGGAGCCCTATTCCTGGTGCCATAGAGCACACACACACATTTACATCCACATAG
The DNA here is from genome assembly GCF_049350105.2 of Macaca mulatta. Lineage (NCBI taxonomy): Eukaryota > Metazoa > Chordata > Mammalia > Primates > Cercopithecidae > Macaca > Macaca mulatta. The sequence continues at coordinate 255,550 of NC_133422.1, forward strand.
TGTACGTATATGGTACACTGTAACACGTGTACCTGCATAGAGCGTACACACATCCGAATACGTAGAGTGTACATAAGTGCACTACATGCGTACAGAGTGCACACACATCCAGATCCATGTGGTGTACATGCATAGAGTGTACACACATCCAAATATAGTGTACAAACAAGTTCACTACGAGTGTAAAAGCACAGAGCATACACACATCCATATAGCAAATGTACATAAGCTAACACGTATGCGCATGCATAGCACGTACACCCATCTATATGCAGTGTACACAGGTATACTATACCTGTATGTACATGCATATGGCATACACATGCACATCCGTGCGTACATAGGTATGCTATTTGCTATATGTATACACGTGCGTATAGCATACACTCTTATCCAAATGTACGTAGGTGCACTACAGCATGCATACACATGTGCAGTGTACACATATGCACATGTATACAATGTACATCAGTACACTAACGTATAAAGCGTATACACATATGCAATAGTGTACATACATATGCAGCATGTATATGTATTAGTGTGTACATATCCAGAAGTTTATTCAGTGTGCATAGTGTACATGCATGCTTGTGTGCACATATGTATATATACTCTGCAGAAATAATGTGCACATACCCACATGATGTACGTACACAGGCATGTATATGGCATTAAATACATGCATGTATGTACACATGCAGAACAGATAGGTGTCCAAGTGCGCATATAACCATAGTGACCATAGATACACATACACATGTACATGCATGCCTACAGCATGCACGTGTGTAGGACACAAATGTAGTGTACATACCTATACATTGTAAATACATGCACAGTGGAAATACACGTAGTATGCGTACACCACATACACACATGTACATTTATAGAGTACACATATACCGAGACCCAGAACGGGTCATGAGTATTAATACTGCAGAAACGCTTCCAGTTCTACCTAAGTGAATTTTTTTTCAAACTATAATAGAACTCATACAAAAAGGGTTTTAAGGAAATGAATAAAGCTAGTGACAAAAATCAGTGGGAAGGGCACAACCACTTTCCCTCAGAGTTCTGGGCCTGACTGTGGAAGTTCAGAGGTTTCCTAACGCAGTACACGTCAGAACTGACTCACGATAAAGCGCTCCTTAAAAATTAAAGATGTGTCCTCATGTTTTGGCCTTTGAGACAAAGCCTCTTAGTTAATCGAGTTCTGACTGAATTTGACTCACAGTACTCTGGCAGATTCTTCATTTTCTGGTGAGACAGACGAATGTCCCAGGGTGAGGGCAATGCCAGCCCTTTCAGGGTCAGCTTTTCGAGGAGCGATGTCTGGCAGAACACAATCCAACACCATAGTAGGATCCCCCACCCAGCCACTTAGACACTTTCGGGGACTTACTCTGCTTGTTTCCCTTTCTTGAATTCAGCTGGGGGGGGGGGAACCCAAAAAAATCAAAACCAAAAACAAACAGCCCATGTGTTTGTGTGTCTGAAAAGTGAATACATCCACATCCAACTTTCTAAATGAGACACGGCAGGTATGATGGTCACTGAACAGTGGCCACTGTTGACAAAATACAAAGTCTTCTGCAAACATGAACGAGTTTCTAGGAATACAAAAGTCAAGGGAATTTACTTCACATATTAAAGCTGTCAAGGGTGCTCACCAAAAATGTACTTAGAGGTTTTCCTTTTAAGTTATTTTTGAAGATTTTTAAGTTGCAATACTTAAAAAGCCTCTGGGAAAAGAAAGGATACAGGTATCTGGAAGATTTATACTAAATGATTTTCATGTCTTTTTGATAAAGTTAAATAAGGTCAGCCTTGAAGTAATGGCTTCCACTACTCTGAGGCTGTGGATGGAATCCACGCCACCAGACAATTGAATAAACAGCAAGGCTGCACACACAGGACACAGGCAGTGAGCCAGCCTGACTAGTTGTCAGCTTCTGGGTCAGTTCTAGCCAGTTCTGCCCAGGCCCCACTGGAGATGAAAACCTGCCCTTTAGAAGCCCTTCAAAGCCCACCTTTCAAAATCTAACCCTCTTCAACTGAGGCCCAAGTCCAAAAATCTACTGACATCTTAGCACCTGTTAGGCCAGCTGTCGCCTAGCCTTTTTGGCACCAGGGATGGGTTTCATGGAAGACAATTTTTCTGGGGGGTGGTTTTGAATTGCAACTGTTCCACCTCAGGTCAGGCATCGGATCCTCATAAGGAGCACCTCCGAGATCCCTCACATGCAGTTTACGATAGGGTCCCAGCGCCTAGGAGAACACACAGGTTATGAGAGTGTCCCAGCGCCTAGGAGAACACACAGCTTAAGATAGGGTCCCAGAACCCAGGAGAACATGCGGCTTACGAGAGGGTCCCCGCGCCTAGGAGAACAGGTATTAAATGAGTTGGCAAAGCCAAAATCCACCGGATCTACCCCTCCAAAACAAACATACACCACTGCCCAATATTGATGTGAGCCAAAAACATGGAAGTCCTGAGGGCCCACACTGACCACAGCCAGATGCCACTTCTGAAAGAACCAAGCACGTGCCTAAAGATCACCCGTGATGACCCAGGAGAGCAGCTTTGAGCAGAGACAAAGGTGAAGGAGAGGCACATGGGCCAGGGTGCTGGGTGTGCCCGTCTTTGTGACCTCACTGAGATTGCTGACCTCTGGCCCTTGGTGCCCGTCTTTGTGACCTCACTGAGATTGCTGACCTCTGGCCCTTGGTGTCCGTCCTATGGAGGAGGTAGGCCCCCAAAATCCCTGCCTCCCTTCAACACTGACTGAGGCGGTCCTGAAGTCTCCCCAGGGCTGAGACTGCTTCTAATTCCTGTTAGCTGCACACCCACATAAAAAACTAAAAACAAAATATCAAGTATGCAGACAGGAAAAGAAAAATATGTGAATCTTCCCTTATTCAACAGGCATTTAAAGAGTAACTGGAAAATTGTGATAGTCTTTAAACAACCACCAGCTATCACGTCGTGTTGAAATGTTTTAGCTAATCAGGAACCTGTGTGTTCAGGAAATCAGTTGACAGGTCCCAAATAACCTCGGAGCTTATGACCTGACCCCCACTCACGCGCATCACCTCTCCAGAGGAACGTGTCCTGGACACCTTTCAAATGGTGAGGAAGAGGAAGAAAGGTAGCTTTCCCTCAACCCCACAAAACAAGCTCGACCCCGAGGAGCCCGGAGAACAGCAACGTTTGTTTAGATGCTTTCCCACTGACCTTGTCAGAGCAAACGTTCCCATCCCACACCGCCCGGTGTTTAACTCTCCCTGGGATACCAGCAGCTGCCAACCCTCAACAAGCTGGAAACAGAGGCCAAGCTGACAGGAGGCCTCTCTCCATTCCCTACTGAATTCGCTCAGGACACGGATGTTCCCAAACACATACGGCCCCGAGTATTCCACACTTGGAGAACATTCAAACAACAGACGCTGCGAAGACGTTCCCCTAAAGAGAAACTCAGTTTCTAACTTCCCTTAGGGAAAAATATGAGACCCAGAACTTTCCAGAAAATCAAGTGTGGGAGGAAGCCACTCACCTCTGGCACTTCTTAAACCTGCCTTCCCGCGGGTGCTCAGGGATGTCCCCGCGACAGCCCCGTCCACCCAGGACGGCAGCAGGTCTCAGGCAGCCAGCACCTGGGCAGCTGGCGAAGCAACCCCAGGGTGAAAACGCCATCCCAGGCACCACTTCCCGGAGCCCCTCAGCAAGAAAAACAGAGGTGGGACAGAACCGAGGGCTGATTCGAGGCTGGGGAGCCACAGACCCGCACAGCTCAATCATCGGACATGCTCTTCTGTGGACAGAGCCCAGGGAGAGGCCAGCAGAGACCCTCGTGCCGGCTCCACGGGCCAGCGTCCTCCAGGGCTGCAAGTTTGTGATCACAGCTTCAGAATTTGGTTCCAGAATCTTCCGGAATCAAACACGCACCAAACTGTAAAGCTGCCAGGATAGCAGGGCCCAGGAGCAGGCTCAGGGGAGGACCACGTAGAAACCCCACACACAGCATACACGTGTGCATGTTTACTCCACACATGCCACCCCTTCACCCAATACTATGCACGCAAACGCATGTATGCACTCCATACACACCCTCAAATACACTCACTAAATATGATGCGCGTACACACTCCACACACACTGACAAATACATGCAACACACATGAACATGCTCACTGCAGCCACACCTGCTAAATACACTCACCACACACGCACAAACGTGACACACCTGCACACTCATTCCAGACATCACACCCCTCACCAAGTACACAGGTACACACACCCCCAAGTCGAGAACCTGCAGACTCCACAAGCTTTGGTTTCCCCCACTGTTTCTCTCATCACATGAGATCCACACACAGGTGTCATTTACTGACATCTAACACCCGGGGAGGCCCTTAGACAGAACTGCAGTCACAATTCGGCTTCATTCAGGCATTCATCACCAGCCTCCTGAAGCCACCTTCTGTCCCCACGGGGAGGGGGGCCGAGACCGGAGACGTCACTGGGCTTACAGATCCCCAGGCTGGCAACCCAACGAAATGAGGAGGGCTTGGCCACGGCCCTGGAGGGAGATGGGTACTGGGCTCAGGTATGCGGAACATGAGTCCTCATTTCCAGACCGTGTCACCTACGACTGCGTCAGGTGAAAGCCAGTGGTTTGGCATTCCTGGGATAGACAGTCCTGGAATTACAAGCAAAACTTTTTATTCCTCCCCTCTGAACACATGAGGTCCATGGTCCCCTCACATCTAACACTGGCAATCAGAATCGGTGACTCCTTGTCCACCTGAGGACCACCCAAGAGGATCCACACACCTGCTACAACAGCAGCACAGCACCTGGTCTGCAGGGGAGCAAAACAAATCCCCCCTTTATGAATAACACTGGATTACCCCGACACTGGCAGCCTGCAGTGTGTATATCGTCAAGCCCCCACATCTGCGCCACCTGCAAGAGGAAAACAAGCCCTTAGTCCAGGGCTCTCAGGACAGCCTGTGAGGAGGATGCTGGCACCCTTCTCATCTCCCAGTGGAGAGGAGAGAAGGCCAGGGTCAGGACTGGTGTATCAGGAGGGTTGGGGTTCAAACCCCATCTGCCTCACAGAGCAGCCCTTACCGTTCAAGTGACTTCTATCATCAGCCTTAAAATGTACCACAGTTACCAGCAATTCTGAGTGCTGTTCCTTGGGACGTCATAAGCAAACATTTCGTTAGAAAGATTTTGCCAAATCTGCTTTCAAAATCCTATGCTATGAAATGACTAATGAAAATTTGAGCTATGAAATAAAGCACATAGTTAAATGAATCCCAAAATGACTATCACGAAGGAAGCTTTAACTTGAAGTGAAAAATATCCTCTAAATGACATCAGCCAGAATTATCTTCAATCATTACTGATCCCATAACGCTTCAGGAATTACACAGCATCATCTCAGATATGAGCTTAAAACCATTAGCTGAATGCACATTTCAGCACAACCAAAGTTCTGCTATAATAAGCAGCACAGGTGTCTCTGGAGAGGATTTTAATTGGGACTACAAACGATGTACACGATCGTGGTAAGAGGTTTCATGCTGGCTGTTCTCCAAGGTGCGACACAGAGAAACACCACTAACCTCAAAGACACCTGCTGCTTTGTAATGAGATGAGAGATGATGTGGACGGACTACTGTAAATATTTGAAAAGGAGAAACAATGCAAGGAAAGAATCGTATCAGTTTCCCTTTACATTCTTAGAAAAAAACGATTTTTCTTTTGGGATAATTTAAAAACAAAATGACATTTCTGGATTTTTTTTTTTTTTTTTTTTTTTTTTTTACTTTTCTTTCTGAGACTGGGTCTCGGCTCTGTTGCCAAGATTGGAGTAGAGTGGAGCAATAGCAGCTCACTGTAGCCTTAAGTGATCTTCCCACCTCAGCCTCCAGAGTAGCAGGCACCACAGGCACGCACCACCACACTCAGCTAACTTTTCTGTTATACAGATGGGGTCTTGCTATGTTGTCCAGGCTGGTCTTGAACCCCTTGGCCTCAAGTGATCCTCCTGCCTTGACCTCCCAAAGATTTAGCCTAAGCGACCATGTCTTATCGGAAAATAGACATTAGAGCAAATGCATTTGTGTAAGATTTTCTACCTCTTTTCACTGGGGAAAAAGGTAACTTGCCTCCAAGGGTCGGAGACAAAGCTGTTACTGCAGACAAGAGCGCTGTGCATCCCGGGAACCGCTACACCACGAGGCATGGCCGTGCACCCTGGATGCAGGAGTAACACACGAGGCTAGCACAGGCAGATGCTGGCCCTCTCCAGAAGTAGGCCTATCCTTCCTCCTCTCCTCAGCCCCCTCTCCCTTCAGGCCTCAGTGGCTGCTGACAGGGGAGAGGCCACAACTAGAGGAGGCTCTCAACTCCACCAGGGACAGGAGCCCCGGACGCTGGGGACTCTACTGCTGCCCTCTGCGCCCACCTCCTTCTGGTCCAGCCTTCTCAGGAGCCAGGCGTGGCCACTTTGAGCCTCTTTCCCTTCTGTGGCTCCTACAAAAACCAGTTCAGAGAGCCCAGGCTGCCTCACACTCCAGGGACACCCGGCACAGGCCCCCTCCATGACCTTATCCAAGCTCCTGGGGCCAGAAGGGTCTTGCAATATTTCACTTTCCAGTTGAGCATCCCCAGCCTGAAATCCAAAGTGCTCCGAAGAGCATTTCCTTCGAGTGTCATGAGGAAGCTCGGAATGTTTCAGGTTTCGGAGCATTTTGGAGTAGGGACTCTCAGCCTTAATTTGAACCTCTTCAAGGAAGCCACACACTGAAGCCCCCGATGTCCACCCTACACAATCCCAGCACACCATCTGAAGTCCTCCGCAACAGATTTTCTTTCTTCAAAAATAACCACAAGTCACAAACTCACACGCAATCACAGAAGGGGGTTGTGGACACCCGCACAGATGATGAAATTTAACTGTCACATTTTCACCTGAGTAATTTAAAGTCATTCCTCAAAACACACCTGTTTTTCTGATTGCATTTTAAGGTGAACACACACAAATCATTTCAGGGAAACAAACGTCACTTTGGGCTGCGTGTGGTTTCTTGACTCCCGTGAATAACTCCGTTCACCCTCACTTCTGGATAAGGGAGACGATGCAAAGAAAACTGTTAAAACAAAGACATGAAAACAAGTTTAAGAAGGGTTTGAAAGGTTCCTCCTGTCCCCCTGGAGGGGAGACGAGGACACTTGGAAAGCTCACGGGGGACAGGAGCACAGCCTCCTCGGTGTGCCATGGACGCCGCCTCGCCAAGGGGAGAGGATGATGCCTGGAAGACTCACAGGGGTGGGAGCACAGCCTCCTCAGTGCTTTCTACACTCAGCAGCTTCAGAAATTCCTGCAGAAGCAGAACACATCATGAGAACTGAGACTGGAACACCCCAAAGAAAGGGGACGAGAGGTCAAAAAAAGCATTGGATCATTACCAAGGAGGGCGGGCATGAAGCCGCTTCAAAGACCGTGTGAGAAGTCACTCATAGGCGTTTCAGAAAATAAGGGTAGCGCGAGATTGCTGGATCAGCTCAAACAGGCTGCCGTCCCTCAGGCCATGAAGTCCCTGAGATGAGCCTCTCACTGAGCAGAAGTCACTCGCATCTCTGCCAGAGAAAGTACTACAAGCTGACACAAAGCCTCATGAAACCTGGGCTTCAGCCGGTCGACAATAGTGAGTCTGACATGGTACATCCCTCCAGATGGTTAAAGACCCCAGGGGTTCATCGGACAACCTCAAAGGGCTGTGTCTGCCCAGCCCCTTTTCCAAGTTCTGGATGATTTTTCCTAATGTACTATAAGCAGCATGTTCCAGTAGAGACGTCATTAACTGACTCTGGGTCCTCTTAATTTTGAAATTACAAACACACTTGGCCAGGCACGGTGGCTCATGCCTGTGATCTCAGTACTTTGGGTGGCTGAGACAGCTGGACTGCTTAAGTCCAGGAGTTCAAGTCCAGCCTGGGCAACATTGCAAAACTCCATCTCTACAAAAAATACAAAACTAAGTCAGGCATGGGGACACATGGAACATGTGCCTGTGGGTCCTGGCTACTCAGGAGACTGAGCAGGAAGATCACTTGAGCCTGGGAGGTTGAGGCTGTAGTAAGCTGTGCTCACACCACTGCCTGGGCAACAAGAAGGTTTTTTTTTTTTTTTTTTTGCCTGTCTCAAAAAAACCAGAGAATAAGAATTATATACCTGACTAGCCCAAAATAAAAGAGGCCTTGTGGAATGACCTGAAACACAGCTGCAAATTCTGGCAGGGCCTCCCCTGGCTTGATTTGTGGTGAGTGCAGGACCGCTCTGAAGGATAGGACCCCAGGCACCTTCCGAGACTAGACCTTACAGTACAACTTCCCTTCGCTGGACGGAACACTGGCCTTGGAGCCTGGGACACCCTGGGGCAGTGCCACCATCCCGAGGCCGCCATGGCACAAGCAGGCCCTACTATCATGAAGCCTGGGACACCCTGGGGCAGTGCCACCAACCCGAGGCCACTGTGACACAAGGGGGCCCTGGTGCCACTTAGAGGCTGCACAGCAGGTCCAAGCCCAGGCCAGGAGTGAAGAGGCTCCACATCCTTTCGATCCCTCCAGCTGAGTCCACAGATGTCTTCGAGCAGAAATGCATCACCCTCAATGTCCACGGGTAAGTTTTTGGACACAGAATCTGGAAGAATAAAAGATGGTTCTGGGCTGGTTGGTTGCCGGCTCGGATCTCTCCTCTGTCCACACAAAACCTGGCTCACACCAAGCAGCATCTAAGTCCTGGAAGATCTGCTAAACACAAGTGCAGTTACAAAGCGGAGAAACTGGAGGGGGCTGGGCTGGGCTGTGCTCCAGTGGCACCAGCGCTTCTCAGGAAGACCCCGGGCATTACAGGGTCCAGGGCAAGGGCTTCCTGGGATCCAGGACATGGAACAAGAACCCATTTCCCGGTCCTGTTGAATATGAATCGTCTAAGGGCCGATTCCCTCGGAGGACTGAGCACCGCCCCACAACACCTTGGTATGGGTATGTTATTACATACGTTGGTGTGGGTATGTTATTACCCATACCAAGGTAATAACAAGCCCGTTACTAGCAGGAGGCTGGTGATGAAGACATGAGGACCAGATGAGCACGAGGGATCCTGACAGATCATCCCTGGCACCGAGCAAGGGGCGGACAGTACCCACTGTTCCTGATGCATCAGCCCTGGCACTGAGCGAGGGATGGCAGCACGGCCTGTGCCCCTGCAGATGCAGAGGGATGTGAGGGCGGCGCAGGCTGGACTTGGGGGCTAACTCAACCACCTGCGCTTGCACTTCCGTTCCTCATGGCAGGGAGGTGAGGCACAGGCAGCATTAGGGCTCACCTTGGCCCCGGGCTGCACTTTTTTCTGCTTATGAGTCGTGCTCGCTTTACATGGACAGACATAGCTATAATAATGGTTCCCTGATTATTTCGCTGCCTACATAAAGGGCTTTCAGAATTCACTTCCATCCTTAGGAAAGGCGGCCAACACCAGGCTGTCTCCCTTAAGATGCCACGTCTCATATGGGGAAAAAAAAAATCAAGAGAAATCAAATAAAGGCCATAAAATACATCAGTTTCAACACTAAAATTTAATAGTACGCTTTAAATTGAAGATGAGTTAAGTCACATTTCCAAACCTCTGAAAGCACGGTTACTGGGAGGGAATGGTTTGCAACACACAAACGCAGCTCTGTAGAAGTGCCCAGGCTGGATGAAGGCTCAAACGTCAGTGCGAGGAGAAAGTCTGAACAAACTCTCTCCTGCCCTGCTGCTTTCCTCTTCCAAAACACACTGTTTATCTGTCAGTTTAGAACAAGGCCTAGGGAGGTGGGAGGCAGGCCTGGGAGGGTCACCTAGCATCCAAGCTCCTCACTCACACAACCGCACCAGGCTGAGCTGAGCAGTACACACAAACACGACTAATTCTCCCCAAAAAGACGGAAGGCAGCACACTGCCACGCCAGGCACCCTGCAGACGAGAAGATTGAGGGGAGCCAGAGGTACCATTAATCTTGCTTGCATGGTGGAGGGAGAGGAATAATGCCACTCACTTGAGTGTTGCACAATTCTTTCTAGCACTGAGTGGCAGAAAACAAAAATTATAGATGCTTCCTCAGATAAACGTTTCTGAAGAACTGAACATAAATTACATTCAGGAAATAGCATTATGAATGCCTCAAGTGCTTCTGTTTTCAATAATCCCAGAGTAATTCTATAAACCCGGGAATCAGTCTCACCCAACTCCAGGATCACGGCCCAGGTGACGTGGGCACACACATATCCTGAAGCTCCAATGTTCAACTAAAGTGGCGCGAGTGAAAATGATCCTGGGTATAATTTACACGGACACAGGAAGGTGGCTGAGCCCCAAACCCCTAAACCAGGAAGACCAGTGTCCTTCAGGGGCCTCACCTCTGTCCTTTCGCAGCCTCTGGGAACCACCACTCTGCTCTCTACTGACACAAAAGCCCCTCCCAAGGTACAACACCAGGAAGATCATCATTCAAAACTGAGGAACGTGGCAGAACAAAGCTGTCAGGAGATTTTAATCACCAACACCACTTGTTACATGACCCAAAGATGATTAAAATCCCAGGCCCTTCAAGACTGAATGCTATCTATACTTAAATGCATTTCATCACCATATTGGGGGGTTATTCCTTTGTTTTGCTGCAAATATATCCAACTGCTGTAAAAGGAAAAGGCAATTTGTTAACGAAGCTTCTTGGAGTGTCTCAACAGGCCTCGAGGTAGGATAAAAGGCAGGACTTCCTGGCAGAAACGCTCAGCTCTGAGGTCAGGTGGAGTTCTTGAGCACCAACCAAGGCAAAATAAGGTCGAAGACCACACCACACTTTCCTCAATCGCATCTTCATTCCACCTTTCCTTCTATTTCTCACGACTTCACTGGGAGAAATTGTGCTGAAAGAAAATGGAAACACACACATACACAGGAGACCCTACAGATGCTGAGAATGGGTGCAGCCATCACAGTCCGAATGTCCTTTCAGGGCCATCTGCCCTGGCTGGGATCCAAGTATCCGAGGGCAGGATAGTATGTCAGACCCGTGAAGCCAAGATTACAGCCACTGAACGGCAGTTTTCCATCCCACGGAAACCGGCCTTGCTAGGGGCTTCCTCGGGGACCACCGACCTCAAGCCACCACCCGTCAACTACTTCAACTAACCTACATCATGGCAGAGGCCTCCCTAGGCAGACCAGCCCTGCCCAAGTCCTGCTTCATGGCAAACCCTCCAGACAAACGTCCTTGGCCTCTTCCGGGAGGCTGTGCTCGGAAGGTGCCCTCATTCACTTCTGTGGCTCTGAGACATTTAACTAGAGCCCAACACATTTCTTCCTGTTCACATAGTATTGAGTTAAAAGATTTTTATGAGTAAACTTTCACTGGGAAAAATACCATTTCAGGAGCCCCAGTGACCACAATGAAAATGTTTTTACCTTCCCTTACGTGACATCGGCAACGCCAGGTCCAGGAAACGTTCTGGATCTCAGATAATGGCAAATCCACTCATAGTAAGTCTTGGTCTTGTTTCACAAGCTATCAAATGCTGCCCAGAAGCAGGAAAAATCCCACAACGTGGCAGGGAGGGGCGACCAGCGTGAGTTCTAAGGCCAGACCACCCGGGTCTGCTGACAGCGTGGTGAGGGGCAAACAGTGCAGGGTCTAAGGCCAGACCGCCCGAGTCCCGCTGACAGTGTGGCTTCAGGAGTTTCCTAAACCCTCTGCTCTCCAAGTTTCATGTCAGAAAAATGCAGTGATAACCGTGTCCACCTCGTTTAAATATGTATATATATACACACACATATATATATACTCCAAACCTACAGCCCTATAAAGGTCATTAATCCTAGTTATCCTCAAGGCATTGAGCGATCAATAATGAGCCATCCCCCTGGCTGCTGACCTGCCACAGCCCCACCCTCCGGAAACCCCGCATCCACACCAGCCACACAGGATGAGGCCAGGGAAGGAGCAGGACTGTGTCTTGGGAACTTAACTCTGGAAGCTGAGTTAAATCAGTGCCGCTCAAATCTTGTCACCAACTATCTTGTTAAATTGGGAGATTCCATCTCTGGGGATCTTGAAGGAACCTGAGGTTCTACATTGAGTGAGATGAGCACTCGTGCTGCAATGAGACGGCAGGGAAAGCAACCGAATCTGGGGTCGCAGCTGCCTGAGGCTTGGGTCCCACCGGGAAAGTGGCACCAGGGCCCTCAGGACAGTGGCGGAGGTCCCAGGAGGCAAGTCCCGGTGCAGAGACTCATGGACCCAAAGATTGCTCCAGGGCCAGGAGGGGCTGCTGCGCTGACAGCCACGAGGCAGGCAGCCTTCGAGCTCCTCCAGCTGCCATCCTGCAGGCAGGGAGGACAGTGCCCAGACCACCCTGGGGCTCCCCCCAGCCTGCCAGGCTGGTACTCTTACTCCAGCTACTGACAAGAGTCCCCATGTTGCAAGCTAGGTTGAAACAGTGCCTCAGGCCTCGGGGCACATGCACCCCCCTGCAGGGCTGGGATGGCTATTCCCACACATCCCCAACTCACAGCAAAACTTAAAAATGAAAGTTGGAAGATACAGCCAGGAAACCAATGCTCAAGAAGCAACTCCAGGGTGACTCTTCCTAGAGCTATTGCTATTGAACATCTTTAAAAACATTTCCAGGGTGACTTCCTAGAGCAATTGCTGTTGAAAATCTTTAAAATTCTTCATTTCAAAATTAGCTTTTATTACACTGTCTTCCCTATTCTACCAAGACTCTAGAAAACAAAACCATTACAATTTCCAATTCTATCTTATAGCAAGTTAGAAATACACGTTTCTTCAAAGGATTCTACATGTTTCCTTGGCAATATCCTTTCCACGCCCCGTACTACTGCCCACAACAGAGAAGGCTTTTCCAACTCAACCCAACCCAACCCAACCCAACCCAACCCAACCCAAGGGCCCTGAGATAGGCCCCTAACGAATCGTCTACAAACTCTTGAGACAGGCTTGCCCTGACAAATCATCTGCAAACTCCATCTTCCATTAAAAACAGTACCGAAAATGAGCATATTACCACTTTTTAAAAATTACTGTAAAGTGGACAGTGTTCAGTTCTGTGAATTTCGGCACAAATATTCCCATAATCATCATCACACAAGCAGAACAGTCCAACAGCCCCAAACCCACTCACGGGGCCTCATAAGCATACCCTCCCATTCTCAGCAACCACCCTCTCCGTGTCCTCCCATGACTCGGGTCTATCTTTTGCGAGCGTTGTGGCAAAACACTCGCAAAACCACAATCTCCTGGGCATCGTGCTTGGAGGTGCACCCAGGGTGTCCTGTGATCAACAGCCAGGCCTCGGGGCTGCTGGGTATTTATTATTCCACATATGGCTGTGGCACATTGTAACCTGTTTTGGACAACTATAGACAGCGCTATTAACATCTGGGCACAGTTTTTCTTAAACATCACATTCTGTTTCTCTAGGGTAAATACCCAGGATTGGGGTCACTGGGACCCACGTTTGTGTGAGTTCAGTTTTGTAAGAAACCGCCAAGCTGTCTGCACCGTGCTGAACCCCAGCATCGCACAGGAGTCCCGACTGCCGGTCCTCACCAGCACCTGGGGCTGTCGGAAGACCTTAGTCAGGCGCTCCAGCAGGGGTGTGAACAAATTCACTGCGGCTTCGGTGCACATCTGGGTGCAACCAGTCACGCTGAAGGTCATTTCAGATGCTTTCGGGCCATCCTCCCGTCCTTCTCAGCGAAGCATCTGTTCAGGTCTCTTCCGCTTTTAAGTCAGGTGGTTTGTTCTCTGTCATGAGCCGTGGGAGTCCTGTGCATTCTGGATACGAGTCCTTTGCCGGCTGCATGGTTCGTAGACATCTTCTCCCCATCTATCGAAAATGTGTCTCTTCAATTCCCTAGGGGTGTCTTTTATATTAGAAGTTTAATTTTGATGAGTCTTACCTACTTGTTTTCTTCCTTGATTATGGATCATGGTATGGCTAAGAGCTCTCACCCTAGGTCTCCACAATTTCCCTTTGTTCTGCAGGTTTTGTAGTTTGGTATTTTACATTCAGGGCTATGATCCACCTTAATTTTCATACAGGAATTTCTCCCTGTTTTCACTCTTTTGCATATGGCTGTCCCATAATTCCAGCACCATTTGTTGAAAAGACTCAAATTCCACTGAACTGCTTTTGCATCTTTGGATCTGTTCTGGACTCCACTCTGTCAGCTGACCCGTGTGTGTGCATCCTGAGCATAATTTGTGACTTTAGTGGCTGTCTCTGTGAAAAAAAGTAACTCTGTCTGGAAGCAAAAACTACATTAGAAGTGCTCTAAATAAGATTCTTCCTGTTGTCAGGAGAGCAAAGCCACTGCCCTAAGCAGAGGTGAGGCCTCAACAGCTCCCAGGCACAACCTTAACACACAATGGGGAAGGGAATTCATTTCAAGGGCCACAACATGAGACCAGCATAGCCATGAAAACTGCAATAATTTCACAACAGAATGAAATTCATAAAGAATTGCTCAGAAGCGTGTGATAAGTTACATAAATCACTGTTCCTTAAATTCTGACGGTTGACTAGGACAGAAATAGCTTCACGGTACAGTTCAAACAGGAGAAAGGTAGGTAGGGGTGGTTTCCACACCACACAGGGACTGCAGGAAAGGGACACTCTTCCTCTAAACGGGAGATCCCGGGAGTGATGTGATAAGCCATGGTGAGAGTCACAGAACTGTGCAAGCCGGAGTCGCGGCATTTGCCCCACCACGGAACCTGTGTCCATGAACGACGAGGCTCAAATGTCAGGCCGGGGCAACCGAGGCAGTTATCAGGGGACAAGAAAACGAGCGCACGGTGGAGGCAAAGGTCTGAAATCGCGCGGCAACTTCGAGTCAAGTGGGACAAACTGACTCAAAATACAGGTTCCAAAAACCACCACAGAGAGCTGCTCCTCGGCTCTGGAAAGGCTAAGTGACTAATGCCCACACTGAGCATCTGCTCCCAGAGACGACCCTGGTGACCTAAGGCCCAGCTGCTCCGAACCCGCGCCGAACCTCAGTGAGGAACTTTCTTGGTATCTTACAGCACATTGACATGTTCCCTTAAAATCTGGTATTTCATCGACAATGCAGGCGCCAGCTTTGACTCATACACATTCCGATTAAACAAGATAATTTACACCCTGACCGTGCCAGGTAAGAGGTTTACTACAATCTTTAAACAGAGCCAGAGGCTACAGTCTGCTCCTCCACAACACCATGTCTCTACAAGTTCGATGGGTTTTTACTTTCCATGTCTTCACTTGCCTAGTGCTAGAAAGCAGATAAAAACAGAAGGAACCCGGAAACACTATTGAATGAGACTCAAATATCTTGCAGTCATCATCGAGATGAGGTGTTTATTAAACAGAAATGTTCTCCCCTGTAGAAAGCAGCACACATCAACACGCACCGATAACTGTCGCCAGCATTCCAGATCATCTTCCCTTCCATGGCCACAGTGCAGGGCAATGGACCACGCACACCTGCAGACCCACGGAAAGCGGGGTGACACGGCCGATTCTTGTAGCGAGCAGGCCAGGGTGCACTCAAAGAGCATCTCTTTCCAGGGGTCTGCCATGGAAAGTTACACATTTATTCCACGAGTTAATGGCACTGCACCGAACATTTCTGTAAGAGTCTCTAAGCAAGTATTTCCTTCTGCCTACAATGGCCCGACACAAACTGAAAAAGCTCTTGGAGCTGCCAAAGACTTCAATATCCCCTTAACTATTGTCATGCACATCCATGTGAAGAGACCACCAAACAGGGTTTGTGAGCGCAACATGGCTCTTTATTTAACCTGGGTGCAGGCGGGCTGAGTCCAAAGAGTCAGCGAAGGGAGCTAAGTGTGGGGCCGTTTTATAGGATTTGGTTAGGTAAAGGAATATTACAGTCAAATGGGGGTTGTTCTCTGGCGGGCAGGAGTGGGGGTCACAAGGTGCTCAGTGGGGGAGCTTTTTGAGCCAGGATGAGCCTGGAAAAAGAATTTCACACACACACACACAAAAATCATCGCTTAAGGCAAGGACTGGCCATTTTCACTTATTTCTGGTAGAATGTTATCAGTTAAGTCCAGGCAGGGCATTTGCACTTTTGTGATTCTTCAGTTACTTCAGGCCATCTGGGCGTATATACGTGCAAGTCACAGGGGACGCGATGGCTTGGCTTGGGCTCAGACGCCTGACAACTACAGTCTTTACTTTTAAGGTGTGGGGTAAGATCATATAATCCCCAACTAAGCTCCTGATGCTGTGTGTGGCATCCAGCAACAGCACGTTCCATTCCTGGATTACATTTGACTCAAGAGTCCACAGTGAGAACGATTTCTGGTGAATGAAACACCAGGCAGGAGGGTGATTCCGCTGGGCAGCTCTTCACACACAGCCCAGGAGCTGAGGGGAGAGGAAGAGGCCCACGGGCGTCCACCGTGCTCACGCCCCCTTGGAATGCGCCCCACTCCTAGAGACCCGGACCCAAGGGAAATCTGACCTGAAAATGGGCAAACCCTCACTTTGCAGAGGGACAGGGACTCGGGGCCACAACTTGACCTCAGAGCAACACAAGTGCAGACAGCACCCCAGGACACCCTCTCCACCCAAATTCAAGGAGGAAAACCAACGCCCCGCCCCCTTGCGGAAACCCCCGGCTGCTGGAGAAGACGCCTGCCGGCGTGTGCAGCCTCTCCCGTCCCACGTTCCGGGCTCAGCACCTGTGCTTCAGCCCTGGCACTGCTCGCCACACCCACAGGTGTGCCAGGAGGGGCAGGTCCTAAGGTCTCCACTGCACCAAAGCCTGCAAGGCAAAGGGGCAGCTCCCTCCAGCAGGAGTCCAGAAGCACACACTGCACCAGCGTCAAGGCATGAGAATTCTCCCCTCGGTCTCCGAGTCTCCAGTCTGTTGCCCGCCACGGTCTTCTGCCAACGGCGAGGCCCAAGCTGGGCGGCACATTTGGTTCTCACCATTTCCCTTGTCAAATCAATACTGCAAACATATCCAATTCATCCTGTCACTAAAAATGAAATAATCCGCCATCTCCATCACAGATGATGCAATCAGGTTTTCATTACCGGGTTTTTGTTTTGTTTAGTTTTTTGGTTTTTTTCTATTTTGAGATGGTGTTTCTGCTCTGTCGCCCAGGGTGGAGTGCAGTGGTGCGATCTTGGCTCCCTGCAACCTCTGCCTCCCGGGTACAAGTGATTCTCCTGCCTCAGCCTCCCAAGTAGCTGGGATTACAGGTGCCTGCCACCATGCCCGGCTAATTTTCATCTTTTCAGTACAGACGGGGTTTCACCATGTTCACCAGTCTGGTCTCGAACTCCTAACCTCAGGGGATCCACCTGCCTCCTCCTCTCAAAGTGCTGGAATTACAGGCATAAGCCACCACTCCCGACCATTACTGGTGTAATTTCTAAGCCGCTCTCTCACACCCACTCCTTTTTTTTTTTTTTTTTTTTTTTAAGAACCAGCTTTATGCCTATATTTTTTCCAAGAGAACCAGTTACCCCATTTCAAGTACAAATAAGACACGGTGTTTAAAAACCAAAAATGCCCATTTGCACAGAAGTCTCCAAATACCCAGTCGATTTAAGCCTTGAGAATAAGATCAAGCTGTTGGCTGAATACAACTTCCCTTTCCATCTGTCTGCCTGTGAGTTAGACACAAGGATGAAGCCACGAGCTAGGGACATAAAGGCAGGAACCAAGGTAGCGGAGACTCCAAATAAAAGCTGGAAGACCAACACAAATGCACCACACCCTGCACACCCTCCTCTCCTTCCTTTTCAGAATTTCCAGAGGATAAAACAGGGACCTTCTCAGACGTCCCACG
This sequence comes from Macaca mulatta, assembly GCF_049350105.2. Lineage (NCBI taxonomy): Eukaryota > Metazoa > Chordata > Mammalia > Primates > Cercopithecidae > Macaca > Macaca mulatta. The sequence goes on from NC_133422.1 coordinate 273,511, forward strand.
ATGCAGGCGGCCAGAGGGGAAGGCGGCGGCAGCCTGAATGAGGCGACCGGGAAATCACGTTCCACAAACAGAAATTCTCCATGTGCTTTACATCCTCTGTCTCTGAAGAACTATGCCAGGCTAACAGTCGCTAGAAAACCGCATTCAAGTGTCATTTCCCATTTCAAGCAAAGAAAACAGTGGTGGGGCATGAGGGAAAAACATAGCCATGTGTTCTGGGCTATTAAATAAGGTTTTTTCTGTTATAAACGTATAATTTTACATTCTCAGATTTCTGTATAATTGATATGCTTCCTAATTAGCAGACATAGTAATAAAAAGTGAATTCCAAGTGTAAGATCGGAGGAACTGTTCACATGGCTTCAGGTTCTGCTACTGTGTTTCAACTTAAGAAAATGGTTCTGTGTGTTGGTAACAAGGCCTGAGAGTCTGTGTGAGAGTCTGTGTGGCTGTAATCAGGGTTCGTGTTGGCTCCCTAGCAGAGGATGTTACACTGTTACATTATCTTCTACAAAAAATCCTGAAAAAATGAAGGCTGAATAGACATACACACCCTCCCAAAATAATCCAAATGTCCACCGATATGAAAAACAGATGAATTACGGCTTCCATCGTGGAATATTCCTCAGCAATGAAAACCAACTATAGCCACAGGTGCCAACTAGGATAAAGACAACCTTTTAAACACGCTTAAAGTGAACTGACTAGGCAGAATTCCTTGATTACAGGCATCTGCTCCAAAAGGGTACTGTTATTAATCCTGTGATGTAGAATGATAGTTAGCAACCCTGTTTCGGGGCACATCTAGAAAAAAGCAAAATAATGACTACACAATTTTAAATTCTTTGTAAATTATAACTATTACTATGAAAATTCTAAAAATGTGAAAATCTTCCCAACTGTTATTGGACACGCTTCAAAATAAATACCCTGGCATTGCTTGCCACACCCACAGTTGTGCCAAAATAAATGAAAATATAGCCCAAGGTAGTAGAACTGAAACCTGAAGATGTACGAGCCGTCCCTGTCTCGCTATCTATACATCGGGTAGAAATTTAAGAGCAGGTAGTGACACTGCAATGCAAGGCTCAAACCAACTGGGTATTTGGAAACTTCTATGCAAAGTGGCATTTTCGGTTTTTAAACATGGTGTTATTTGTACTTCAAACAGGTAACTGTTTGGTTCCCTTGGAAAAAATATAGCCATAAACCTGGTTTTTTAAAAAAAAAATACGGGAGTGGGTATGAGAGAGAGTAGCTTAGAAATTTTAAAAGTATCAGCAGGGAGCAGTGGCTCATGCCTGTCATCCCAGCACTTTGAGAGGTAGGCCCAAGGGGCCTTTGAGGACACCGGTCTCCTCTGCTGCCTGCCTGCTAGACTGACCCCCCATGACATTCACTGGGTTTCCACCCCTGTCTCATTCAACATCCCAAGGGTGGTCTTCATCCTCGTCTGGGGCTCAGCTCTGCCCCAATTTCCTAAATCTCTGCCTTCAGAGCCTGAAAACACCCACGCCCAGGGTCACCCTAAGTCCACGTTTACCCCCAGAGAGTCCCCATTTTATGTTTTCCAGGCATCGCCTTAGTGATAATTTATCCTGTAAATTCCAACTGCCTTCACACCTCACCCCTGCTGTCTCCCAGCAGAACCCACGCAGATGCACATGCCCCAGACCCACACCCAGGTCTGTACATGCTGCCCTGCTCTACCCATGTGGGGACCACCTCTCTTTCTTGAGGAATCAGCTGGCGATCATCTCCTTGTGGAGGGCTGCCCTGACTTCCAACTCTCTCCAGCAAAGGCAGAAGCCATCCTCGGTACTTCCCCAAAACTCAGGCCAAGTATGAAGATGGCGCAGATGCTAGCTGTGCCTGGGATGCCATGGGCAGGGTCCCCAGATGCTCTGCACATGGCCCGGGGCACCGCCTGAACACAGCAAGTGCTGAAGAAACAAAACTGACGTGCACTGACCTCTGATAGGGCCTCCTTCACCATCCACATCTGTCTCCCCTCTGGACAGTAAAATCCACAAGACACAGAGGGCTTGTCTCACTCATCTTCAAACTCCCAGGGTCACCCTGGTAGGTAAAGGGGACTCAAATGTCTTCTGAAGGAAGCGACTGGTTAGCTGCCAAGTTAAAGGGCCTCTGAAATTCAGAGCTCTGCATAGCAGTCCAGCACACTTTATTATGAATGACTCCAACCACAGCAGAAGTGGCCGTGGAACCAGTGCTAACCAATTCAGTGTTTGTTCACTGTTTCTCAGTTCATTATCACAACGCATTCTCACAGAGCAGCTGCGCACAGATCCTCAGACATCTACACAGAGTGGGACGATGGCGCCAAGTCACGTCAACGTCCTGTTGCAGACTGGGAGACAGCAGTCAGACACGGACCCAGGTAGAGCACAGACCTCGCGTTAAATCGGCTCCGTGTAAACAGCACTCCCTGCCAGGCCCTTTCCTATCTGCACAGCTTCTACAAATTCAACTCTCGCACCTGACACCTAAGAATACTGCACACCCCCATGTGAATCCCCTACTCACCTCCCAAAATGACCCGGCATGGCCGAGTACAAAAAATGTCAACATAAGGGAACTGGAGGGCATGTGGGGCTTTCTCGAGTCCCTGCTGCCTCCTGATGGGAGGGCCCAATGCTTCACACCCCTAGTGAAGGGCGGGTCTCTTCGGCCCCCAGGCTTTGACCTGGAGCTTAAATCAGCATTAACTAATTTCACTTTCCAGGACCAACTTCAAAGGCCTGCAAAGCCAGAGAAGGGAGAGGAGATGGAACACGCCCTCACCTCAGATCTGCTGCAAGCACACACTTCTCAGATGCGTCCCAAGGTGCACAGCGTGTCCGATGCCTGTTTCACATCCACCGACCTGCAGGTCTTCTATGTGGCATCAGCCTCCTGGGCACTGGGAACAAGAGGTATAATGGCAAGTCCCTTCTGCAGCAAAGCTGAGGCAAAGGGACCCAACACATTGGAACTGACCTTTTTCTGACAGTATCAAAACAGAAGGAAAATACTGTACAGTCAACTCCCCCTCACGCAGGTTTATTTACCTGTGACTCAGAGGCCATGACAGAGAACTTCAGGTTCTTACCGATTCCTATTTTCCCCATCCAGGAAGCCTTTGTTTTTAATATCGTACGAACTTGCCATTTTGTAGGCCAAAAACAGCAAATATTGGCAGTTTCCTACAGTTCAACTGAATAAAATATGATCATGGCCTTTTGTGAAACCATGAAGAAAAGGTGGATATCTCAATATGTGTTTCCAGACTGGCTTTGTTCCTGAAGCGGTAACTCTGTTCACTCAGGATATTAGACACTGAAGAATAAACATCAATATCCCACCAAGAAAACCAAAGGAATGAAATAATTTTGCATCCACCTTGGAACCTTTTTAGGACAAGGCAGGACACAAACTTCTAAAAAGCTGCAATTGTCCCTCTGTATACACAGGGACATGGATTCCAGAACACGCCCCGAGTTTACCCAAATCTACGTATCCACAGGACCCCACGGCCACCCTATGGAACCACATGTAGGAAACGTCGGCCCTCCACAAAGCCAGGTTTTTTCAGTAAGGGTTTGGTTGGAAAAAAAATTAACATAAGTGATCCTTCGAAGCTCAAAACCCATGTTGTTCAGGGTCAGCTGCATTTATTACTTGTGTCATATCTGAGGCCTGAAAGCCATCATTCTCGATACCTTAATGTGACGGTTAACAAACTAACTGTTCCGATTAGAAAGAGGAAAAAGCTTATTTTTAAGCTGACAATGAGAGTGGATGCGGCTACGGTGAACGGAGAACAGACCTAAGCAAGCACCAAGGCTGGGGTGACTGCCTGTGCTCAGACCCACCAGGGCCTGTTCTTCCATCTCCCTCTGCTGAAAGGGATAACCTCCTTCTCCCTCCCCCACGACTAAAGGGCCTTTTTAAAATATTCACACGAGAAGTGCTATGAAAAGCTGAAAGGTCACAGATAACATTTTTAAAAATAAACATTAACGTAAGCATTTAATTTTCGTATAAGGAGTAAGGAAAGGATCCAGTTTCAGCTTTCTACTTATGGCTAGCCAATTTTCCCAGCACCATTTATTAAATAGGGAATCCTTTCCCCATTTCTTGTTTCTCTCAGGTTTGTCAAAGATCAGATGGCTGTAGATGTGTGGTATTATTTCTGAGGACTCTGTTCTGTTCCATTGGTCTATATCTCTGTTTTGGTACCAGTACCATGCTGTTTTGGTTACTGTAGCCTTGTAGTATAGTTTGAAGTCAGGTAGCGTGATGCCTCCAGCTTTGTTCTTTTGACTTAGGATTGTCTTGGAGATGCGGGCTCTTTTTTGGTTCCATATGAACTTTAAAGCAGTTTTTTCATACGAAAATTAATTCAAGATGGATTAGAGACTTAAATGTTAGAGCTAGTACCATAAAAATCCTAGAGGAAAACCTAGGTAGTACCATTCAGGACATAGGCATGGGCAAAGATTTCATGTCTAAAACACCAAAAGCAACAGCAGCAAAAGCCAAAATTGACAAATGGGATCTCATTAAACTCAAGAGCTTCTGCACAGCAAAAGAAACTACCATCAGAGTGAACAGGCAACCTACAGAATGGGAGAAAATTTTTGCAATCTACTCATCTGACAAAGGGCTAATATCCAGAACCTACAAAGAACTCAAACAAATTTACAAGAAAAAAACAAACAACCCCATCAAAAAGTGGGCAAAGGATATGAACAGACATTTCTCAAAAGAAGACATTCATACAGCCAACAGACACATGAAAAAATGCTCATCATCACTGGCCATCAGAGAAATGCAAATCAAAACCACAATGAGATACCATCTCACACCAGTTAGAATGGCGATCATTAAAAAGTCAGGAAACAACAGGTGCTGGAGAGGATGTGGAGAAATAGGAACACTTTTATACTGTTGGTGGGACTGTAAACCAGTTCAACCATTATGGAAAACAGTATGGCGATTCCTCAAGGATCTAGAACTAGATGTACCATATGACCCAGCCATCCCATTACTGGGTATATACCCAAAGGATTATAAATTATGCTGCTATAAAGACACATGCACACGTATGTTTATTGCGGCACTATTCACAATAGCAAAGACTTGGAATCAACCCAAATGTCCATCAGTGACAGACTGGATTAAGAAAATGTGGCACATATACACCATGGAATACTATGCAGCCATCAAAAAGGATGAGTTTGTGTCCTTTGTAGGGACATGGATGCAGCTGGAAACCATCCTTCTTAGCAAACTATCACAAGAAGAGAAAACCAAACACCGCATGTTCTCACTCATAGGTGGGAACTGAACAATGAGATCACTTGGACTCGGGAAGGGGAACATCACACACCGGGGCCTATCATGGGGAGGGGGGAGGGGGGAGGGATTGCATTGGGAGTTATACCCGATGTAAATGACGAGTTGATGGGTGCTGACGAGTTGATGGGTGCAGCACACCAACAAGGCACAAGTATACATATGTAACAAACCTGTACGTTATGCACATGTACCCTAGAACTTAAAGTATAATAATAATAAATTTAAAAAAAAAAGTAAGCATTTAACAAGCCCATTACGATTTAAAGGAAAAAAAAAAAACGGTATTAAGTTCCTGGGTGCAGGGGCTCATGGCCGTAATCCCAGCACTTTGGGTGGCCGAGGTGGGCGCATCACCTGAGGTCAAGAGTTTAAGACCAGCCTGGCCAACATGGTGAAACCCCTTCTCTAACGAAAATACGAAAATTAGCCAGGCATGGTGGCGGGAGCCTGTAGCCCCAGTTACTTGGGAGGCTGAGGGAGGAGAATCACTTGAACCCGGGAGGGAGAGTTTGCAATGAGCCAAGATCGTGCCATTGCAGGTCAGCCTGGGCGTTGAGTGTGAAACTCCATCCCAAAAAGAAAAAAATATATAAAGTTTTCCTTCCAATGAACCTATCATTCAGCCACCGAGGTATCCTATAGCTACTTATTCAGCCATGAGATACACCACAGGCGATATAGGCGAACAGGACACAGTTCTTCCCTGAAAGAAGGCTGCACCCTCAACAGAAGGGAGGCACATACTCCGAATGGAATCGGCATAGGGAACAGATGCTGCTGCAGGTGAAACTGGCTGCACAGAGCACCCACTCAAGTGTCTGAGAAACAAGGAGCCGTTGGTGCCATCACCTTCCATACTTGAGCTGGGGCAGTGGGGAGCCTGTCATCACCAAGGACAAAAAGCCCCAGAACCACACAACGAGCTTACAAACTCACCGAGGCGATGACTGAGCAATGTGTGTGGAGTGATGCGAACACGCAGATGTCAGGGCCACGCGCGGCGTTGGTTTTGTGCATCAACCTGAGCGTGCCCGGGGTGCCCAGATGGCTGGTTCTGCATTATTTCTGTGTGAGATGCATGTTTGCCTCTGGACTGAGTGGAGACCCATCCTCGCCGGTGTGGGGGGCACCACCCTATCCACCCAGGGCCCGAGTAAAACAGCAAGGAGGGGAAAACTGGGTTCACTCCACCTGTCTGGCTGATGGGCCAGTGACATCTGTCTTCTGCAGCCCGTGCTTCTGGGTCTCAGCTCCTCAGACCACGGTGGGATCCGCACCCTCCGCTTCTCAAGTCTTCAAGCCACACCCTCCCAGGACTCTAGCTTGCAGCCTGTGGGTCCTGGGGCTTCTTGGACTCTGTAGCCCCTGCAGCAAGCCTCGCCCTGGAGACACACGCACACCCGGCTGGCTGTCTCTCTGGAAGCCCTGACTAAAAGCCGCCCCTAAAAGTGGTCTTCAGAATTTCTTTCTAGCCCTAAGATCCCAGCGCCCCTCCTACAATTCTAGGCGGAAAGGTGAACGGAGACCAATGGACAGAGGTGTGTGCGAGGACACGCCAGGCAGCAGCACTGGGCAGGAGGGCACTAACGCTCACTAAGCAAAGAATCAATGTTGCTTGCCACAAAAATGAGAGCAGTAAAGATTTCTTCAAACAGAAATGAGTTTGTATGATTTGCTCTTAATACATAAGAAAGCATAAAAGTAGGCCTATTAACAATTACATAAGTCTTTAGAGGCCCTTGAACTACTTCTGCCCCGAGTCCTTCCCTTGCTATTGATGGAAATATGGGAGAAACCAGGAGGTCTGAGCGTGGACCTGGCCGTGCTCCCAGGGGCCGAGGAAAGCACCCATCTGTCCAGTCTTCCCTCCACCCCGCGGGGTTCCCTCTTACCCAGACTCTTGGGCTGACGCGGCTCATGCACTCAACAGCGCCATCATTAAACGTTTAGCTTCGCATCACGAGGGCCTCCTCTGGCCTCTTCTGACCACTCCTGAACCTCCAGTCAGCATTAGTCTGCAGGACACGCGTGGACAAAGTTGATGGATCACGGCCTTCAACGAGGAAGGTGCCAGGCAAGGAGTCGGAGAGCCGGGGATGGAGCAGCCCTCACCCAGGGAGGCGAAGGCCAACAGCGGCCACCACCGAGGACCTCCCTTCCCACCCTGAGGGCAGCTCACCCAGGGAAGCGAAGGCTGACGCCGGCCATCACTGAGGGCCTCGAGGGCTCTCCCCACCCCGAAGGCGGCTGCGATCACATTTTCCCATCGCACCAAGAGACCCCTGTATTGAGCACAAACCTTTCCAACCTTCGAATCAATAAGGGATCACAACACAGACATTCCATCAATCCAAATGGCCAGCCCACAAAACAGACATGCAATCATACACATTTCCTGTTGGAAAATCAGTCAGTCTCTGGGGCCTCGCGCCAGGGGTGGGGGAGCATCATGGGGAGACGCCCCAGCCCCAGCCTGGCTCCTCCCTCTATAGCTCCTTTTCCCTCCTCTTCCCCCCGCCCCTTCCCACCCCCTCCTAGCCTCAGAGGCTCCTTCCTCAAATTCTTTCCCCTTGATGAAGTCATTCATGCCCAAAATACAAGGCAAAGTCATGGGGGCTCAAGAGAAAATCCATACCGTGGCTCGCGTTTTAGATTCTCATAAGTTTGAGAATAACCAGGCAAGAATCTTTGGCATCTGAATGGTCTGAAGGATTCTGAGCTCAATGTCCTGCACTGGCCCGGAGTGGATCATGGGTGTCTCGGACATCTTCACAACTCTACACCAGTTATTTTGAAACACACCAGCAGAATAGAACCATGTGAATAGCTGCTTCTCAGTTAAAAGTAGGAAAAGACTCCAAAAGCTGCCCTCAAGGAACATCCTTCCCATGAGGAGTTTTCTGCATCGGGCCCTTCAGGCACAGGCAAGGCCCCTGGGCCCAACTCCCTCATCCCTGCGTCATAAAGCAGCAAAGACAGTGGGGAATAAAGCAAGTGAAGGAGTCAGTCCCGCACAAAACGGGCTCCAGAAGCCACAGCTACTCTCCCAGTGTAGGAGCCAAGTTCAGAGACCTGGAAACACCAGCATTCCCAGGGAGGAGGGCAGAACAATGCCATTTCCCCCTAGTTTAGGGAGACACCACCCCACGTCCTCTGGCCTTAAAAGAGGAGAGACTTCACATAAATGATTTCAATGACTCCACCACACACAGAAAGTGGGCTGAGGGCTAACACAACCATATAAATGCCTGGCAAAAACACACTAAATGAACACACAGATAAGCAAGGTTCTCCTGTTATCCACCAAATATTCAGAAACAAATCCAGTAAGCAATCTCTTTGCAATCAAAAGACCAATTCAGAGGTGCAGATTAAAAATAAACATACAACTGAACCCTTAATACACCAAGAACCAATTTCCACGGAAGTGTTATCACATCACCACCTCCCAGCTGAAGGAAGCAGCACTGGCCACTGACCAGCTGTTCACTCGTGGATCAGTGAACGAAAGGCAGTGCTGTCCAGGACAATGATGAGATGTTAACCTGAAAAGGGCAAAATTGCAGAGGCTGGAGGGACCTTCCAGGTAACCCGTCCCCCTCAGTGGACAGAGGACCCCCGTGGGACCACAGAGCCCAGAGCTCCAGTGTGTTCAGGGCAAGGACTCAACTGCAACCCTGATGATGTCCGAACGCCTTCTGCCCTTCTGTGTCTCTGCCCCACTAATAGGGAATCTGTGAATGCTAAGGAAATGTAACGCATTTTACAATACATGTAGATTTTTAGCAAATTAAAGATAAACAGTGACAAACTTTGAGAATTAACTAAAATATAGTTCAGTGAATGCCCAAACTCAAAGCTAGTCTCCAAGAGGTGATAAGCTGTGTGTGGTGGTTAACGCCTGTAAATCCCAGCAGTTGGGGAGGCTGAGGCAGGAGAATCACTTGAGCCTAGAAAGTTGGGGTTGCAGTGAGGTGTCATTGCACTACTGCACCCAGCCTGAGAAACAGAGTGAGACTGTCAAAAACAAACAAACAAAAACAAATTAAAGGAGTTCAAATGAACTCGCCCATACGCTTTAAATTTTCATTTGGGTACATGGGGTGATCTAGTTCCTTTTTCCCTTGCAATACATGAATAATCTAATAATTAAATATAATCTAACAATTACATGGGAAAATTTAATTATTTTCCCATTTCATTATTCCCTATCTCAAGGAAAAAGTTAAAAGTATTCCCTATTTCAGGGAAAAAGCTAAAAATCATTTTAAACCTTCCTTCCACAAAACAGTATACTCAGTCATCTCTATCTGCTTGATCATGTGGAATTCAGCTTCACATGTCTACAATACGGTTTTTGTTAAACAGCGTTTATGTAGACAGGCGAGAGAAAGAAACACTTGGTCTATGTAGAAGCAGCAGAAGACACGTTTTAACAGAAAAGGGAGAAGATACCACCGTGTGAATCTGGAAATTCTGTCGTCAACTTGTCCACACACACAGAAAACACCCAAGCACGTGCCTAGTGTCCAACAGGAGCACAGAAAGGACAGGGTTCCTCCAGTTGTTTAATGACCAGCCCCACTTGTCACCGCCACATAACAAAATCCGCACGGCAACTTCAGCACGTTTCATTCACGATTCCACGGAAATCAGGCTGAAGAACATACAGATGTTTTGCCCACATTTAAAAATCCAAGTGTGGGACTCATAGAAATAAAACACATTATGGGTTCACTTAACTTTTCCAAATTTTTACTTGGAGAAACCTATAAAGTTCTTGTCAGTTACATCCTTAAGTTTTTCAGTAATTTTTAAATGCGAAGGTCAGGCAAGACTTGTAAAGAGGTACACACATACGGCCCGGCGTGGTGGCTCACACCTATAATCCCAGCACTTTGGGAGGCCGAGGTGGTCAGATCACGAGGTCAGGAAACCGAGACCATCCTGGCTAACACGGTGAAACCCCGTCTCTACTAAAAATACAAACAATTAGCCAGGCGTGGTGGCGGGTGCCTGTAGTCCCAGCTACTTGGGAGGCTGAGGCTGGAGAATTGCATGAACCCGGGAGGCAGAGCTTGCAGTGAGCTGAGATCTCACCACCGCACTCCAGCCTGGGTGACAGAGGGAAACTGTCTCAAAAAAAAAAAAACAAAGGAGGTACACACATACATGCCATGTTCTTCTCTCAAAGAGACGGGCCCTTTTTTAAGATTCCAGAAGTAAATGTGGTTGTTACCCTGCTTTTGAGAGGATGGGCTGTGTTTTAAGCATGAACAGACTTTCCTCCATGCACCAAGGATGCACCATGGGGGCAGTGCTGCCGCCGCCTCCCCAGTCTCTGCTCAGGGTGGGGCAAGGGGAGCTCCGTTGTCTCCCGTATACACCGTCAACAGGCCAGGTGCTCAGAAGGAGGCTTCCAGGACTCGCTGTAGGCATTCGTCAGCAGGGTAGGCAGTGCCTCGTGCTGGTGGGCATCCAGCAGTAAGGGGGTCTTGCACTTCACTCCCTGGGCCCAGCCGCAGACAGAGGGGAAAGAGACACCTGTATCGTAATTCATGTGTATTTATAGATACACAGAGACTCTGCAGTGCAAGGTGCAGAATTAGAAGGAATCATGGAAATAAGAGGGAAGACATTAGGTTACGACTGGCAGAGTCACCTCAAGCCTCAGCACTTCCTGCCGGAGCCCTCACTGACCAGACTCCTCCAGGGTCACTGCCACTGCCTTGCCCAGCTCATGACAGGGCAGACAGTGACAGAGCCTCAGAACAACCTCCCATTCCTTCCTCACCAGCCCAGGGGATGAGCTGTTCATGAGTGTCCCAAAGCCTGAATGCGGGAACACAGAGGTGACTGAGCAGAAAGGGGGACAGCCACAATGGCCGCGGGTGTGCAGATATTGCGGGGCACCCCAGCAGCCCTTTCCGTCTTAAAGAGGATGGCCACGGGTGTGCCGATGCTCCCGCGTGACCCAGCCGTCCTCTCCACCTTATAGGGGAATGGCCACGGGTGTGCGGATATTCCCGGGTGCCCCAGAGCCCTTTTCACCTTAAGGAGATTTTCACAGTCTCATATCAGTCTCCAAACTATTCAGTGAGGTTGGAGGAGTATCACTGTGGACCAACACTGATTGGCACCAAGTAAGGGCGATTTTATAACCATGTCTCAACCATGAAACAATCAGGTCTTTGGCCATCTGGTCTAAGCTTTTTCTGTAACAAAGTTGGATAATTAAGTTGAACTTTGGTTTTCCAAAGCTTGTTACAGAAACCACATCTTCCTAGGTGTGGCTCTGTGGTGTCACGAGGGCTCTGGCGTGCTCTGAAATGAATTTGCCACTTCAGCCTACACTCTACTCCCTTGTTTGATTAAAGAAACCCAAAAAGCAAAATTTGTTTTGGCCAATCGCGTGCTGACCCAACTGCAGAGGTTTTAATTAGAGTACTTTCATTGCATCATAGAAAGCAAAGTCATATAGATCAACTCATTATTACCACTCCAAAGGTTTAGTAAATCTCCAGATAATCAGGCAAACATTTTAAGAAGCTACATTAAGGTTTACAATACTCAAAATTTAAAACTACATCCATGCTTCAAAAAAACCACCATTCCCATTTTAGATGGCCAAATGCATATGAGAAAGAAAGAAACGTGCTGAGCGCATTTTTTGGGTAATCTTATGGAGAAACTGCCACTTTAAAAATGGCTCTAGTCCCTGGCTCCAGATGGGTGTGGTGGGTTGCCTCACTCAATTTCAACTCCACCTGAAGCTGGGACACTAGAAATCCATTCCCACACTCCAGGGCACCAGAATTCCCACTTCTGGAAACAGCCAGGAATGCAGACCTGTAGCAGAGAATTCTTTCCTGCCCACCCTAACTGTCCTCTGTGGAAGGCGACAGTCAAAGACAAGTCCATCCCCCTAGGCGCAACTGCACCACGAAGAACCATTTCAAGGTGGGAAGTGATTGATCAGTGGGAACAGGCAGTTTAGCTAATCACTTATAAGGCAGAGAAGGGGGGTTTGAAGGCCTGTACCTGGTCTTGTCCTCGGTAAATGGTCATCCCACCAGTCAGCCTAAGCCACATGGGAACGGGCTTCTTGCAGTAAAAGTGGGGGCGCAGTTGTGGGGAAGGGGAATGTCTTAACCATCACTGTTTTGCAGGATCACAGGGCTCAGGCAATGTTCAGTATTATCACACACCAAGGTTTTTACAGTCTGAAGAAAACCACAGTCCTAAGGTGTCTGCTGCAGTAATGATGCCATGCAGCCCTAACACCACAGCAGAGCAATGGCTCTGGCCTGAATGTCCCCAAAACCTCATGCTGAAACCATCTCCGAAGGGATACATTAAGAGGTGGGGTCTTTGGGAGGTCCTGCTCTCAGGACTAGGGTTGGTGTCCTTCTTGGGAGGCCTGGAGGAGCCCTCCTGCTCCTCCACCACGTGAGTTCTGACGACATGACCGCTGCCACGCAAGACCCGGCGAGATGCTGCCGTCTGTGAGCCACAGGCCCTGGGGCACCAGATGTGCAGGTGCCTTGACCTTGGACTGCCTTGACCTTGGACTTTCCAGCTTCCAGAGCTGTGAGCAATAAATGTCTCTTTACAAATCACCCAATCGACAGCAGCCGGACAGAGACAGTAATGTCACAACATGAGTCACTTTCTCAGTGGGCCAGAGGACTCCCCATGAGCCACCACTGTAAAGCAAGAACTCCCTGGAGGATGGAAAGGGGTTCACAAGGAATTCTACCCAGCACCAGGGTGTCTGTCCTTTCTTGCAGGAAGACAGCTGAGCCATGGCAGGAAACTACAGGGTGGGTGGGGCTGGACAGTAATGTGTCACCTGCTCATCTAAGCCTCAGTCTCCTGCCTCTCATCACGACAGTGGGGGTAACACCACCCTCACCTGAGCTGTTGGGGGAGGTAAGAGTGCTGGGTGATTAACAATTGTTAGTTCCACAGAAATAAGGCAAAGAATCTGCCCCATGTCTTATAAAACCAAATCAGCCCAGGAATTCCACATCACTACTAATTTGCATGGGAAAATACCAGATTCTCCTAAGTTCTGGCATGTCATTTGTATTAATAAAGTTTGCAGAGTTTTCACATACTAAGTATATAAAACAGGAAAATAAATCATGCAATTTGGAGGCTGAAGCAGGAGAATCACTTGAGCACAGGCAGCGGAGGTTGCAGTGAGCCGAGGCCTCGCCACTGTACTTCAGTCTGGGTGACAGAACGAGACTCCATCTCAAAAAATAAAAAAAAAAAAGATTTTGCTGCTTCATACTAGTAAAGTGGGCAGATTCTACACGCCAACTCTTATTCAAAGGTCACCTAACACTGACTCAGGAACTCTGGCCCTGATGTGCTTGGAGTTTTAATCCTAACAGTGTTAAAGACCACTCCCCCAGGAGCTCTGAACAAGTACTCCAGGTATACGCTGAACAAGACCACACACTCTGACCGAAATCTAACTTCCCAGACCCAAACTACAGAACCACAGAAGACACTGCTTCTGTCCAACTTTGTGTTCTGCCATCGTTTGTGTCCATTATTTCCTACAAACCATCTCATTAGAATTTAGGGCACACAAAAGGCCGATACAACAGGGTTACTTTTCAAAGGTTTGGAGGTGAAGAACAGATACAATGCATTAACTTCCTATTGCTGCTGCAACAAATTACCACAAATGCAAACCTCCTCTCAGCCCTGGAAGTCAGGAGTCCCAGGGCTGAAGTCAAGGGGTCAGTAGCTTGTATTCCTGCCTGGAGTCTCCCAATTCATAGAAGCCACCATGCAGCTTGACTCACAGCCCCACACCCCTCCTACCACTGCCCCGGCCTCAGCCCTGCACCCCTCCGGACCCTGCCCCCTGCCCCACGCTCGCCCTCACCCCCACAGCCCTCTGGCCTCTATCTCGTCCTCAGGTCTCCTCCTCTGAGGCAGACCCTCGTACTGCCTTCTCAAAAGGCACATGTGAAGACACTGGACGCACCTGGACAACCCAGGGTCCTCCCCCATCTCACTGTCCGTTACACTCACATCTGCAAAGCCTCTTTTGCCATGGAAACTTCATTATACTAACGATCATTTAACAAGTCCATTATAATGATGTGAAAATTGGCATTGTTTTCCTCCTAATGAACAGATCAGTCACCCATGTAACCTATAAATATTTGACTATTAAATATACAATACTGTAGGAGACAGAGATGAGGAAGATGGTTCCTCCCTGAAAGACGACTGGACCCTAGACGGAGGGATAAACATTCTGAACAGAATCAACATAACTCAACATTTGAGTCGGAGAGGTCAAGCAATAAGACGTTCAAAGAAGCAACCAGAAAGTATGTACTGTGCCCGTAGTTCACATCTGCGCCTGGCGTCATGAGCACGAGCATGCGGACACGCACACAGGGCCCAAGTGTAAGATCAAATATAAGGAGCTTTCCACTGTAGTATTTAACTAGATCTTATTACAAAATAGCCTCCTGATTTTTATCCAAAAAGTTCTCTGTAATTAAGGAAATTAATTTTCCCCTAAAAGGCATTTCTCTAGCTATCATTCCATATAAACTAAATGGGCATATTAAAGAAAAAAGACAAATGTTTGACTTCGGGGGTTTGCCTACGACTTGAATAAGCATGATTTTCTTCTGGCCAAGCAGGGAGCAGCTGGACCAGACTGGAGGGAAGGAAGAACAAATTTCCACTCTGACCTCAGTTGGGCACCAGAGTCTTCCCTGTCAGAATGTGGGTGTGGTGCTTCCCACACACCAGCCTCTGACGAAACTCAGCCCAAGGGTGTGGGAAAAGGCTGTCTACTTCTGAAAAATCTACAAAGTGCAGACACATCAAAAGCTTCAGAAGACTGTAAAGGGCCAAGGAGACCACTACACCCTTGGAGTTTACAGAAAATGGTCAGCATCACACGTGCCTGAGGTCCAGGGTCAGCTCCCGGCTGCCGCGACGCCGTGAACACAGCCCTGGCTTCCCCTCTGATGCAGAGAGCTGGTCACTCTGCCGGCAGCACTCAGAGCTCAGAACATTCTAGAGGAAAGCAACGTGTTCCTTTTAAAATGGGGAACCGGGGCAGCACAACTGAAGCTCTACGACTGTCTCAACTACTGGGTTTCGGGGTAGCATTAGGAAATCGTGAGGATCCAAATCTCAATTTCATACAGATTCCAGATTCACTGCAGGTTCCAGAATTTCCTGAGACATTCTTCCAATTTATCACTCAGGATTCCCTTGCCAAAGCTAATAAAGTCTACATTCCTTACGGAAAACCCACCATAAGCACCACCACAAATAAGATCAACTGACGCCCGCCCTTCGCACCAAACATAGAAACTGTTACTCACACAAGACTGTGCTGGAGGCAGCTCTCAGCTGAAGCCGAATCCGTGAGACTTCATTATCCCCCATTTTGGATCGAGTGTGAAGACTGTCAGCAAACCAGGGCCCCAGTGTAAAGCAGAACAGATCCTCTGATGCCTGCCTGAACATTTCCTTCCCACCTCTGTCTTGGATATTGAACACGCTCACAGCTACTGAGTCACCCACATTTGCAGGTCATTTATCCAGCCACCAGGATAACACAATTATGCGATAAAAATGCCTTCTCAGGGCTTTGTCATACTCAACAAAGAAGCTCAGAAGGCTAGGTAAGCTCAAGAAAGGGGGAAGCGTCCTCCAAACAGACAAAAACCAAGGAAAACCGTGCAGAGACTCGAGAGAGAGAGAGAGCAGAAACACAGCCCGCTGTAGCCTTTCAGGTCCTGCTGGCCGCAGCCCTGCGTTAGGTGGCACCATTTCCACAGATGCATCCTGCTGGGCCCACTTGAAAGGTCCCGCTTGCGAGACACTCACCCCCACTTCCAGCTCCTGCAAGACCCGCTGCAGCCCCACTCCATCCTGGGGGCCGACTGTGCAAGTCTTCCCGGCGGGACCCCTCAGAGCCTACTCAGTGTCTGAGACTGGGAAGCACCAAGGATCCAGAAAGGCATAATCCCGTTTCTCCTCGTGCTGCTTCTGGGTTCCAAGTTGTCTAACGAGTCCTGCATAAACCCCGGACTGGGGAGCCAGCCAGGGCCCAGCAGCACCCAGCTCATGCGCTCCACTCACCCCACAGAGGACCACGGAGGCCCCAGCACGCTCTGTCCGCGGGGCAAGACACCAGAAACAGCCACAGTTCAGGGTTCTGCCACCCGCCCCGCTGCCGTCATTACCTCCTGGGATCTGAATTCTCATTGGTTGGAAAGGTGATCCCACAGCTCCGCTGCCTTAATTACCTGCTGGGATCTGAAATTGTATTGGTTGGAAAGGGGATCTCATTGCTCAAGCACTCCCTGCTGCCTCCTTGCAAACAACATAAAAAATCCAAAACCCCTTGTAAAGAACGTTTACTATAACCTCAAAACAAGACACATCCCGAGACCAAGGAAGATACACACGCACATCTGACACCTGGTGGACATCAGTGACCGATGCCACGGCTTCCGTGTGGCGTGTGAAGCAGGAGGCCTGTCACGGTGACTCAGGCTGGGGTCTGAATGGGGGTCTTCCAAGCAACTAGGCAACCCCAAAACCCAAGTCCCCGCACTCATGTACCTGGCAGAAATGCTGCGTGGCCATCGACACCAGTTGTGAACCAAGACCGATCTGTGTCCTGTGGCCCTCACAACGTCCGTACATGCCTGGGCCCAGCAGAGGCCCGCACGGCACCCTGCTCGCCTCCAGTGGGGCTCTCTCCTGCCAAAGGGGATGGCCCTGAAGTCCGTTGAGATTTCCAAAGCTCTACAAAGTCGTGCTTCCTCCTGCTTGTTCAGAAGGCCTAAAGCCCTGAAGACACCAGTGAGAATTGACCTAGCCTCTTAAGGCAGCTCAAATACCTAAACACAGGAACGCTGGACCTCTCTGCCCTCGAGAGCAGCCGATAACACACTGGGCTAAGCAGAAGGTACAGATGTCACATCCAGAAGCCAGTGGCGCTCAAGATTGCATTCCAGGAGCCGCCCATGTGAGTCCCTCCAAGGCTTCCAAGTCCCACTTGATTGTTTTCATCGTATCTCTATAACATCAGAGACATTATATCTCACGGTATCTATGAGATCGTCTCCACTTTTATGAGCACATATGCTCCCTGACTTACCATGGGATGAAACTGTTCCAATAAACCCAGCGTAAGCTGAAAATATCCTAAATAGAAAGTGCATTTGACATCATAGTTTCAACTTACAACGGGTTCATCCAGAGGCAGCCCATCTTGGGCCAAACAATGCACTGAGTGTGACTAGTTCACACCATCACAAGGTTGAAAAAAAAAATCAGATATGTAACAATTGGGAGCCAGGGACCATCTGTATTGGGGCTCCTGTCTTCAGAGACAACAGAAACCTCTTCTTAGACAAGAATCACAATTTATAATCCTCAAAATGTTAAACTTAGTTTAACAATCTAGACGTTCAAACAAAGCCAAAGTAGGCCCACAAGGCCATTTGTGCCCTTCACTAAGACGCACGACTCTGTAATAACCCTCACCACAGCCCCTCAGGGTGGGTCCCAGAGGCAGTTGAGGCTTGTGGCTACGGACACTAACGAAACCAAAATCAGAGTACGCAGGTGCAGTCAAGTCATATGACTTCTCCACTAGCATGTGCACAAATGTTCATCAGCAAATCTCACCTTCGCTTTACCTCCCTCCCATGACCTAAAAAGGAGTCCACCACACACACCCATACACACACACACCACTTCAAAAACATAATTAGTACTTGCATTCAATTCTGGGCATTCGAAGTAGACCTAATGGGTGATTAAATCTCTCCTCCAACCCATTGCTTAGTCTTCTTAGAGGATGAAGGATTTTGCATAACACAAGTCAACATATAAAAGATCTGCTATAGAAACAGACTTTCAAGTGGTCCTCATTAGAGTGATTCAACTAATATACAAAGGACCCAACACACAGCACAGTGTATATTAGAAGAATGATTAATTTGTTCCCCTAAAAATCCTAATATCTACACAGAAAAAATACCCAATACACATTTTATCATTCTTTACCAGTATAGTCATACAAAGGAGTATCACAAAAGCAAAAGAACACATTTGGTTTGACTCACAGTTCTAAGTTTAATATAAAATTGCTAAAACCACCAAGACAAACATGACTATGAAATATTTAACGATCTTCACCTAAATTCAAGTCACCATTCAACCACCAATACCTCTGCTCTCCTTACGGGAACTTTCCAAAAGTAAATTCTGGAATTAACAGGACAAAATTTTCTGGTGATAGAAATTAGGAAGAAATTGGTTGAAGGCCGTTCCTTGGCTGTCAAACTTTTTCTCAATAATATTTTGTAAAATAAAAGCGTCAAACAGATCTTTACATTAACTTACAATCTATCAAGCAATACTGGAGCAAGCTTTAAATATTAGCCACATTCTGTCAGGGCTGACTAACATTAAATCAGTATCAGTCTCATGTCTTGTAGGATCCACAGCTCATCTTCTTAAAACCACTTAAGATTTCATAATTAACTCAATTAAACAATGTAAGTCATCTCCTTGATCTTTGACATGAAGGGGTAATTTTCCCCCCAAATAGTACCTCTTTCCTTGACATGATTTAATCTGTGGTTAGAGTATTTAACAGGATTTCTTTCCTTCTTAGAAAATAAAATATACACCTTTCCAATATGAAAAACTCTAACTGATAATGCCATAGCTTACCCAGGTCAAAAGCATTTTTTTTTTTAAGTTAAAAAAAAGAACCTAACTGCATCTTTGGACCTTATGTGAGGTAGTGTCCAGGGTCACTGGGACCCCTACTTGGCCAGTGTAGCTGGGTACCAATTAAAGACAGAAACCCAAGCATTCACTCAAAGCCCCTTCCCAGCTGTTCATCCTAGTGGAAGAAGCCATGAGTACAAACGAATGCGGCATTCTACGGAGGGCTTTGGGGATAGGCTGCTTGAGAACATCAAAGTGGCTCACGTCCCCCGAGTATAAAGCCAGTGACTGCTCTCAGCTTCCATCCACAGTAGCCAAGGTCTGGAATCACCTGAATGCCCGTCAACAGGGGATGAAGGGAACGTGGCCCGAACACACACAGGAGCAATACTCCACCACACAGCGGAGAGCCCTGTCATCCGCGGCAGCATGGATGGAGTTGGAGGACATTACGTTAAGCAAACGAGTCAAGCAAGGAAACGGCGCATGTTCTCACTCATAAGCAGGAGCTGAGAGCAGATCTCATGGAGGCCAAAAGTAGGTGGTCAACAGGGCCCAGCAGAGCCCACTCATAAGCAGGATGGGCAGAGGCTGGTAATGTGCACAAACACACAGCCTAATGGGAACACGAGACCTACTATTGACAAATCAGCAGGGGGATGGCAGTGGGTCATCTACTGTGTATTTCAAAACAGCTAGGAGAGAATAACTTAACATAACCAGCACAAGGAAAAGAAACTATTTAAAGTGAAAGACATCCCAAGTACACAGATTTCATCAATATAGGGGTGAATCAAGGTATCACATGCACTCTGAAAATATGTACGTATATTATGTATCAACAGAAACAAAAACCAATGACAGAACCATTTGCGAAGCACGTGCAGGAGAAGAATGGGAAGCCTGACATGGTGTGGCTGTGTGTCCCCACCCAAATCTCATGCTGAACTCTAACCCTATGTTGGAGGTGAGCCCTGGTGGGAGGTGATTGACTCATGGGGGTGGTTTCTAATGGTTTAGCACAATCCCCCAAGTGCTGTCCTCATGATCGTTCTCCTGAGATCTGGTTGTTTGGAAGTGCATGGCACCTTCCCCTTCACTCTCTCTCCCCTTCCAGGCATGTGAAGACATGCCGGCCTCCCCTTCACCTTCCACTCTGATTGTCAGTTTCCCCAGATGTAGAAGCCTGTACAACCCACAGAACTGTATGCCGATTAAACATTTTTTTTCCTTATTACCCAGCCTCAGATAGTTCTTTATAGCAGTGGAACAACAGTACAGTCCTCAGGACCAGCAATGTTTTCCTTCTACCCAGCGGCCAACAAGGTCCTACACCGTAGCTGGTTTTCCAAAGCTTTGCCAGAATGCTGAAGCTGTTTTGGGGATACTAACTTTCCCCATCTCTGGCAAACCAGATGGGGCATCCTATTTGCCTCTTACCACCTTTCTCAGAGAAACCCCACCTCTGAAACAGCCTCCACCAGGGGCCTCCTTCAGCAGCAACAAAGCTGAGTGTTCCTTGCACTTCCCTTCTTCTGAACAAGTAAACATCTTAAGCTTGTTTTTCCATCTTCCCAGCTCATTGAAAAAAATATCTTATGCTATTTTCCTAACACACACACATGGAAGAGAAGTGCCGTGAGGGCAGGGGCTCTTGTTTTCCCGGATCTGAGCCTGGCCCTCAAACACTAGCCGAATACTAACACGATATCCAGAGGCAGAAATGCAAATATCCATATGACTTCAAATACCCTAAGGACCTAACAGGCCGAGTGGCCCATGTAACTATGGTGTGCTGGGCCATTCAACTGGTGTCCAAATCCCTGTCCAAGTGAGCTCTTTAATTTCGAGACTTTTCAGACAGCTGTTTTGTTGTTGTTGTTGTTCTGTTTTGTTTTTATTAAAGGGATATGTTACAATTATAATCAAGAATATCCCAGGCCGAGTGTGGTGGCTCGTGCCTGTAATCCCAGCACTTTGGGAGGCCAAGGTGAGCGAATCACCTGAGGTCAGGAGTTCAAGACCAGCCTGGCCAACATGTTGAAACCCCGTCTCTACTAATACAAAAATGAACCGGCCATGGTGGCAGGCACTTATAATCCCAGCTACTCAGGAGGCTGAGGCAGGAGAATGGCGTGAACCAAGAGGTGAGGCTGCAGTGAGCCAAGATCGTGCCACTGCATTCCAGCCTGGGCAACACAGCAAGACTGTCTCAAAAAAATAAAAATAAACCAATACTCCCAGTTATTTCTTCACCAATGTCAGATACCTCAGTTTAAAGAAAAATATGAAAGCATGTTTTTATATTTCAGTGTTGAATTTAACCATATCTTTTAAGAAGATATGAAGATAGAACTTCCTCAAGGATTGGGAGAGAGAAAAGCAGTTAAGAAAATCTTAAAACCTCAGGAGAAAAACAAGTATGGGTTAAGACCTCAAGGCAAAACTTTTTCTTTGCACTTTGATTTCAAAAGAACAGAGATGCCCAAATTATGAACTCTCCCATCTGCATTTTATATTCGTCTGTGTCCTTTGAAAGGCTGGAGATGGGATCCCAGGTTCCAAAGTGCCTGGCCGTGGCTCACATCAGGCGGCATCTTTCACAGCCGTTTACTCCCCTGACTGTGCCTAGAGAGCTCTGTGGCCCAATTTACAAAAAAAAAAAAAAAAAAAAAAAAGAGTCCTAATTTACTCACGTTCATCACTTTCAGCAGAGTCTCAAGAAATGAGACAAATATTGAGACTCCACAGAAGCAAGTACTCTCTTCCAAAAAGTCAAGTGCCAGGTTCCCATGAGCCAGGCAGCTTGCTTACAGAAAGCACTGGCTGACTTGCTGGTTGAATGTTAAATGCATTTAAAATGTTAAGTGATCAAACCCCCCTCCCAGTGGGTGTGCGCGTTGAGCTGGCTGCAGTAGTGATGCAGACCACGTTCTTTCCTTTGGTTTTGCTTCAAGCAGAGCACCCCACACCCAGGAAGAGGCCGAAGGATGGCATCGAGGTCTAGGACAGATTTAAGGAGAGCTGCAGGCTGACTGCCTCATCTGCAAATAGTCTCTCATTTCAGAGAAAATCACTGAACAGAGTTCATAACACGTGAATTTTTAAAATTCATATTTCTAATTTCATCCCATTAGAACTTTTGAACCTCCACCTCCCACCTAGAGAACGTCAGCTCAAGCCGATCACAGCGCAGTGCGATTTTCTATAAATAATGTGCACGCCTGCATCTGAGCGGAGATGTGAATGTCTGGAATGTGCCTGCCAGGACCAGGAGGAACTGCAGCAAGTGTGGGGACACAAGCCGCTAAGGAATCTGATTTGGAGGGAACTGGAGGCAACTAAAACTAGGTCCACTGGTTTTTCTTGGTAAGGTTTGACCAGGCAAACTGTTATCACTGTTGCTAATTTATGGTAATTGGCATGGGGACTTAACAGTAAGTAATTAGAGCAATTACAGAATTTGCTACTCAATTACAATGGCACAGATTCCTGAGAATGGAAGGACTGTTGCCCAGGAATAGAGTTCAAGAGGTCCTCCCCATGCTCCGAGGAACATGGCATTTCCACGCACCCCTGCTTTGGTCCCTGGCCACCACCATCCTGATCTCGGCCATCTGATGGCATCAGTCCCCAAAGCTGGAAACACCTGACACCTCTTGTCACCCTCCCATCTGCCCTGCCTTCCTCCAGTCCGGGATATTCAGGGATGCCCACATACAGGACCAGGAAACCAGGGTTATCCCAAACCAGTGCCTGCATTCAAAGTCCTCCACGGCAGCACAATCACCAATGGCCAATACTCCCAGAACCTTCCACCTCAAAACGGGAGCACATCTGGATTCAAGCTGACAATGCTGCATTCTCTTTGCCATGTACACATGGAGGCATGTCAGGTTCCACCTAAAGGTATCAGGTTCCACGCTGCTCAGGAGCCCAAACCTAGTCACTCTGCATGATCTCAATTCACCATCCACAGAGAAGCCTGCAGTTTTCCTCTGGTGCACGGTGTGGATGGTGGATGGTGGATGCATTTCCCCTGAAGACTCGGAAACAGAAGCCTGGCCAAGGAGGCCAGTCACCCCAGCCCCTGCAAGGCCCGGACGTGACCCTCTGCTGTCTGCACACAGTACCCAAGTCTAGCAGTGCTGGCTCTGTGGTGGGATCCATCTGGGCCTAGCAGAGGACCCGGGGCACAGGAACCGTGCAGCCTGGCTGCAGCCGGAGGCCTAAGGGATCCCCACGAGGCTCTCCAGCCTAGGTGCCCTCACCACAGGCAGAGCCATGCAAGAGAGTTGCCTGCTGAACTGGAAACGCCCCAATCTGCTCAGCCAACACAGAAAGACAACAGCCACCTACAGCTGCTGAGCCCCAAAACGTGGCCACTGGGCCTGAAGGGTTGAATCTGGAATTTAATCTGTGAAGTTCTTTTCAAATGTGTTTAGCTATGTAATCAAATCTTTATTCTAATTAAATTTAAAGGAGCCTCTGGCTATGGGCTCCCTTCTCGGGCTTCACAGCTCCAGGGAGTAAGAATGGGAGAGAGAGAGGCCCAGAGCCTCTCTGCATTCTCCACGTTAATTCAACAAGTCATCATAAGGAAAGGCACTCCAGCAGGAGAGGTGTACACGGGAAGAACTGGGTTGGCCCTGACAAGCATGACCCACATGGCATCACAGCTGCCTCAGGCAACAGGCAAAAGACAATGATGCCCACCTGGACAGGCCACCGGATGTGATGATGCACCCCCAAGCCCTAGTCCCACAGCAGCCAGAGACCACCCGCTGCTCATCCCGGGTGAAACAGGCAGAGCTACCCGAGCTATCAAAAGCAGGAAGAATTAAGGAAGCGATTCCCACGACACACGTGACAATCCTTGGAGACAGACACAGGCTTCGCTGTGAAAGTGCAGAGGACGGTGGAGTCCCTAGGCAGGCTGCTTCTTCCAACGATCAGGAAGAAACCAGATCCATTTCCTTGTAGGAGAATCATTTGTACCGTGATTAGACAGAAGACAGAAGGTGGCTGATGTTATCAAATCATCAAGCACCTCACGGCTGCTTCTCCAAGGAAGGCCTGGAAACTTGCAGCCACCCGCGTAGGGGCCACAGTGTTTACAATGGAGATACGGGTGACCGAGGTCTGGCTTCCTCAGGGAAGCTACATTTGAACTTTCACCACTGAGGAATCGGTCATTTACAGTCACTCACCCTCAATGCAGAAGAGGGCTCAAGACACTGCACCAGACTTCAACACTCAGGGTTGGGGTTAGGGTCAGGGTCAAATTCACAAGTTTTACAAGATGTATTTCCTTGGGATGCCAGAAGAGATGCAGCTTCACACCCCCGACCTCCATGGTTTGCTTAGCCCCTTCACCAGTGGATCTCACCAACAGATGACACATCCATGCCTCATCCATGGCAGCACAGAAAACCACTTGGAAGACAGCCACTCCCACCAAGCTTCCTGACTTTGGTGTTTAAAATCTGCATCATTTAAAATCTGCATCTCATACGTGAGATTACACTCCTCCGAACAACGACATTGCCACTGTCATTTCACCTAAAAGGGCTTTAGGAAGTGACACGCGGTCCAGACGCCAGAGGTCGCCGGCCGCCTTACTCTAGCCTAATTCCTTTGTGCCTGTATGGAGGCTTCACAGATACAGCCCATTAATGACTGTATGAGAAGCTCAGGGCATAGACGAACTCAGTGCTGAATTTTTTCCATTTATCACCCTTTGTTTTGTCCAGAAGACAGCTGAGAAAGGCGGGGGCAGATCATCTCCTCGAGTGTAATGACTCTAGCCACTTCTCTTCACCCCAGGTCACCACTCAGTCAACACCCTTTTGAGAAACCAAAGCAATTCTGTTCCCTTCACTCCGAGTTCCAAGCACTAAATTCCTCCGTTTTATCAATTAGATTATCAAGCAGCCGTTTGTAATCTGGACTGCAATCTGATACGAAATTTAAAGCTAATTTAAGTTGCGGTAATAGCTCCTATTCACATTATAGATAAGGCATGAATGAAAACTTTAATCTGTTCATAGGACCAACTTTGTAAACAAACCAATTATTCAAGCAATGATTGTCTTCAGTTAGATGCAAATTACTTTGCTCATAAAAGATTTTCCAGTAGGAATTTTTAAATCCATGGTCTGTCTTTTCTGAGCCTGTCTCTGCACCTTCCCCTGAGTGCACAGCAGGACTTCTCAGGGCATCCCATCAGCAGACCCACTGAAGAGAATAAGCCCGGAGCCCGCAGCCCCCAGCCCAGGAATCAAGTCCGAGCCCCAGCAGCCCCTCGTCCAGCCGGGGCTTCCTCACCAGCACAGCACCCAGAGGTCTTCCAGGTTTAATGCCACGTGTGCGTGGAAAGTAGAGTGCTGGAAGGAACACAATAGACATTCAACAATGCAAATTCCCCCCTGGAACAGCCCAGCAATCCTCTACCTTCCCCAAAGTACCCATGCTAGGCAGGCGTAGGGTCCAATGGGGGTGCCTAGGAATCGGCATTTAACACTATTCTGATGAATAAAAGTTTGACAGGTCGGTCAGCGAGAGGCTGTCGTGGCCTCCACTCATTTGCAGGCTCTGAAGAGACACAGATTCAGGTAACAGGCCAGACAGGACAGGACAAGGATGAGGAGGTGGAGGGCAAATTCCATGGACCACCATCCGCCCCGCCATCCCCACTGAGACTCCGTGATTTAAAGAGAGGCAAAGCCAGGGAGAAAAGATGCCCGCACCACACGAGCGACTGAGATTTCACCTAAAGCACGCAGCATGTGGCTGAGGGCCAAGGTTGGGCAAGCCAGGAGCACAGAACGGGGTTCACTGGCCCAGAGGTGTCTCCCACACCCACACCCCGTGCAGACCTCCCAAGCACTGCCTGTGTCTCCTGCCTGGTTTAGTTCCTCCCCGCCTTCTACCGTGTTGGTTTCTCAGCCGCCACCCACCACCACACAACCCTCTCTACAAGCTTGGTGGACTGAAAAGAGCGGGGGCGGGTAAGATCTGGGCTCTGGGGCCAACGTCCTGCCTGAGACATTAGTTCCAACCCACCTAGCTGTGATGTGAGCCCCCGAGATTTCTCAAATGTGAGATGGGAAGGTAACTGAACCCACTCACCAGGACGGCTGTGCAGACTGAGATTACATATAGCCACACCTCGGCATCCACCACACGTGGGACCCCAGTCGTGTTGCCCCTGATGGGAATCCCTCTATCTATGCCCCTTCTGCTACCAGAGCCAACTCCCAGCAGTAGCTGTGGAGGGTGCATCCTCTATTCCCACTCCACTCCCCTCCCATCGCTCCACGCCGTGACCTGCCACGCAGCGGCCACCAGCAAATCCGGCCCCACTGGGTAACCGACCACCAGCCCCCCCTCACTTTGGGGCGTCTTCCACTTGCAGTTCCGAAGCAGGCCGAGAAACCGCCCTCAAGGGCAGTCACCTGTTCCTTATTGCATGTAATGACCTGCCACGCAGGACCACCAGCAAACCCAGCTCCACCATCCAGGCTCCTGTGGATTAACCGAACCCCCACCCCCCACCTTGGAGCGTCTTCCACTTGCGGTTCTGAAGGGGGCCGAGAAACCGCTCTCAAGGGCACTCACCTGTTTCTTATTGCATGTAATGACCTGCCAAGCAGGGCCACCAGCAAACCCAGCTTCACCGTCCAGGTTCTGGTGGGTAACTGCCCCCGTCCCCCGCTTCCTCCTGGGGTGTCTGGGAGGCTCAGAAACTGCCCTCCACGGGCACTCACCTGTTCCTTATTGCACTAATACCTCATTTACAGAAATCCACTTTGACTTTCCAGCACTGCAGTTGTGACAATTTAGCAATCCTGCTTGCAAGCTACAAGAGCTTGAGGTCACGTCCACCTCACCAGTATCCCAGAGACCCAGCGCTATCCCACTGTGTTTAAAATTCCAAAATACTCCTTCAAAATGCTACTGGCATTTGCTTTGCACATAAAATGCTAACAACCTTCAAGTGAAACAAATATCTTCAACAGTTTGGTACAACGACATGTGAGTTACACATCTGCCAAGTTGTAAAGCCTCATGCATTTATAACATTTTATGTACGGTGAAATGGTTCATTAATATAAATTATGAGAATCTCTAAGAAACAGGTTTTTTCTGGCATTAGATGACCAAAGGAAAACTGGGTTCTGGCTGGCTTGCGGGCCTGTAGAGACAGACATATCTGCTGACACAACCAAGCTCCTTCCCACTGATGTGGCCTCATCCCAGGCCCCTCACCCGGATGCCTGCAGGCCCCTGGAGGAGCAAGCTGACCTGTCCACATTTCTCAAATGCACAGCTGTTGCTCACACTGCAGATAGAGGTCAAGGCACGAGCAGGCCACCACGCTAAAAATACCACGCAGCGTCCACGCCAGGTGACGGTGGTTTTCACTCCATCCCAAAGCCCCAGGTATGAGTTTACAGCCATGATTACCACATGGATTTTTAGACCCTCAAGACATACTTTGTTTCCTTTTATGCAACAAAGTTCAAAGACTATCACTCAGATATAGGCTCTGAAACTGTGGAATAATTATTTGGGAACAGAGCCTCTGCCAGGTCAGGATTAGCACTTGGGACAACACCCCGTGACCTCGGTCCACACAAACCCATCCAGACCAGAAGCCTCCCGCAATGTAATTTCTGTGGATTTCTGTAAACGCGGTATTACTGCAATAAGGAATAGATGAGTGCCCTTGGAGGGCAGTTTCTGAGCCTCCCAACCACACGGCCACGTTCAGGCTGAAGCCGCACCACCTCCAGAAACATTGTCCCTCGCCGAGGTGTGCCTGGCTTCTCCCTTTTTCCAAAACTTAACAAAACCTGAAAAGGACAGGTCTGTGTAGAAAAACAGAAACTACTTGCGATTCCTCTTCCCAGTTCAGGCTGTAGGAAGCTCGTCTCGGCCCTCACCGTGTTCTGACTGTGGCTTGGTTCCCATAAGAAATAAAGTCAGAATTCTAGTCCCTGTCTCCTGGGCAGTGTGGCAGGCATACATACCTTCAGTTATATGAGGAAAGGCGTGGCGAGCCCCCTTCCTTCAGTAAAACTGCACAGTTCCCAGAACGCTGATGCCATCTCCCTCACACCACTGTGAACACCTGGACAGAGCACATTTCAATGCGTGCACATTTGTGGGCTAGTTTTCTATTTCTCCACTAAATCACCCCAAATTTAGCGCCCTAAACTCTGACTTATTTTCTCACATTTCTGGAAGCTGGAGTCCAAAACAGGTCCCACCATCTAACGTCGAAGTGGCGGCAGGGCTGGCTCTGGGGAAGCGACCGTCTCCTTGCCTCCCGCAGCCTCTAGAGGCTTCTGCATCCCCTGGTCCATATGGCACCCACTGTCTTCAGGACCCACAGCGGCTCTGACGGCCCCTCAACTGGAAGACGCAGAAATGTCAGGAGCCCGGGAATCTAGTGCTAAGGCCAAGCCTCCCCACCCTCCCAGCTCCTCACACACTCCCGTGTGAGCTAATATAGATTCCACTTTAACTAGTGTCACCTGTGGAAGGGGTAAGTGCCCAGCTGTGAACTGCTTAACCTCGCCCACACAAACCCCGAGAATAAACTCACAGGCCATGGACCACTCCACAAGCAATAAGTGACCACCTGCTCAGGGACCTCCATGCCCCAGCAGAGCCCTCCAGTACCTCCTTGTGAGCTCAGACTGGCAGCAGGGTTCTGCAGCGCCAGAGGGCCCTGGATAAAAAAGACAGATCCCATATCGGGAGGCACCGCCCGCGGTTGGGTTCCCAGTACTTTAATAGCCCAGGTGGACAAGCCGTGGCGCATGCAACCCCATCACCAGAATAACGGCTGCACGTGGCGAGTGCACGGGTGGCCACCACTCAGCCCAGCTGGCCGCGCTAAGCACATCACCACCGTGACGCCCAATCAGATTGAACTGCTGGAACAGTCCCAGCATCGGCCCCCAAGAACATTCTGGATCACAATTCAGAGTAGTGATTGCGATCAGGGCCACATGTGGCTGAATGTTTTTACAGGAGGACACCACAGCTGGACTGACGCCACAGCTGGATCTGGCTGGACTGAGAGCATTTCCCACTGTACATTCTTACAACACCATTTTATTTGCGCTTTATTAAACTTCTATGGCTTTTTTCTGCTTATCTACTTTATGGGAGTGTTTCTTGTTCTTATGACTGCGGTGATACTTCAAGCTACAACTATCAATGTGTAAATTAGTTTGGAAGTCGCCTTATCATTAAACATTTCACAAGCAAGCAGTCAGAGGCACCTAACCCGGAGGCCTCTTTTCTTCTCTGAGCCAAACCTACCTTGGACTCAAAGAAAATGGCACATGGAGGGGGGCTGGATCTCCAGCGCCCATTCCTAGGGAGCCTCCTGGGGAGCAGATATGGAGGGAGAAGCCCTGGGTTATGGCACTGTCGTACTAAAGAAAAGTCTATTTGGGTAATGTAAGCACCAGACTTAAGAGATTAAGCAAACCATGAAAAGAAACTACTAACCACAGCTTCCCCAAAACAGAACTAAACTCCCTTTAGTTTGAATTGGAAAAGCAGAAGTGATGATCAGGATACAAAAAAAAAAAAAAGAAAAAGAAAAAAAGAAATGACACAGTATCTGAACACAGGAGAATAATCAAGGGCCACTGTCTCTTCCTGTGTCAGTGGGAGCCTCGCATCTAAGCTGGATTTAGAAGGTTGCTACTTTGGACTGAAAGGTATCCCCAACTCTAGTTTGTAAGCAAGTGGAGCAGAATGCTTCAATTATTTCAAGGTTTAGCGGTAAAGCTCTGCAACTCTCACAACCATTTTAATTGGTGTGAATTTTAAAGTGACTCAATCTGTTGGCTGGAGTATCTAACGGCTTAACCACGGGGTCACGTTGGAAAATTTTTCCAATTGCTTTTGTTTTTCCTACTGAAGATGCATTTGAACGTTCTTGTAGTTTGCAGTTGGCTGGTTCTGATGTTTGGTCCTGAGGAAGCCCAAGTATCCGTAGAGGAAGAATCTGAAACCTCAAGCCACTCGAGTGCTGTCTGGGCAGATGGAGACCCCAACCCGAGGGCCACTGACGGGCTCAGCATGGGCGCAGGGCCGCCCGATGCAACAGGCCACGTATTTGCCGGTTACAAAACATCATAAGCACACACCCCCAGGTGTGCACACACGCTCTGTACACATCTGTCCCTATCAACACCAGCACACACCCCCAGGTGTGCACACACGCTCTGTACACGCTCACGTCTGTCCATGCCAACGACAGCATACACCCCGAGGTGTGCACACACGCTCTGTACACATCTGTCCCTGCCAATGCCAGCACACATCCCCAAGGTGTGCACACACATTCCATACGCGCTCACATCTGTCCCTGCCAACGCCGGCATACACCGCCAAGGTGTGCACACACGCTCTGTACACACTCACATCCCTCCCTGCCAATATGAGCACACATTCCCAGGGGTGCACACAGGCTCTGCACATACTCATGTCTGTTCCTGCAGCCTGAGTCAAACAGTCACAGAGAGGCAGAGGAGGAGGAAGAAGGATGCGATGGGCACTAAGGTCCTGGGCCAGTTCCCCTCCCTACCTCGGGAGAGACCCCTCATGTGATCCTGCCATCACTCACCCTTCCGCCTCCATCCTCCATCCTCCCACAGGGATCAGGAGGATGCCCACTGCACAGAGCTGTGATGAGCATGAACAGAAGATGGCAGGAGCTCACGCCAAGGTGCTGAGCACGGGGCCTACGGAGTGCTTCTTTCTGCTGTGGCTGACATCATCAAACAGAGACTGACACAGCTTCTGCAGAGAATGCCACTTGCTAAGAAACTGAAACGTGTGACCTAGGAGCCTGTGAAGGTCTAAGAACAAACCAACAAACCAAACGGTTTTGTTTGTTTTTCAAACACCATAGCCTGTTTTTTCTTTTTTTTCATGCTCTACCTTGGGTATCATTTAGTTTAATTTCAAAGTAAGTCCAATAATTACACAAAATCACAGGACTGAGCATGGAGCATTGTTTCACTTCATGTCCTCCAGCCTTTAGGACACATTAAGGAAAGACATGATTCCAGGATTCCCATTAGAAAGGCTGCCCTGAGGCACCTGCTGGGGCAGCCAAATTGCAGCTGTTGATGCTGCCCCCAAGCTGCTTGGATGAAGCAGAAGATTCCGGAGATCTCCTCTCTTCTGCCCCTTGCCCAGGAGAGAAGGTGGGGGGAGAAAGGTGAGAGAAGATAGGAAGAAGGAGAGGGGAAGGAGGGAGAGAGGAGGGGAGAGGGAGGGAGAGAGGAGGGGGGAGGGAGGGATAGGGAGAGGGAGGGAGCAGGGGCATGTTCCATCCACCAAGGCAGCTACACTGCAGAGAGAATGGAGGGTGTGTTGCCTCTCAGGACAGCAAGTTCAAGCTGTTTATAATTGTTAGCATAAACAGTGACCAGCTGAGGACAGGGCTGTCATTGGAGTTGACGTTTTATTTTCATAGTTGATATTGGGGACCTGGACCTAAAGCAGCGTGCCTTGCCCTTTTGCCAGATGGGCCTATGCTTCTCTATACTTGAGTCTATTTGACTAAATACCCGATATTGACTAGGAATTATGACGTGTAGGATACCCCTTACCACAGTAACGTCAAACTCATATTCTAAATGCAATTTATTCAGGGACTGGCTTCTAACTCTGGGTGGGAATGTTAAGCTCAGTCCAGTTCAATTCAGTAAGCATTTATCAAGAAACTCCTAGACCAAGAGCTCTGTTAGACACTGGGTATGGGGTGATGGGGATACGAAGATGTGGAATTAGAACTCGAGAAGCTCAAATGCTTCCATTTAATTCCCTAATGCAATTACTAAGCTTCAACCTGATGGCTGTAATGTCTAAATTCACTTTTTCTTTATTCCAGTTCTACATAACAAAGCACAAATAATCACAGAGGAATGATTCTGTGTTGGACTATTCAGTGGACAGAGAAGAGCATTCTGACCAGTGTGAGACACTGTCTCCGTTCCCAGGGAGCCCGTGAGGTGGCTGCACAGAGCACACGCGTGAAGATTCAGGAACACGAGCATCAGGTGATGGGAGGGGCACGGAGGCAGCACCAGAAAGATGCCTGCCGAGAGGCCACTGCAGCCAGGCCGGCCGGGAAGGTCACGGGAGTGGGCGCAGGCATCTCCCTCCAGCCGCACTTGGTTTTCATGAGGACGCGTGCACGGAAGGGGATGACACCGAAATGCTGTGGCGCTGAGGGGAGGAAGGGAGGGACACAGGGCCGACGGCTGGCCCCCACCCCTTCCGTCCCTGCCCCTATGAACGCTGCCAAAATCAGCCCCAACGGGGAGAAATGAGGTGGGTGAAAGAGGTGGACAGACTTGGCTTCCATGGAATTCACAGATTCCAGTCATTAAAAATCCCTTCTGAGTTTTCACCTGGAAAACTTTGCCAATGTACTTAGGGACAAGAGGCGGAAGATGAAGCCAACACAATTGGGCTCAAACTGCCACCCTTCTCCTTCTCTCTTCATCCACCACCCTCCCTGGGCCCCTGAGTGTGAGAACCAGGAGCTGCACAGCCCAAGGGTGCAGCCCCTGACCAGAGGAGGGAGCCGCACGGCGGGGCCCCCAGCACGTGGATGGCAGGATCTGTGCTATGTCAGTCCCAGGGCCCCAAGCAGAGAAGGCCTGGGGCTCCCAGCTGAAGTTTTGCTGTCTACTCTCTCACCAAAGTCGAGAAGGACTGAGTGGGACCAACGCTGCACCTGGCGGCTCCTCAGTGGCTGCCGATGTGGTCCTCACGCTGCAGGTGAGACCCTCTAGGGAAGCCCAGACCGTGGCGAGAATGACAGCCACGAGTGCTCCAGTTGCCCCAAAACTCCAGCATAGCCTGAGGAAGGCAGCGCCCGCTCAGATCCCCGTGCAGGCTTGTGTGGCACACTGGTGAGGCACACAGCACCAGAACATGGCACTTTAAGTGGCTTTGTGGGGTGTAGGAACACAAAGTGTGGTCTGGAGTGGCTCAGAAGTCACTCCCACCAGCCTGTGGGACCCGGACGGCCCCTTTGGACGTGGCTGGAGTCTCTCCAGGGCGGGCTCCAAAGTCCCAAGGATGAGGTGAGCGTCGGTCTTGCTCTGAGGAAGGCCCCTGACAAGTATCCTGAACATGCAGGTACACAGCTGGCTGACTCATCTGAAGGGACCTGCTGAGCTACGAGCTAGGGACAGCTAGAGAAAACTGCGTGAACCTTTGTGACTACTCACAGGTAGGTAGCTACTGCCTGAGACACAAAGGTAAAGAATTAACCTGAAACTGCATATTATAAAACTTATTTTTAAATGATGGCGCTTAATTGAAAAGACTCCCAAAGAATACTGCATTAGAAAGTGACAGAGTGAAACCGTGAGGCTGACCACAGGAGTCCCTGGAAATTTCACCAAATGTTGTGTCAAAACTGGGAAACAGAAGAACTGCACCTGATGAAACATTCCATTAATCACTCGAGTCCTCCCCACATACGAAGCTATGTAAAAAGTGTTCCCAGAAGGTAAAGTGAGCAGCAGGGCTGTGAACACACAAAGAGAGAGCCACTTCGTCCACGGACCACAACAAAAGAAACGCTAATGAGTGCCGACGACACGCTGGAGTCCAGGGCTCTGGGCGCAGCTGGGACGGGCACACTCAGGGTCCCACTGTCCAGATGGGAAACCAGGGTGGAAACACCAGGGAGCCTGTCCCAGGGTGCAGAGCTAGTGAACAGTGGTTCATACTGCGACAATCCCAGCTGCCAGGCTCTGGGGCTCCTCGGGACAGAATCCTGTTGACTTCACTCTGGGGTGCGAGAGGCGGCAGCATCCCCCAAAGGCACCTGGAGAAGTGGTGTTATCCTCCATCCCCTGTCCCCGGCGTTACCCTCCATGCCCCTGTCCCCGGCCTTACCCTCCGTCCCCCTGTCCCTGGTGTTACCCTACTTCCTCTGTCCCCAGTGTTGCTCACCATCCTCCTCACCTCCAGGCCCCTCTCCCTGTCCTCCCTCGTTTTCCTGTTCAGCCAGAGCACATCACATGTCTCTTCCCTTTTCAAGAGGCTCAGCTGCACCCAGAGGCATTCCAGCCTATTCGGGATGGGGCACACACCCTGGGATGGGGCACAGCACAGGGCCGGAAGGGCCTGAGACCCTCTCACTGTCGCCCAGGAAGGATGGAACAGCCCACGGTCATGCTCATTGTCAGGCAGGATGAAAACTTCTGTGTCCGAAATGTTCTTTTCACTGGAACTGTTCGGACCATTCGTGAACGAATCAGTTAAATACCAGCAAATGCCACTCCCACTTATTCTCTGGCTAGTTTTCCACCCACCAGCAACCACACTCCTAGGAATTATCCCTAACGCAGAATCAGCGCCTTGTGCCTTTAGGAAAACCTCTTTCTCTCCAGCTTTGTCCTCCTTCCACAAAAGGTGCCTCTGACTGCCTCACTCGCTGTACCAGGATTTCACTCGGCTATGGAGGAAAATCTGCGTGGGGCTCAGAGGTGGGTGGTCCCTGCATGGGCAGCAGGTCTGTGACATCCTCCGAGGAGCCTGGCCCAGGCCTGCCTCACACGCCAGGACTCTGCCTTCTGGCCCTCGGGCCCCCAAAGCTGCTTTCCCTCCAGGTGTCATGCCCCGGGCAAGAAGGCCGGACAAGGGCCCAGGGCTGCTGTGGGTCAGGAAAGCCTCCTGACACCTCCCACTCCAGGACCCCCCATCAGCATCCCAGCATCTGGACCTGTGTCACCAGCCGCTCCGCCGTACAAGAGAATTGGATTTTCAGCTGGGTGTGCTGCTTCCCTAAACAAAGTAGGGTGTTGTTACTCAGGAAAAAGGAAAAAATTGGCATCTTCTTGGCAACCCCGCGACATCCAGCCACCGGTTCTCACCACCCCAGAGATGTCCATCCAGGGCAGATAGTGTCTTCAACCAAGCGCCACTGACCCAGAAGTGCAGTAATTAGTACACTTTCACCAGAATCACCCACTCCTTCACCTTTACACCCAAGAAAAACATGTTTGCCAGGCAAATTAGATGTCCAGGAGGTGTAAGGAAACCCCAAGCCTGCTTTAAGCCTCAGACTTTTGAGACCGTTGAGGGCTGTGCGCACAAGAGCAAGGCTGCACCCGAAAGCTCTGCTCCTGCCGGACGTCATGGACAGACCACATGGCTCAGCCACATGGACCCTTCCAGGACTTCACGAGAGGGACTTCCGTGGTACATGCAATGATGTGCACTTCGTTCAGCCTCGAACAGACCACGCCCTCGTTACAGGGTCGGTGGTCCACCTCCTGCCATCAGCCCCCCACCTCACCGAGGGTCTGTGTCTGCATCTGAAAGAACTTTGCTGTTTTACCTGGGTACCAAAATGCGGCATCGCAATGTTTAAAGGTCTTTAAATATCAACACTCCGGGTGCAGTCCTTGTCACTTTAATGCGGTCACTCGATGCAGGCCTCACTCACAACTCTGAGGTAGCTCATACCTTCCCTACCTAACCAAGGAAGAAACGAAGGCATGGAAGGTGCAGCTCCTAAGGAGCAGATTAGGATTCAAACCAGTGAACTTCGTCACATGCTGACCTACCTCTCAGTCTGAGATAACGTTGAAAATTAACCAGGTAGAACAGCGTTCCATAAATCAGCTGAAAATGGTCCTTGTGGATGGGCCTGTGGTTACTCCCTGAAGAACAAGACCATTAGCCCAAAAATCCACCTGTGTCACACTCAAATGTTTACATATACAACTATTTTTAAAATAACCCAATCAAGCATGTTCACAGCCATTTAGAGCCATATAGATTGTCTGCTTCGCTGACAATCAACCCAAGACCTCTGTCGGCAAAGGCCACGGTGCCGGGTCCAGAGAAGGCGGGACAGAGACACAAGCAGACACAAGCAGGAACCTTTCCATCCCTGGGAGCCTCGCTCTGATCGGTCCGTGAGGACACGGTACAGACCGTGGGGCACAGGCAGACGGCAGGCCAGGAGAAGGGGCTGCATTGCCGGGAGGCAGTGCTTTGAGCTCTAATGGATGGAACACTGCCAACCAGTGAAGGTGGAGAGAGGGCACACGTCTGAGAGCATGTACAGGCAGCAAAGCACAGCCAGCCTCGGGGAACCAGAAGCCACAGGGACATCAGGTTGGGTGCTGCTGTCTGCCGGCCACTGGCTGGGGGACTGTACTGGGCCTGGAGGGACATCCCTGACACTCCCCACCAGATGCCAGGGGCACCCCCAGCCCCAGGTGAGAACCACGGATCCCATGGTGAATGAGGCCAGCCTGTGGGAAGTGGGGCTGGGACAGCTCTGTACAGCTTAATAGGAAAGTTGGGTTCTATTTTGTGGGGTTTTGGTCACGCCGATGGCTAGTCATGGCTGTCCGTCAGGAAGTGATTTGAGGATAGACTAGAGAAGGGGCTGCCAAGACCAGCGGAGCATTCGCTGTCTGGGTCCAAGGAAAAGGAAATAAAGGCTGGCGATGTGACAGTGGGGGGGAGCACAGAGCAAAGGAACTGGTGGAGACACAGGGCTGGCCCCGCACAGGGCTTTGAGCAGCTACCCGGGGGTCGTCCTATTAATTCTCCTCATGGCCCCAAGAGGCGGCTGTGAGGATCCATCTCCTGAGGACAGAACTGCTCCAGAGCCACACAGCGAGGATCCACAGAACCAAGATCCGGGCCAGCTCCAAAGCGGGTGAACTTGACCCCTCAGCCATGGTCCTAAGACAGGGATCGGAGCCCCCTGGACACACAGACACAGGAACTGCAGGAAGGGGAAACGGATGCCCCGGACCAGTGGCGGGACCCAGGGTTTCAGCCCTCCAGGGCCACTGGGACCAGCCACTGCACAGGTGGACACATGATGCTTTAACTCGCGCTGGGGGAAGGAGCCCTCACTCTCAGGGTGGAGACCGCAGCTCGATCGGGCCGGCCTCCCTGCTGGGCACAGCCTGAGCCACACAGGATGCTGAGGTGCCCCAACGTTGGGGTGCTCAGAGCCACTCAGCTGAGATCGTGGTGCTTTCTGTAACCACCCTCGTTTCTTCACGGTATAGATCTGGACTCCATCCTTTGCAATGTGTGAGGTTCTAGGAAGAGGCTGGCCAGCTGGGGAAGTGTCCTGGGCTCTGTCCCAGTGATGACGAACTTGGCTCCCCACAAGGGCGGCCTGTTCACCACAGTGACCCCCGGGGACCACGCCTGCACCCACCTTGCTGAAGATAATTCACTTCTCATCCGTGAAAGAATAAAGCTAGACTAACTCAATTTCACACTCACTTCCAACTTTAACAACTTGTGTTAGGAAATCAAAGACAAGGACTCTGACCACGTCACAAACCCAGGAAGCAAAATCCGAGACTAACGGAATGATGCCACCTTCGCAGTTCCGAGCTTTACTAGTTGTTTTTCTTTTCTGGTCTGTTTTTCTCTTTTGGTTTAAATAATTAAAGACCCTCGTTGACAAGAAAAAAAATTCTCCATGAAACTAAAAAAAGTGGTTCTAATTAAACATTTAAACATTCTTCCATATGCTTTATAAACAGTTGAAATTACAGCTCTACTTAGTGTTAAGTACTTTAACCAAATGAAAGGTTAATTATACAGACTGGCAATTATAAAAAATAAGGCTACATATTCGTGGCATCATGAATAATTAATAAGAACCGTTTGATTTCATTCAGACCAGGGATTCAGTGCTAATAGGCTCTTAGCTGTCTTGAAATAATGGTGAAATTTTAAAATTACTTTTGTACTTAAACACGTCCCCAAAGTGAAGCACAGCGGTTAACATCCATCATGGTGCCCAGCAGAGCGACCCGCCCTACTATGGTCGACACCCTGATTCCCGAGGGCTGCATCCCGGGGCTGTACTCGTGCAGAGAACGTTCAGGAAACAGACCAGGTGGCAGGAGGGGGTCTTGTCCTCAAGGAACCTCATGAGTCTTGCTAGGGGGACAAACAGCGAGAGAATGAAACCGGCAGCCACGGAATCTGGACAGCGATGCCCAGGCCCCGCCATGCATAACCCCTGGCTGGCACCTCCCTGAGACCCGTCTGGCACAGGCAGCGGCAGGGTCCGGCCCTTGGAGCGCAGGGATGGCAGAGCAGGGCCATCAAAGCGGGTGGCATGCCGACAGCGGCTTCTCCGCAAGAGCTCCTGGCTCTCAGGGAGCTGTGGGCTCCTCAATGGGAAATTCTGGCTGAGCTCCAGGGGAAAGCGGGTGGGAGGCCTGTCTCCTCTGCCCCCATCTCCTCTGCCCCAACCCTGGAAGAGGGTCAGATATCAATGCTAACTCTTGTGCTGACTCAATTAAATCAAACAATTCAGAAAACAAACTTGCTTTAAGTATTAATTTCCTAAAAAGAACTAACATGAATTCAAATAATTCACATAATTAAAATGATTTTAATTGTTAATTTAATTAAAACATCTCCGTTTTCACAGCATCATGTACCTTGGTACTTTCTCCTTATTGCATTTCCCATCTTCCAGGGCAGGTTTCCTTCCACCCAGGGCAGCAGCGACTCTGGTGTCTCGGGTATTCCCAGGCTTCCGTCAGCCCCTGGGGGGCTTACAGTTCTGCAGCGGTCTCCATCCTCATTAATCTGCATAAGAACATCCGTCCGCAGGGATGTCCTGTGGCCCCGTGGCCACATCTGACGTGCAGCTAAACGCTGGGCGTATCGCCTGGTGACAGCAGATGACACAACTGTGGGCAAGGTAGCACCTCTAGGCGCCGACACTCTCGATGAGTTTTTTACAAGACCATTCTTTAATGGGTGAACCCTGACAGGAAACACTAAAGATTGTTTTTAACTATTTTTATATCGAGACAAATCTTTGTCAAACGTTCACTCAATGCTAAATGTCACTTCTCCAGCCAACCCCTTTAAGAATACCTAAAACTTAAGACTGGAATGACGCTTTCAAACACATACTCTACTCATGCATTCCCGGGAGCAGAGAGCAGCTTAATGTTTTCACGCTACACAGGCATGAAGTTTGGCGAAGGCATTTTAATATTTTTACCTGAATATTTTAATAAAATCAAAAGATCATTTTCACTCTAATACTCTACTTAGAATCTAATTTTCCATTAAATAAACAGTCAATGTTCAGTAACCCACATGCTGATAAACTTTTGAAAACTTTAGAAAGTATTAAGTATAATCAAAGATTACTTTTAATTTTCGAGCTGGTAAGAGCCTGTGTCAGGGAACAGAGTTGAGATTGAAGAGATAAAAGCACGATGATTTTCTTAAAGAAAAGCGAAATTCGTAAAAGAGACCAGGTGATTATATAAAGAAACACAGAATCCGTTTTCAGAAATGGCAAACATTGACCACAGAACACCAGTGTTGCCCGTGATGAGAGAAACAGTTAAAAGGAAGAATTCACGGTGGCCCAGCATAGATCAGGTGTGGGAGGACAGAGACGTGATGAAATGATCCTCCTTCTAACTTCCCAGAAAGGCACAAATGGCCAGCACTGTAACTGGAGACCACGCAGGCACCAGTGTGAACTCAGACTCCATGGCCAGCACCGTAACTGGAGACCACATGGGCAATGGTGTGAACTCAGACCCCACGGCCCGCACCGTAACTGGAGACCACACGGGCACCAGTGTGAACTTAGACCCGACGGCACCTGCCTGGGCTGCTCCAGCCACCACCAGAACCTGTTCTGCAGCTGAACTGGAAGCTGATTCTGGAAGGAACTGAGGAGCATGAGGACGAGATCCTTCTACCTCAACAGGGATCAATTTTTTAATGATTTCTTTCTTTTAGAAAACTGTTAATAAAATACTTTGTCCTAAAATGACCAGGATTTCAGCAGCCTCTACATTCCTTCATGTCAATCAAAGCTGAGGCACGTGGGTTACTTCACTGTTCGTGACACCCTTTTGAAATAAAACCCGGGGCCGCCTGTGTACCCAAGAGCCTGGGCACTGAACATTCAGACAAAACGTCCAGGGCGAGAATGTTCACGTCCCAGCGGTGCGGTAGAGTGGATGGGGGGAGTTCGAGCCACAGGTGGCCACGCCTCCCCTGCCTCCGGCCAGTGCCCACTGCTCACGCACTCCTTCCTCGGCCCATCCTGAGCCACGGGGCCCTCGCGTAACCAAGGCCACTGCGGTACCTCCAGGAACAAACTGGTTACAGGTGGACTGCTCTCTACGCAACGTACAAAGATTGTTTTTAAAACTGCTCGTCTCTGGAACTTATCCCAGTAACAGGCTAGATTAAGAAAACTGACTAAAAACAGTAGGAAGAAAAACTCACTCTACCCGTTGAGGCAAGAGAAATGCACACAGCCTCTGAAATAACTGCAGAGGAGTTTTCCTGGGTTAGGTACGCGGTGGGGTGACCCTACCCCATAGCGGGGCGGTGGCACATGGTGGGAACCAAGGAACATCTCCGAGTAAATGTAGGAAAATGCACTCAACTCCCAAACAGAGAGAGAAACTGCTTTTTTCCTTAAAAGCTTCTCTCTTTTATTCTCAGAAAGACTCTCTTTGGTGTCTTGACTGCTGAAGGGACAAGCCTGTCATCCCCAGAAAGCAGCCCTGGACAGTCTCCAGATCCTATAGCCCTCAGGCCCACCTTGCCTACTGATGATCCCACATTACGAAACCTAATAATCAGAAAAAGCCTCCCAGTCCGCAGCTCACAAGTGACATTTTATTCAGGGAAATGCTAATAAAAACCTGGGGCTCTGTGTAAACGCTGTCCCCTAGGTACTGAGGCTCCACACAGATGGCACACAGGGAGACAGGCCTCACCCCTTCCTGGTGCCCCATGTCTCTCCTCACATTTTATTAGCTGAGTTTTGTGGCGGTTTGTTACTTTTAACCTGACTGTCCAAGGCAGCTGCACTAAACTAATTGTCCAGGGCAGATCCACTCATAATGACCATCAGCTCAGAGTTGGAAGTAGCACTGGAGAATGAGGTGGTATCAGGGCACTATGCTTCCCTGCCCTCTTTTCCAGGGATGCCAAGTAAGTTTCTGCCATGGCTGATGATGTCAGCACTACACTAACATTAGTTCAACGGCAGGCCACCAATTAATACTTAATGAACAATGCCCTTAAGAGCAAAACCCCATCTCTGCCAAAAATACAAAAAATTAGCTGGACGTGGTGAGCGCCTATAATCTCAGCTACTGGGGGACTGAGGCAGGAGAATTGTTTGAACCCAGGAGGCAGAGTTTGCAGTGAGCCGAGATTGCACCATTGCACTCCAGCCTGGGCAACAAGAGTGAGACTCCATATCAAAAAAAAAAAAAAAAAAAGAAAAGAAAGAAAGAAAGAAAGAAACGACTCTCATGACCCTGTCAACATCTTCAGTTTTTCCCAAGGATAGTGTAAAATTATCACACACAACGTAAACCCAATTAGATCAACGTTCTCTCCTCACCAATCCATACCTAAATCCATATTTCAAAATGGTCCCCAATTTTTCACAATTTAAGAAGACTGAGAGGAATAACCATGAACAAGCAAGGTTTACACACACGTCAGTCTTCCCAACTCTCGCTCAGGAGCTCACCCCAAACTCCTCCTGTGGAATCAGCCCGGATAACAGTTCCTGGTGGCCGCACAAGAACAGAGGGTCCCACGAACCCACGACAGACCCCACCATTCAGCCCCAGGCAGAGGAGGGAGGTGGACGGTCACAAAAGACAGAAAAGCAGGGAACTGTGATTCTTCTGAGTTAATGCAGGTGATTGGGCCAAAAAACAAGGCACATCCACCTGTGAATGGGGTGAGCTCCCAGCTGGCTGTGCAGAGGCTGTAGATATGAAGGAACTCACTTCCCTGCACACTGAAGTGCATGAGCATCTCCACATCGACCGCACCTGGGCTCTGCTCGCCCCTCACAAACTAAGATGACAGTGGCTGCTTCTGGACAGAATGTCAAGGACAGATGGACAGACATCCTGGACAGACACTGTACAGAGACCAGGGGCTGGGAAGGGGGAAGCGGCACAGCCTTGGGGCCAGCAGGGGCGAGGCCAGGAAGCCTCGGTGAAGGCCTGCATCTCCTCATCCAACAGAAGCAGGAGGGGCCACCCAGTGAGGGCTGCAGCTGCGGTGAAGTGGCCAGTGGGACATAGCAGGAGGCCGTGGCCAGCCTTACCCCCAGCCCAGGAGGAGGGGCCCAGCTGCGGGCACTGCCCCGGGAGCCAGAATCCTGAGCCCCCAGGGAAGGTGGGAAATTGCCCCTGGGCACTGGGTGCTCAGGCTGGAGGTGGTGAGACCTCGAGGCCCTGCAGTCGGGGAGGTGAGGGCAGAGATGGCCAAACTGCAGCTCAGTGAAGGGCTTTGTCAGGAAAGGCCCTCAGAGGCTGCCTCACCAGCCAGGGGGAGGTTACTTCCAGCCCAGAGGCTCAACAGGGCCCTCGGTGGTGATGCTTAACCTTGTCCTCTGACAGAGGACCATCGAGACAGAGTCACTCAAACCTCTGCCAAGCTCTGCACCCAAATGAAGCTGTTACCACAGACGCTGAGGCAGGTAGTGCTCATCTCAACTCTGTACAAGTGGTTTATTTAGCCAGTTCTCCAAATTCTTAATGAAAAACCACACTAAACGTGTGTTTTCAGTATCACCTATGCTCATAGCTATGTATAAAATAACTATCACAAGGAAAACTAGGTGGTGAACCCAGGAGGAGGAAATCCCCACGACGAGTCGAGAGAACACCAAAGGACCGTTGGCTCTTCCCGGCTGAACCCAAGAGCTCTTGGCTGGGCTCACTTCCGTTCTAATTTCCAGATTTATTTTTACTTTCCCACATTTTCATTATGAAAATGTTCAAACATATTTAAAAA
This sequence comes from Macaca mulatta, assembly GCF_049350105.2. NCBI lineage: Eukaryota > Metazoa > Chordata > Mammalia > Primates > Cercopithecidae > Macaca > Macaca mulatta. Next base: position 316,510 of record NC_133422.1, read on the forward strand.
GTGGAAGAACAGTACAACGAGTGGTCAAGTTTTCTCCACGTGGAGCTCCAACAACTGCTAACATTTCGTTAGATTTGCTTTCTCACTCTCTCTGTAGATCAGACAGAGAGACAGATTTGTTTCTTCTCTGGAGCCACTTGAAGGTGAGAGGCTCCTGCTGCCTCACCGAGTCCTCAGGCACACGTTCCCTAGGAATAAAGGCCCCTCTGCAGCCGGAGTACCATCATCGGCAGACAAGAATGATTTCAGAGCATCGTTGTCCAGGTTATGTTCAGGTAGCACAATCGTTCCGAAAACGTCTTTTCTATCCGGGCCACACACTGTGCTGAGTGACTCTCCTTCCCCGTCTTAGTCAGGGACAGCCTCGCACCCCTTTTATCTGTGATCTTCACTTTTCGAGAAGATCATTGCATTGTCCTGCAGAATATCCCCTACCCCAGAGGCATCTGTTTCTAGGGCCATCATGAAATTCCCTACTATGCACCTCCATTCCCTGTAAACAGGAAGTTTCAGTCTCGAGGCGCGATCACCTTCTGTCAAATGCTTCTCGGCAGCTTCCGGGTGAGGCTGCTGCTTCACGAGGGGCGCGAGCTCCTACTCCTGGTCACTGACGGCACGGCCGCGACCAGCACCACACCCCGAATCAGAAACGTCTGGAGGGGCCGCGGGCAGCCGAGACACCTGGAGGTGTGAACGGCACAGGCGTGGGGCAAGAACAAGGTCAAATCATAACGGAACGTCTGATTCCAGACACTTCCACCTGGGTAAGATGGTGACATCTCCCTAGCAAGTATCTGAAGCCAGAAAGCATGACAGAAAATTCACGACCTGCCTTCGTTCACCCAGGCTGCTCTAACAACACACCACAGGCTGGGCAGGGGCTGGCAAATGACACAAATTCATTTCTCACAGCTCTCAGTCTCAGTCTCAGGCTGGGAAGTCCATAGTCAAGGCCTGACAGGTTTGCCTGGTGAGGGCTTCCTGGTTCATA